>NC_090647.1:290754805-291075519 GCF_040937935.1 Hyperolius riggenbachi
TATTTTACACATCATCAAATCCATCTTTATTGTTATGAAGAGGATAAAACTAATCAACTCCGCAGACATCTACGTGGATGCTTACAGTGCATTTAGGGCCAAGAAACAAGTAAAATATCACTCAATCAAAATGTGTATTATGACAATCAAGATATTTCTTCATTGTTGAACAAATGACAACTGGTAGCAAGCGGATGGTAGAAACATGCTATATATGTTCCTTCAGCTAAAACAAACATCATGCTGTACTGATAGTGACTCTATGGAAATCTATCTGCACATAGTGCATTTTGTAGAAAGTGGGCAGAATTTTTTTTTATAAAAATAATTAAGACCTAACATAGGCATGATAAATAGTCAAATGAGGCAACATAGGTTGCATAGAGTGAAGCAGTTTGTGTTGGTGGACCAGGAGAACTGCACTATTTCAATTGGCCATTTAGGTAGTCTTAAGGTTATGTTAGAGAAAAAGATTAGGTAAAGTGAAAGGTTGTGATTAAAAAGATTTTGAAATTACTGTTAGGCACAACAGAAAGGTTAGGGTTAGTGGTTAGAAAGGAGGGGGAGGGGTTAAAAGAGCCAAAAGCTGGTTTTCTGAGGAAGAAGAAGAGACTAATATCTAAGTAGAAATACAGCACCCAAATACTGAGCATGGTGTCCTATGTACCATGCTTATTACAAATGAATAAGTTATCTTTGTAGTACTGATGGTGAATTTAATTTTTGCTGCAAAGCTTAGCTTCTTTGAGCTTTCTTTCTAACACATGAAAGATAAAAAGATGCGGAGTACTCTTCCCTGTGTTTGGGTTCACTGTGGTCCCTCTGTTCTCCTCACACATACAAAAACATGCTTGTGAGTTAATTGGTTGCAAACAAACACACGCACACACACACACACACACACACACACACACACACACACACACACACACACACACACACACACACACACACACACACACACACACACACACACACACACACACACACACACACACACACACACACACACACACACACACACACACACACACACACACACTGGTCTAAGAAAATTGTGGACTATAGAGTGGAAAAATATACCAATGCTATATGAATAACCATATATATATATAATATATTTTAATAATATTAATAGTTTCCCTTTAGGTGGCCACACACCATACAACTTTATACCAATTTGATAATTGTCCCAACCGATTGTCCCAAAAAATCAAAGCTCTTTTTTCATTCGTTCGAGAAATGTGATTGAATTTTCCATTTTTATTTGATAAAAGAAAATTGGGAGTGTTGGATTTTTCTGATCAATTTTTATCTGTAAAACATAAAATTGTATGGTGTGTGTTAGATTGCCAATTACTTGATGTACAGACCAAGCAATTTTTTCTGACTTTTCGATCATTTTTTTCATGATTGGGGAAAAATGTAACATATGTGTATGGTACATTGGTCAGATTTCTTAAATGTTAAAATCAGTCGGAAAAATGGATTGCAATTCTTGAAAAGATATTTAAAAAAATTGTATGCTGTGTGGCCACCTTAAGTGTTAGATGTTATGTTTCTATAGCACAAAGCTCTCCATTCCCCAGCAGTAGCATATATCATATCTTACAAAAAAAAAGTAATAGCAACGAGACTACCTTAAAAACTAGTCCCAACTCCACTGTAAAATCGTTGCTGAGTGGTCACATATATCCTCTTTAATATGCATTGAGTGGCAAAATTCCAGCTCATCAAAGCATCCAGTGGGGTATTTGCCACCCTTACGTTTGTTGACCGAAACCCCACACTTCCTTACTCCTTCCTGGCATAATGGGATCCCACACCAATTACCAGAACCATTTTCCCCAAATTCTGGTGGTTTTGGTTCTGACAGAGTAACATTTAAATTGTCAGTATTCGGGTCTAATTCACCTTTTATTCAAATGTAATTAGCTAACCTATTTATAAGTAAGATAATTATTGTCATAAGGTGAGATGAGAGCCACAAGACATATATTAAGACACATTGGAAACTGAAGTCAGCAGCACATGGACCAGTTCGGCTGATATTATTAGATTTGAACTAATCCTGTTCATCAATTTTATTTTGGAAACTAAATCACAAATAATGGTGAACAAATGCTGCTTGTCAATGTACCATACATTCATGTTTTTTTTTCTAGGTACACTTGGCACAGAAGACTGTAACCTGCCTAGTTAGTTACATCAATATGAAGGAACACTCACAAATGGTACCTGATGCCGTGTGGTTAATAGTCTCTGTATAGCGACATTTGCACTTTCACACTATCATTAATTACCTTTATAACATTTTCCCATTCACACAGTGGATTTAGAGGTATTTCATGTTTTACATTTTAATGGATATCACTAAGCAAATCTAATTGGAAGATGAATTGAAGTTAGATAAGCGATAGATCTAAAAAGCCTTCCAGCATCATTAATTGTGGATCAATAATTCTAACCTAATGTAGATATGATAACTCTGTGGAAATGGCCTGTTTCAAAGTGAATGCTGGAAATCCAATTAGACAATAGAGCAGACATGTCCAGCTGAGCAGCATCAAGTGCAGTATGTAATGAGTATACATTTATTCCAGGCTATAGAGAACATCAATGAAGATCACGTCCAAGGAGATCTTGCAGGTGCCACCAATTAGCAGAGCCATTCCTTGCATGTTTAGATTAAATATAAGTGTGGCCATTGAATCCTTTTATTTAAATTGCTATATGAAGTCATTTTTATTGATAATTAATTACAAAACACACAGAACTATTTCCAAGAATGCAACCAGTGAATGATACTCCTTCCTTTAAGTAGTCTATTTTTTTTTTAGTTTATTTCCAAGTTAGTTATCACCACCAGTCTCATCTACTGCTAAATTTAAACAGAGAAAAACAGGAAGTACATGAACTCTCCTCCATGGCCAACTTCTGGGAGTACTTATCTTGGATTAGAGCAAAACAGTCAACAAGGGATTATTCTGGGAGGTCCTGGGAGGGGTTTCAGGTTTGGAAACCCAGGTACAGGTAAGAAAAGGAAAACAAAAAAAATAGGTGCTCTGAAATGGATATGCATAGCTTAGACACACTCTCCTATTGACCTAAGGAAGCGGGCAGGTACTGTGAAATGTGTCTGTTTATTGGTGGCTAACAATAAAAATATTAATCTCTTATCACGAGGTAAGACTGTTCCTATTAATTACCTACTCACTACACATTGTATAACAATTGGGGTGCCTCCTGCCATCTTGCAACAAGGGCTTATAACTATTTGTATCATACTTGTAAAGTTTACTGCTTTTACTGTTGCCATTTTCTGTCATGTAACTTCAAACAACATGCCTGCTGCTTTTCTGCCACATTATCCACATGAGTTAAAGAGAAACTCTGTCCAAGAATTAACCTCCCTAGCGGTATGATTATTTTAGGTTCTGAAAGTGGTGCAATTTTTTCACAAGCGTTTATATCCTAAAAATCCTACCGTTAGATAGATCTGCAGCGGCCCTGCGCATTACTCACCTCCCATGAATCCAGCTCGGGGTTACCGGTCTGAGCTTCGGATATCCAGCCCAAGCCTGACTCTGTGTTACCGTTAAGGGGGTTAAACTTTATCCCAATCAGTAGCTGATACCCCCTTTTACATGAGAAATCTATTCCTTTTCACAAACAGACCATCAGGGGGCTCTGTATGTCTGATACTGTGGTGAAACCCCTCCCACAAGAAACACTGAGGACCATGCTACTCCTGGCAGTTTCCGGTCTGTGATCCTTGTTGCATCGTGGGAAATAGCTTTTTACAGCTGTTTACAACTGCCAAAACAGCAAGCAGCAGCGGCATCACCTTCCAGCAGTAAAAATGTCACCATGTGATAAATGTCTGAATGTAAATCAGGGATTTAAAAGATTTTACAGTTGGCAAACACTGACTAAATCATTTATACATAATTATTGTAAAAATGAAGCACTCTTTTATAACAATATTTTTACTGACGTTCCTCTTTAAGGTGATCAGCAACGTCAACAAGTACTTAGCTTCAGGATATCAAGACATCTTCTTTATAAGTTCAAATATTATCTTTATGGTTCCATAATGGACACATTTTATTGCCGAAGAGGGGAAACCCGCAAAACAGCTGTCAGGCCAATGAACTTTGTACTCACCCTAAATACTGTAACTAGTAGTAGTAAATAAATAGCAAACATTGGTTGGGTGCCCAGCTTTGTTCTTTTTAAACAATGCACATTGCCTGGCTGTCCTGCTGATCCTGTAATGCATTTAGCCATAGACACAGAACAAGCATGCAGATGAGATGTTTCTGACCGAAGTCTGACTAGATTTGATGCATGCTTGTTTCAGGTGTTTGATTCAGACAATACTGATCACAAATATCAACAAGACTGCCAGACAACTGGTATTGCTTAAAGAGGAACTCCAGTGAAAATAATGTAATAAAAAAAGGGCTTCTATTTTACAATAATTATGTATAAATGATTTAGTCAGTGTTTACCCATTGTAAAATCTTTTAAATCTCTGATTTACATTCTGACATTTATTACATGGTGACATTTTTTACTGTTGGCAGGTGATGTAGTAGCTACATGCTTTTTTGGCAGTTGGAAACAGCTGTAAACAGCTATTTCCCACAATACAACAAGGTTCACAGACAGGAAACTGCCAGGAGTACCATGGTCCTCAGAGTTTCTTGTGGGAAGGGGTTTCATCACAATATCATATATATCATATGCCATACAGCGCCCCCTGATGGTCTGTTTGTTAAAAGAAATAGATTTCTCATGGAAAAGGGGGTATCAGCTACTGATTGATATAAAGTTCAATTCTTGGCCAGAGTTTCTCTTTAAAAGAAAATAAACAAGACAACCTTCTTATCACCCTCTTTAATTTTCTCAATATAATTCCACTTTGCAGATGTCTTATGACTTTCAAGCAGCCATATGCATGATAACTTGTACTGAGGAAAATCTGCACAAGAAAAAATAAAGGCACAGTAAAAGGAGTATACACATAAAATTAGCAAGAAAGCAATATTACTGAAAATCGTGGGACTATGCATTAGTCCCTGTCCAGCAGATCTTCAATCATTGACCATGATGATGACATGGATGAAGTATTCCACTGAGGGATAGAGCATTAAGCAGCTATGGGCTCAGGCCCTGACATGCTTGCATGCAGGGACTACTGAACATATAAATTGAGGTCATGAATTGGGCTTGCCCTGTTAGTCATTTAGATGCTGTTAATTCATCCTCAAACTTCTTATTAGGAAGCATATTCAGTGCAAGAATCAGTGATATCATACCAAGACACACACAAATATCAAACTGTCCTTTCCAAGATCTGTTTCTCCTTTCCATCAACACCATACTGCCACTGCTACCGCATTGCTGATCCGTAGTGTCTGAAACTCTTTAAAAAAAAAACAACAACTAAGAAAGCTAATAGTGGGAAATTCAGATTGTCAAACAAAGCAGACTATGAAGCATGAAATTGCAGGTACATCAAAGGTCTTACAGATACAGAAATAAAGTCCCAAGATTTCCCCAAACTGCATTCTTTCTCGCACTTAAACTTTTTACTGACAAGTCAAAACATTAAACTTTTAAAACATTTGCATGTAACTTGCTGCTCACGTTGTGAAAGCCAGATAAGGCAGATCCGTTTAAGGCTCCCTGCAAAATGCAAATTCAATTTGCGATTCTGATTTGCGATTCCGATTTTCCCTGAATGCTATCAACAAAAAAAACGCAGAAAAAACGTAGCATTCAGTAACGATTAAAAATTGGATATCGGAATTGCATGGGAAAAAAGATTACAAATCGGAATCAGAATCAGAATCACATGCAGTGTGCAGGGAGCCTTAAGCAGTATTAAAACAATTCAATTTTTGTAATGTGGCTAGCTACCCTGCCATGCACCACCCATGGGATGTTCATTTTTCAGGGGATGTTCATTTTTCTATAACTTTACCTCATGGATTTCCACCCACTAAAGGGTCTAAGCCCTAGTGCCAGCTTTTCACATATTTTGTGGGCACCTCTCTATTTTAATTGTTAAGATAGCAATAAAGTTTTGTTAAGATGCCCCAACTTCTGAGGTCAGTTTTGCATACATTTGTATATACTACTTGCACCTCCATTGCGCATGAGTAAAGCAGAGTGCTAGGTATTTTTTGTGAAACTGTAGCAATACAGGTAGATTCAGTTTCTTGTTAAAGATTAATATGAACAAGCTGACACATCATTGTATTTGAGCAGTTCAGAAGTTGTGTTCATCTATCAGGGACAATAAAGAGATAATTTGCATATTTAGCAGTGATGCATTGTGGGAGACATCATGTGCTCACTCCAACCTGAATAACCTCACATACGTTCTGTTTTAAGTAGGGAAACTTCGGTTTTGTTAAAGTACATAAACCCTAATAGTTTGACATCTTTGTTTTCTCCAATCTCCACTAATCAAAACTCCAGGGGGAAAAGCCTGGGAAAATTACATTTTCCATATAGAGGCCCTTAGGATGAACAAAATGACTTCAGCTTACATCTATATCTATTCTGTTTCCCTACATTTTAGAAGTTTAGCACTAACTTCTCAGGTATTTTGTTGAGATCATCATAATCTGTTAAAACTATGGTACGTACAGTAAATAGGAGCAAAAGAACCCGCCTCAAATAATAGCTATGGAGTCTTCTTAAACATTACATGCCATTAACTGGGTAAATTAATTGCTGATTGATAATATACAAGAAATATAGTTACAGTCAGAACAAAAGAGAATAAGCCCCATCAAAACATTCACAAAGATATTCATGCCACTGTGAAGAGAGAGGGCATGTGTCACCCCTGCACCTCCTGTAGATTAGTGAAATAGCACTTGCTTCCATACTGTAGATGTGTGATAGTTGTGATATCAATTAACGTAAACCTAAGTTGAGAGTTATATGAAGGCTTCCATATTTATTTCCTTCTAAGCAATACCAGTTGCCTGGCTGTCCTGCTGATCCTCTGCCTCTAATACTTTCAGCCATAGACCCTGAACAAGCATATGCAGATTAGGCGTTTATGACAATATTGTCAGATCTGACAAGATTAGCTGCATGCTTCCTTGTTTCTGGTGTACTTCAGACACCACTGCAGCTAAAATAGATCAGCAAGGCTGTCAGGAAACTGGTATTGTTTAAAATGTTTAAAAGGAAATAAATATGGCAGCCTCCAAATCACTCTCACCTCAGGTTCACTTTAAGGATCATAAACATTTTATTCATTTACCTAGGATGCTACCGACCTTATGCATTTAAACTCCACATTAGAAGATCCATCATTTGTTTTATATATAAAAGGCTATTCAATCTCAGAATACAAGATTAGCCACACAATCTAAGGCATAGAAATGCAACATTTCAAGGCACAGAAAACTTTTTTATATCATTATGGCTTGTTTTTCTCATGCAAATGTCTTACCACATATTTATTTTATTTGCTGAACAAAGCTATCATATACTAAGTGAGGGAAGTGAGTTTTATGGCACTATGGCTGTAGGTATATCAAAAATGAGTTTGGTAGGCACATAACCATAATCTGGCCTTCAAGATACAGATGTAGCACAGAGGAATCGAACGTTTCTCTCTACAATCATTATTTAAAGACTTTAGAAAGTCTTCTAGCTTCTAATAAAGTGTTCACAAGCTGCTAATTAACTTGTGAAGTTTTAAAAAAGGATTTAAAATTATATTACTTTATATTATAAGTAAAAGTCCCAGTTTATGTTTTATATGATTTCTAGTGTTTAAAGACTGCTAATTGGTTTGCAAAATCTTATGAAAATATGCTACAAAACCACAGAAGCAACTTTTCCAGCAGTGTTTTGGATTGTATTTTAATCCCTTTGAAAATACAAAAGAACTAGACAAACTTCAGACCTATGTAATGTAAATATGTATTTATTTTTAACATATTGTTTTTATTGCGCTGCTAATAGGGAAGCACAAGATTTACGGTAACCCTCAAAATATTCTGCATTAAAAATATTGTTCAACTGATAAATCTCTTAAAAGCTGCATCTTCTTTCTCAATCCCTCCACTGGCAATTACCTAGTTAACTCCACCTTGGTGTTAAAGATACCAATAATCCTCTTCTCTGTCTTTATCTCATTTCTTCATCGGTCTAAACAAAGCAGGAATTACAATTATTGTGCCCCTTTTCACCACTATAGAATTCTGCAAGAAGGAGATCCTACACATCAACACAGATATGTCTGTATAATACAGCTTGCTAAAATGATTAAAATATAAAGCCATTTGCCAAGTATAATATTTTTTTTTCGTGTAGAGTAGAGATATACTTTCATGGCATCCCTGCAGTTACTATAGTGTAGTGTGAGTAATGTTTTAACACATGTAACACACATTAAATTCGGCATCTATTCTGTGAAAAGTGTATTTTTTTATGTATCTACAACATTTTACATTTTCCCCTCCCCATTCTTCCCCCATCCATTCCCTGAACCCCTTTTCCCCAACCCACCTTTACATTCTCCCTCCCATCTCTCCTCCCTCTTTCTAAACTGTGGGTGGGGCATATATATAATACAGGCTTGCATGCTTTCCATACAGCCAGTTGGCAATGATATCAGATGAAGTTATCTTATCTCTTCATTCCTTAAGTTACCTCCTCTGCAGTTAAGTAGTTATCTCCTCTGTAGTTAAGTTATCTCCTCTATAGTTAAGTTATCTTCTCTCTAGTTATTTTCACATGCGGTTAATTAACAGCCTGTCTTTAACTTTAGAATTCTGGAGTTATTTTAAGGATTGAAGAGTTAACTTTAGACATCTCTCCTTAACTTAAAGTGGATCCGAAATGAACTTTTACTCATTGCATAATTGTGTTCCTTTCCTATTGTTTATAGGGAATTTCTCAAGACAAATACTTTTTTGTTTTTTGTTTTAATACTATAATTCCCTATAAACTAAACAAGCCACGCCCACAGGTTTTCAGAGAGCCAAGGCACTCTCGGACAGTAGCAAGGGCTCATGAGAGCTCAGTCTGGACAGGAGGAGGGGGAGGTATTACTAGCCAGAGATTTCAGAGGCAGAGGGGAGGAGGGAGGGGGAAGGGGGATTAGGTGTTTTGCTCAAGATGCAGATAAGCCTGCCTCTGTGTAATGTTTACAAACAACATGGCTGCTGTCATTGTATCACAGGAAGAAATAATCATATTCTATTAAAGCTGTTTGCAGCTAGATTTGCTGTGTAAATTATGTAAACTTTAGATAAGATACATAGACAAGTTACTTGTTATGGTTAGTTTTTCATCTCGGATCCACTTTAAAGTCAGAAGAGTTAACTTTAAAATAGTAAAATGTTTCCTGAATACTACATGCCTTATCACCATGGTGATAGAAACGTTATTAAAGACGGGAGATAAGCTTAGTGAGTTGAGGCCAATAAGTGTTATGAATATGCATCGGTGAACATGTCCTGCCAACCCTATTGGACATTACAGCTGTCATCACTCTTCACGTTTTCCTGTGCAGTCTCGCAGTTAGACACACTGAACTGTACCTGGGTTCTAATAAATGTAACTATTCAAGGTGAATGAGACAGTGTCTACTGCTATAATGAAAAAAGAGATTTCCCACTAAGATGAAGTCTACAAAAAGACATCAACATTTTAATAAAAAGAGCAGTGGCACACAATGCCCATTAGCATGGAAAAGTATATTTTATCATTCTGAACCATTTAATGGACACATTATTGTTTTGATAGAACAATAAATGTCGCTTTCCACCCATCTATGGTCCATGGTACCAAGCAATCTTTTTCATGAAGAAAAATAATGGTTTTCAATAATGCTAATAACAATGCCTTAAATATCTAACTGGCATGGTAACATGGCTTCCTAAAGAAAATGTATTTATTTCAGCTGAAATTAAATAGATATTTTGAAATGTCAAGAAGCTGCCATTGTGCTTGATGGAAAACTAGCTATTTCCTGATGCTGACTTCATTAACAGACTTTGGAAACCCACCTATTAATAAAACATTGTTCAGGCGAATCCATCTCCTTCGAGTGAGGGGGTCTGCACATACAGTTTTGTGCAGAGTAATGTATCTCTTTGCTAAATCCTTTCACCGAATGTGACTGCAAACCAATTACATTTCAAAAACCAGAGAGCAGCAAAATGCAGCCACTTTACAAAGTATCTAATTTATCTTTGAAATGCATGTTAGCCTGATGCTAGGGCTCTAGGCAATTTAGCGATATGTGTTTTTCGGCAAGGAATGTGACCAGCACTTTTAATTGGAATGCATAAAAAAACATCTACGGTCCGTATAAAAAATGATACAGCGCTTTCACAAAAAAATACTTCTCTGTGTTGCCCTCAAATATAAAAACGGAGATCAATATTCAGAGTTGGATTAGCATTTTACAGACCAACCTATTTTTTCCATACCTGAAATATTCTGCTGTCAACACAGAATGTTCTCAAACTACTTTTTTCCCTCTCCAATAGAGCTGTGTTTATGAGAGTCACAATTTTATAAATACAGTAAGCTTACCACATGAAAAATTTATTTTAGCTTTAGATAGCATGGAGATGTATTTTTCTGTTGTAGGTCAACTTCCTATCATGGCAGGAAGTGGGTGAATCACTTGAATAGAAACACTTGGATAGCAATAAAAACAACTTTTTTTCCAGAGTGGAGAAAAGTAAGAATTGTATGGTGCAGAACAAATTAAATAGTTATACCAAGGTGATCACTATGCCAATTTAGTGAATAAAATAATCTGTTATACCAGTGTATCTCAAACCTGTCCTCGGGACTCCCCAATGGTGCATGTTTTGCAGGCAACCTTACCTATGCACAGGTGGGGTATTTGGTGTCTCATCTACATGGAATCCACCTAGCTGAGACACTAATTACCCCCCCCCCCCGTGCATAGGTGAGGTTACCTACAAAACATGCACCATTGGGGAGTCACAAAGACAGGTTTGAGAAACGCTGTATTATACCCTGAAGTATTAGTAAACCTTAATATTAGTCTATTTCTATTTAGGTGTATCCTCCATTGACAGAAAAAGTTAGTTAAATCACTCTACTTCTGACAATGGGTAGAGCTGTGATGGTGGCAGCCTGCTTTTGATCTAGAGAGAGTCTTTCTCAAGCAACCAACAGCAATTCAGTGGGTGAGTGACCTGCTGTTGTTACTAAAATAATCATTATTGGAGTGGTTTAATTTAAGATTGCTAGCATTTGATGAAAAATTAGAACCCATTTTATTGCTGTTCCTCATTTCCTTTAACCTAGGTAATCAGGTTTAGGTCATAGAAGTCAAAGAAAAATGGAGCGTGCCATAGCGCATTAATCATAAAGGATTGTTTATCAAAAATTTAAAGTTATACTCACAAACTCAGTTTGTGGAATTCGCATATCAGCGGACAGCCAACCGCTTGCCTCAACAGATCTGACGAAGGCGCTGTGCGCCGAAATGCATAATGATGTCACACGCCTGCTGAACACCAGCCACGCCCACCTCACAGAGATGGAGCCCAGACCATCGGGATTCGCGCTGCTGGCCACAGCGCGTCACCCTTCCCTGTTGAGGCAAGCGGTTGGCTGTCTGCTGATATGTGAATTGCACAAACTGAGTTTGTGAGTATAACTTTTAATTTTTAATAAACAATCCTTTATGATTAATGCGCTATGGCGTGTCCATTTTTCTTTGATCTTTTTGCCAAGCTACCCTATCACGGAGCGTCAGAGTGCACGACTTCATAAGAAGAATACATCTCTGATCGGTTACCTGGGATCAGGAGAGCAAGATATCCTTCTTTAGGTCATAGAAGTCCTTGCGAGTCTTAAAATTCTCATTGAGGAAAAGCCTCCATAGAGGAAACACTGACAGCATGGACAAACAGACAGAAATGATAACCCCTAATCCCTCCATCCAAAAGAAACAAAAGTTAGGATTCCTGCCTAATCAAAGATACAACTTTTGTAGATCTAGATAGACAAGGGAAGGATTAGGAGGCCTGCAGAGTTAAATTACTGTCTTTTTTTATGCACTTTGTGTTGCTGTTAAAGACTGATTTGAACCCAACAAGTTTTTATTACCGTTTCTACTTGCTATATAGGTGCTTCTTATAGGTGCCACAAAAATAGGAAGTGACAGGAACGCTCCTAAGCAAGGACAGAGACAGCAATAACAAATTGATAATGCTTCAAACCATTTGCTACTCAATTTAAAACTTGAAAAATGAGGTTTAACAGGGCTTTTACCTAAAAATATCCATTTGCTAAATCATTTCATTAAGCCAACATAAACTGTACTGAAGGAGGCTAGTCATAAATTTAATAGATTTTGCAAGAACAGCAAGCTAACGTAGTGCTCCCATCAACTAAGGTTTTACTTTTTTTTAGAGAGATAATGTTGCTAAGAATGATATATTCTAGAAGTCCACTATAATACAGAACTAGAGCCACAGGGGACAGTCTGAGAGAATGTATTATATGCCGGGCCATAAGTTACACAGAACATGAATTTTCCTCATTTATGTTGAGAAATCTGTGATAAAGTAACTTCTCACATTTGCTGCCTAACTTGAAGGGTCATAGTGCCATGTAGACATGAAATTCAGCTTTCTTATCAGTGATGCTCATCCAGATTCCAGATACCCCGAACTATCCAGATATCCGAACTTTTTTCTGGTATCCGTGCTCAGATACGGATTCCAGATAGCTGGACAAATCCGGAATGCACCAAGTGAATCCAGATACGTTTTAGGTATCCGTAAGTCAGTCCAGATACCTAGTTTGGGTACCCGGATGCGGATAGTGTAACCATGGAGATGACGTCATTGAGCCAATCAGAGGGCTCCCAGCCGAAGCCCTAGCAACCAATCACAGAGGGGAACCCTGGTTAGCCCCTCCTGTATATAAGGCGGGCGCCATGATGAGAATCTTGTCCTTGCTTGTGACTGCTCACTGACATCTCCAGTGCTGTTGGCTAAGCAAGTGCTGTATTCTGTGCTAAACCTAGCGTTATTGCTCCTAAACACCTGTACTACACCAGTATTTTATTGTGTAGTTATAGTTTTTAGAGAGAGTACTACTACTGTGTTAGCTTCATTTACTACAGATAGTTACTGCAGTGCTGCTGTTAGAGTCAGTCTGTGTGTGACAGATAGAAAGTTAGTGTGTGCTCCTGTCACTCCATCAGTTGAAGTTCTACTAGTACTACTACAACTAGTCTACTACTACAAGTTATATATAGTTAATTTGTATTGAGTTAGCTTACTTTAATTGCAGTGCTGTTACAGTGTGACAGATAGACAGACAGTTAGTGTGTCAGTGTGTGCTATTCTGCTGTCACTCCGTTAGTTGAAGTTCTACTACTGCTACTATCTACTAGTACTACTTATTTGAATAAAGTACAAGTACCCCACTTCATTTGGACACATATAAAGTTGTACTATGTCTGCTGGCACTGGCAGCCGGGGGAGGGGCAGCATGAAAAGCAAGGGCAAGAGGAGAGGGAGCAGCATTGCCGCCACCGTCAGCAGTTCTGCCGCATCAGTGTCCATTCTGGCACTAGCCAATGGCTGTGGACGCACTGGGCGCCCAGCGTTTTATGGGGAGTCACACTGCAGAGGTGCAGCAGCGTGTAGTGGCCATTTTCCAGCAGGGTCGTCAGTGCACATTGGAGGAGAAAAACGTCGAGCCTGTGATGGAGCTGATGGTGGATGAGCAGGCCACCACCAGCTCTACAACAGAGATCTCTACCCACCATCAGGGTCCACACAGAACAAATCTTCTGCTGCCAGTCTGCCACCAGCTATTACGCCACAACAATAGCTGTATTTTGTTGAAAAAAAAGCTGTTTCAATTTTTTGAGATGTCTGGGCTGAAAACTGTGATGTCCCTGTTGTGCATTGGACACAATGTGGGCTGCACGACCGCTGCCTGGAACCTCCTGATGTTAATTTACAGCCATTTTTTTTTTTTTTTTTGTATTATACCTCCCCACATAAACAATTGCTGTTTTTCTTTAAAAAAACATGATGCTTCATGCATCATTTACTATAAAAGACGTTTTGGTGCATTTTAAAGGCCACTTCCAGATTTCAATCCGGATAATGAGTTCTGATATCTGGATAGACTCGGATTTTCAAAAGGTTTGAATCCAGATATCTGGATTTATCCAGATTTTTTTTGTTATTCGGATCCGGAACAATCCAGATATCAAAAAGAGGTATGCAGATATCTGGATTTATCCAGATTTTTTGCTATCTGGATCCGGAAGAAATCCAGATATCAAAAAGAGGTGTCCGAGCACCACTGTTTCTTATCAGAATTAGAATCAGAATCAGAATAATTTATTTCGCCAAGTACAACGGGAATTGTACCCGGAATTATTTTTGGCACATACAGGGTCGGTGATGGTACAGCAAAAAACGCAAGCAGTAATGTACATTACATTTAGTAGTGAGTACACAGTGCATGGAACATAATACATAGTTACATAGTGGAAGGTCCCGAGAAGACATCCAAGTGCTATGTGAGTGGAGCGCTACCTTCTCTGCAGTGCTCAACAGCTCTGCAGCTATTTGGATTCCCCCCAGAATTCCGGGAAAGGAAGCATAGAGATATAGAGAATGGAAACTTACAGGTGGACCCATGAGAAGGACTGGAGGGGGTAATCCGCTGCCGTATGTGGCACTCAAACGCTTCTGCAGCGATACTTGAATCAGATGCCCCCCCAGTCCAACCCTAGGGAAGAGAGAGAGATGCGAGAGAAGATGCAAGAGAAAAGGTAGGTAAAGAGAAAGTGAGAGAGAAAGTGAGGACAGAGCAGAGAGAGAGGAGAGAGAAGAGAAGGAGAGAGATAGTCCCTGGGCATTGCCGCAGCTGGCTAGTGGCCTGGTCAAATGTCCCAATGGCTGTCGGTGCAGCTCATGAACAATGGGGCTGCAGGCACTGTGGTGGTGGAGTGCAGGACATCGGGTACCCTGTTGACTCTGTGGTGGAAAGGCTCTGGCAGCGGTGTAGGAGAGCATGGGTCCAATGGCTGCTGGGGCAGTGTGTTGCCGGTGTCAGTATCCGGTGGCTGAAGGGGCAGCATGGCTGAGGCTCCACGTGGCTTTTGCCGGCTGTGTGCGGCTGGGAGCAGAGAAGCTGCGTGGGTTGTCTTGCTGCTGTGATCAGCGGTTTCTGCAGCAGCTGTCGCCTACCTCCATGTGTCGTCCTGGTCTCTTTGGCAGCGGCTCAGCATCAGCTGATCGCGGTGGCCGGAACAGCCCTGTTTAGAGGGTCTAGCGGGCTGGAGGTGGCGTTGATCTAGCAGGCTGGAGGCGGTGGTGGAGACTGCCTCTGGAGTGGCCGGGAGAGCCGCTCTCGCAGTGAGGAGCTCCTCCACGTGGGTGGCCGGGCAGGAAGCAGCGGCGAGTGAGTTGGCTGCAGGCGGCAGCACAGCGGAGCAGCCAACAGTGCCCGGAGGTCTCCTCGGCCCGACCAGCTGCAGTGAGTGAGTTGGCTGCAGGCGGCAGCACCACGGAGCAGCCAACAGTGCCCGGAGGTCTCCTCGGCCCGACCAGCTGCAGTGAGTGAGTTGGCTGCAGGCGGCAGCACCACGGAGCAGCCAACAGTGCCCGGAGGTCTCCTCGGGCCGACCAGCTGCAGTGAGTGAGTTGGCTGCAGGCGGCAGCACCGCGGAGCAGCCAACAGTGCCGGGAGGTCTCCTCGGGCCGACCAGCTGCAGTGAGTGAGTTGGCTGCAGGCGGCAGCACAGAGGAGCAGCCAACAGTGCCCGGAGGTCTCCTCGGCCCGACCAGCTGCAGTGAGTGAGTTGGCTGCATGCGGCAGCACAGCGGAGCAGCCAACAGTGCCCGGAGGTCTCCTCGGGCCCGACCAGCTGCAGTGAGTGAGTTGGCTGCAGGCGGCAGCACAGCGGAGCAGCCAACAGTGCCCGGAGGTCTCCTCGGGGCCCGACCAGCTGCAGCCCGCCGGCAAAATCCACCACGGGGCCAGCATCCGCAACAACACGCGGGGTCAGCCAGCTGGTCCTCAGAGCGAGAGCTGGGGAGCCGGAGCCCCGGGGAGCAAGCGCACTGCACCGCACCTCGCAGCAATGGAGTGGAGGTGCTGGAAGGAACCTCTGTGGTGAGCCATGGCCAGGAGGGGATCCAGGGGATCCAGGGAGAGTAAAAGAAGTAGAAAAAATAAGTAATTGCCGGAGCCCTGTGGCCGTGGCTTCCTATCCAGGCGCCATCTTGATGTTCTACAAATCATGTAGCTTTTCCATGGTGACCTTTCTCTGGGAGGTGAGACCTAGTGTGTTTTACCAGCAGATGGTCAGTTCTTTTGGAGAGTACAGTAAAGGGAACAGGGTAAAGAGGCTGCTGGGGATAGAATACAAGGATCCGTTATAACAGCCTGTGGCCTTTGGCGATTTGGACTGTGTTTCGCTATTTTGTAGCCTATTTATGTGCTGTGTGTAACAGATGTTTAGAAGCAAGACAAGCTTGTATTCTGCATTGCTGTCATGTTTTCCAATCCAAGTGGACTTTTAACCTTGCAGTTGTGTCTGTGGCTGGAGTCCTCTGTAAGCACTTTGTTTCTCTATTAAGTGTGCTTGAAGAAGCGTCACTAGCAAGGTTAGGGAGCACGTAGATGGGCTAAATGTTATGCAGAAAAGGATGGTGAATTTTAGGTGGGAGGAGTCAAAGGGAAACCACCTGAACCCTGTCCTCATCAGTAGCACATCTCATGGAACTCTGGTTTTACTCCCGAGAGCAGACATATACTGAAGTGCTCTAGCGATGTGACATTTAACCAACATAATTCAAGCATATGAATGGTTATTTGCGTAATATGATCTCAAATACCTCCTAACCAGAAAACTGAAGAAAGCATTTGTTTACTGTTAACACCAATAAAACAGGATCAAAACTTTTTATTTTTATTTTTTACTATGGGGATTAATAAGGATTATACATTTTCCTCAAGGAATCTGAATGGTTGATACTCACTCCAGTCACAGTACTAAATATTGCAGTTAGCAGGTCACCCAAATGTTACTCCATTCATTTCAAACAAGGTTTACATGTTGCAAAAATTCCTGTAGTAAAAACGTGGTCAGAAATCCTGATGCAATCACCTGAAGGAGTTAACAACAGGTTCAGCAAGTAAGATGGCTTAGTTCGCATAATACTGTTACTCAAGCTGCAAGACTGAAGGCAGGAGCTATGGGACTCTGTACTGCGATTAAAATGAAATGAAATCAGCTAATCAAGGTAGACATAAGATATAAACAAGTTCTTCCACTGAGTGCCTACACAGGACTAGGAAACATCTGTGCTGGAATTGGGCTTTGATTTGTTTTTTTGGGGGTAAAAATATGTTACATACAATTTGCAATGTGGTGTTTATGAAATAAGTCTGTTTATTATGGCCTAGATGTTTACTCTCTTTTTAAGAGTCATTCATATATCGGTAGAAGGCAAGAAAATAGATCGGTAAGGAATAACACTTTTTTTCTGTAATAACTCAGTGTAAGTATATAAATATGTATAAATATGCATGTAACTATCTATAATCACATTTGAAATGTATGATTAATTACTGAAATAATTAAAGAAGTAACTATACATTGTAAAGAAGAATTCTGAACTCTTAGTTCCATGGAAATTGATATTGGGCCCATTTCAACTACATGCATTTTGGTGCATTTTCTTTTCATGCAAAATCGCATTAGAACTTATGGTACATGAAAGTTTATGGGATAGTTTTCATGCCATGCATGCATCAATTTTCCAGATGTGTTTGCTCTTCACGGGCCTTGATTCACTAACCAGCACTAAGCTGGCTAGTATGCTTTAAGACCTAGTGGGCGGAGTTAAGTGGTTTGCGCCCATACATCGCGCACAGCCCAGTGCAGTGTGCGCGCAGCTGGTAATAGTGCGCGGTGCAACAACAACGTCGCACCCGCTGCCCTGTAAACGTCGTAACCGGTGTGACAAAAACGGCGCATCGGGTGCCCCGAAGCAGCAGACTGATGCGCCGTTTTCGGGGCACCCGATGCGCCGTTTACAGGGCAGCGGGTGCGATGTTATTGGCGCACCACGCACTATTACCGGCTGCGCGGGCACTGCACTGGGCTGTGCGCGATGTTGCTTTGCGCGGCAATTAGTGCCCGCAAAGCTACATTTCGGGCACTAAGTGGCTTTTCACTCCGGCGCTAACACTAAGCGCCGGTTAGTGAATCAAGCACCACGTGTGATATTTTTTATAAAATGTATTACAATGGAAAACCCGTGTAGTTAGATGTGTGCGTTTAAAACAATATATATATATATCCAGAGATCATGGGCGTCCGCAGAACATTTTCCGGGGGGGGGGGGGGGGGGGCAAAAAGGCGGGGAAGAAGTGGTGCTACGCGTGCCACAGCGAAGATTCCGGTGAAGAAAAATGGGTGTGGCCATGGACCAGAATGTGGGTGTGGCCACGGGTGGAGACAAATTTACATGAACTTAGCAATGGTGGGAAATTAGATTAGGACAGTGGTGGCGAACCTTTTGGAGGCAGAGTGCCCAAACTGCAACCCAAAAGTCACTTATCTATCGCAAAGTGGCAACAGCAATTTAAAATAAATACAAACGTTTTAACTCATACGTGAACATTATGGAAAATCCAAGTTGAAAATAAACTGTGAAGATAAACAATTTCATCCATCCTACTCCTGAAAAATGTATTCATTTTTTTAGAACCGCCCCAGTTTTATTTTCTGTTTTAAAAAGCTAAAAAAGTAGGTTTAATGCTATTGTCTCATATGATGATAATTCAGCTTTTCCTATAGTCTCACAGTTAGCAATCATGTGACCCCCAACAAGACAAATTCAGGAGCCCCCAGTTTAGGTAGTGACAGGCACCCCCCAGGTTAGGTAGTGACAGGCGGCCCTCAGGTTAGGTAGTGACAGGTGCCCCCCAGGTTAGGTAGTGACAGGGACCCCCAGTGTAGGTGGTGACAGGAGCCTCCCAGGTTAGGTAGTGACAGGGACTCCCAGTTTAGGTAGTGACAGGAGCCCCTCCAGATTAGGTAGTGACAGGGACCCCCAGTTTAGGTAGTGACAGGTGCCCCCTAGGTTAGGTAGTGACAGGGACCCCCAGTTTAGGTAATGACAGAAGCCCCCCAGGTTAGGTAGTGACAGGGACCCCCAGTTTAGGTACTGACAGGTGCCCCCCAGGTTAGGTAGTGACAGGGACCCCCAGTGTAGGTAGTGGCAGGTGCCCCCAGGTTAGGTAGTGACAGGGATCCCCAGGTTAGGAAGTGACAGGGACCCCCAGGATAGGTAGTGACAGGGACCCCAAGTCCAGTTAGGTAGTGACAGGGACCCCCAGGTTATGAAGTTACAGGGACCCCCAGTTAGGTAGTGACAGGGACTCCCAGTTTAGGTAGTGACAGGAGCCCCCCCTAGGTTAGGTAGTGACAGGGACCCCTAGTTTAGGTAGTGGCAGGTGCCCCCCAGGTTAGGTAGTGACAGGGACCCCCAGTTTAGGTAATGACAGAAGCCCCCCAGTTTAGGTAGTGACAGGGACCCCCAGTTTAGATACTGACAGGTGCCCCCCAGGTTAGGTAGTGACAGGGACCCCCAGTGTAGGTAGTGACAGGTGCCCCCAGGTTAGGTAGTGACAGGGATCCCCAGGTTAGGAAGTGACAGGGACCCCCAGGTTAGGTAGTGACAGGGACCCCAAGTCCAGTTAGGTAGTGACAGGGACCCCCAGGTTAGGAAGTGACAGGCGCCCCCCAGGTTAGGAAGTGACAGGGACCCTCCAGTCTAGGTAGTGACAGGGACCCCCAGTTTAGGTAGTGACAAGGACCCCCAGTTTAGGTAGTGACAGGTGTCCCTCACTCACCTCCCAGCAGCCCAGCGTCAGACCTCAGTATCAGCCGGTGACCCGACCAGTTAGAGCGGGCGCACGGACGCACCACGCTCTATATGCGAAAGTGATGTCACTTCCGCATATCAGTGCAGTGTGCTAGGTCCTAGCGCCCGCACTATTGGTCACCGGTTGATCGAGGTCAGACGCTGGGATGAAAGCGTGCCAGAGGTGGATATAGCCCTAGAATCGCATAATAGGAAGAAAACGCAGTGTGCAATGCATGAAACAATGCACACAAATGCATGAAAGAATGCATCTGGAAACTGCATGTGTTTTAACGCATGTGATTTGACTGTTTGTAGTGGAAATTGGCTCTAAAGTATACACAAAACAGAACATATGATGCTTTCCCTTTAAAGATTCTAAACAGCTATCCAGACTCTCTTTAAAGGTTCTAAAGAGCAATTTCATTAACCTTTTCCTTCAGTCACAAGCTGGTAAAAACGTGAGTGACACTTATTGCATATGCAGAGTAATGGCAGCCATTACATACTGTGGTTCACACATCATCCAAAGTACATTAACTTAGACATCCTAACAACAACAACAACATGTTGGTGCATAAAATGTGTAATAAATTCCAAGCAAATAATATAGTGTACCAGATACTCTGCTAGCTGCTTGATATGTTATGCAGGAAATAGAAGCGAGATACCTGTGTACGCTTATCACTGCCATAAAGCAATTCATGTGGCTGGCAAACATAACATTTTCTTTAAAAATAGCAATCACGTGTATGATTGGTGTGCACTTAGGCTTCTGTCACATGTTTATGTTTAATCAAGAATTGCTGTGTCAGTACATCTATACTGTATATACCGTGGTTTATGGTTAAAGGGGAACTTCAGCCTAAACAAACATACTGTCATTAAGTTACATTAGTTATGTTAATTAAAATAGATAGGTAATATAATCTCTTACCCACCCTGTTTTAAAAGAACAGGCAAATGTTTGATTTCATGATGGCAGCCATCTTTTGGTTGAAAGGAGGTGACAGGGAGCATGAGACACAGTTCCAACTGTCCTGTGTGCTGATCACCTCTCCCAGTTGCTAGGCAACATGAATACCAACATAGGAAATCCCATCATGCTCTGCACAGCATCAGGGGAAAAAAGCCTAGGCTTTTTTTTCTTTGATGGGTGGAGCTTAGTTAAAAATGCAGCTAAAAAATAATGCTTTGGTAAGAAAAACAAAGTTTTGATGCTGTGAAACTGTTAAAGAAAGATCAAGCCTTTTCAGTTCTGCTGAGTAGATTTTTAGTCCGGAGGTTCACTTTAAGTGCATTCGAGATTTTATTTAATAATTTGGAGGAAACAACAATGTTACATTTTTGTATATCTATTTTTAAAAAAAACCCTTTGTGGTGAGCCTAGAGTAGGCTAATGGAAGCCCAGGCAAGCCCTTGTTCTTAGAGCCATTTATCCTATGGCGTGGTGCTATTTCACTGCCGCTACTGCTCTGCCACTCTTGGAATTGGGCTGCAACAGCAGCCGGAGTTCCTGAACTAACAGCCAATTGAAACAGCTATGTGAATGGAGGTCTCTAATTGGGGGTCATAGTCATGGCATAGGTGGATCATGCAACAAGACTAAGGCAATGTACATGTGTCACCTTACACACTTTTCCATTCTTCCTACAAAGGTATACTTTTTGCTAATTCGTAAGAAGGGAAGAGCGTTTAAGGCAAAGTACAAATGAACATTACACTGTAAAATAAAAATTATTAATGTAAAAATGTGATAATTTAAATAAAACACATTAAAAAAATACCTAAAACGTGCATTCATTTAAGCCATTTTAAATAATGAATGTAATAATCAGAAGAAACATATTTAAATTCTGTTCAGGCATTTTTTCAGGAATAATTATACATTTTTTGTTAATTTTTGCCAGTTTTTTTCTTTCCCCAAAAAATAAAAGTAACTTCAGTATCAACACACAAAACCATCAAAAAGCTATCAGCAGTTGAGTCTAAATGATGGCAAAATTGTTCTCCATGCCCCAGTAAAGCCCATTATCTTCTATGGCATGAATGGGTAAGGTATGGTAGTCTCCCTTACTCATTATGTCACCATTACCAGTTTTCACACACTAGTGGGTAGGGTTGTTTCACAAGGTTTACTGAATCAGGTGCCAGATCCTGTCTCCATGTAGCTTCTAATTATCCATGAAAAGAAGCCATGAAGAGGCTAAAGAACTTCAGTATCTAGAAGTGTACTCTCTACTCACAAAGGTCATAGAAACCCTGACTATTTACTCCGCGAAGTGTCCAGCAAGGAATAGGTCCTCTAAGAAACCTCATCTGCCTATATTTCATTCATGGGCTGCTTTTACTCAATTCAACTTAACAACCCTAACAGCGAAAAAACGTAGTCACCTGGTGGTCAGTACATACCTTATCCTTTGCTTATTTTTCATTTTTAGACTGTTGTTGGTCTTTAAAACTTTCTAAATCACTAGCCTAAAGAAGGTATATAGAATAAAGATGATAACTTCACTGTAACGACTCCTGGGGATGCATGCCTGTGTCTAGTGTGTGGCTCAGTGCATTTACTCCAGTTGCTGCAAGCCTATCTCTGGTGCATGATTCAGTCTACTGACTCCAGTGGCTCCATGCCTGTTTCTAGTGTGTAACTTCCTCTACTATTTCCAGTGGCTGCACACTTGTCTCTGGTGTGTAACTCGCTCTATTAACTTCATTAGCTTCATGCCTGTCTCTAGTGTGTGATTCACTCTACAGACTCCAAAGGCTGCATGCCTGCCTGTCTCTAGCATGTGATTCATTCTACTGACTCCAAGGGGCTCCATGCCTGAATCAGGTCATCTGCGTGCATAACGCCAGCCACAAAATACTGGTGCGCCTATAGCAGTAATACTATAGTTCATGCCCCGCACACTGTTTATTTGGGGATTGCCAGCCCAGAATTACTTTTCCCTACGAGTTGCTACGACTCAGAGGGGGAATAGTATTTATAATAGCCTTCAGGTGATTCAGCAGGAGCAGAGTGAGCTGTCATTCAGCTCATCCTGTGCCAGCTGACCAGCGGCCAAACAATATGTACACCTCCATGCCTGCCTGTCTCTAGTGTGTGATAAACTCTACTAACTCCAGGGACTGTACACCTGTCTCCGGTGCACGTCTACTGTACTGACTCCAGGGACTGCACGCCTGTCTCCATTGCAAGCCTACTCTACTGCCTCCAGTGGCTGCATGCCTGTCTCCTACGCAAGCCTACTCTACTGCCTCCAGTGGCTGTACACCTGTCTCCAGTGCAAGCCTACTCTACTGCCTCCAGTGGCTGCATGGCTGTCTCCTGTGCAAGCCTACTGTACTGACTCCAGGGACTGCACGCCTGTCTTCACTGCCTCCAGTGGCTGGATGCCTGTCTCCGGTGCAGGCCTACTCTACTGCCTCCAGGGACTGCACGCCTGTCTCTACTGCCTCCAGTGGCTGTACACCTGTCTCCAGTGCAAGCCTACTCTACTGCCTCCAGTGGCTGCATGAATGTCTCTGATGTGTCTCTGGTGCGTAACTTTCTCTAATGACTTTATTGGCTGCATGCTTGTCTCTGGTGCGTAACTTGCTCTAATGACTTCATTGGCTACAAGCTTTTCTCTGGTGCATAACTTGCTCTAATGACTTCATTGGCTACATGCTTGTCTCTGGTGTGTGACTTGCTCTACTGAAGCTAAAAGATCAACCTGACAAGCAGACGATAGATATTTTTAAAAATGTAATAAAAACTTCAGTCTATGCATTTCTAGCACTTCGAGTTCCATCTATTGAGAAGCTTCACGGTCAAGGAGCATAAAATATGTTCACCATCAGCAGGACTAACTGGGTCATGAAAACTGGGCAAATAGCACTGAAGTGATTCAAAAATCTGCAATAAGGCATATTCTGGCAATCGCTGAAGTAACTTTCATTAAAATCAAAGTGAGGGCTTTTCAAAACTTTGAACAATATTTGAATATTAGTTAATATACATTGCACCACCCCCACACCAAGTTCCTACTGGATAGTAGTGGTATCTTTGGAATGTCTTATATTCTTTCAAAAACATGCTCAATGATGATAACAATGCTGGTTAATTAACATCAATGAAGCAGGAAGAACATAGCCATGGAAGCTTGCAATACGAAGAGTGCTGCATGCCAGCTCTGAATCTACCACACAAATGGCATTGTAAGTGAACTCCGTCTGCTATCTGCATCTAAAAGCATCTGCGAGCCACTCCAAAGTCAGTCTGTCTCCATTCTCTTAATGCAGAGCTGTATTTTATGAATCATTTCTAATGCCAGTGGCTAAATACATTTTGATGACTTACAAGCAATGATTTCTTTGTTCAAGGTCCATTTGTCAAGCGAGACAGAAATTACTTTAACTTCACGCTTTGTGAGTACTTCCAAAACATTTTGGGCTTTTTTTTCTATAAATATGACCTTCTTTATGCAGAGGCAAGCACAGACTTCCTTGCAACATTTACCTAATTAATACTTGATGGCAAACTCTAACTTTAGGAACTGTAAAGTTACCATTAATGTATAGGGGTTATACTTGAATTAGCCGAAACAGTTCATTTTGGCGCTCGACACTCAGCGCAGAGCACCAAAGCTGGGTTCCACCATAGCAGCAATGCTATGCTGTGTGCCCCGCATAACAATAATTCAGGGATCGCCGAGTTGCTACAACTTGGAGGGGGAATAGTATTTAACTCTGCCAGGGAGTTTAGCGGCAGCAGGGAGAGCCGTCATTTGGCGCACCCTCGGTCAAACTACCGCCGCCGTGACGGTGTTCCCCGACCACTCAGCCAGCAATTCACCTGGTAGAGTAATAGGCGATAACATGGTTTTCCCCCCACTTACACCCCCCATGCAACATCACCCTCGTGTTGGTGTCCCCCCTCCCAGAGCAGAACGTGTTGTTTCCTTGCAAAGCGAGCAATGTGTCTGCACAGCCTCAGCCCTGCAATTTCAACTGTGGGATCGGATCCTGATCCCGGTCGGGCATCTTTAAGTGAGTGTGTATACAGGCCTTTACTTAAACAATAGACTCAGACAAGGCATGGACTAGCTAGGTTTTGCTGGAGACTTAAGGTGGCCACTAATAGTCCAATCCTTTTCATCCAATCTTACCATTTCTATGTAATATAAGGGAACTGCCTATATTATCCATTCAATATATTTACTCAATTTACCCTTATACTACAAAGATTTGGTAACATTGGATGAAAAAGATTGGATCATTAGTGGCCACCTTTACACAAATAAAAAGCCCAGACAAGAGTAGTGGGATTAAGGGTTCTCTGGAAGCTTCTGTTTTAGGACTTTAATGCTAGGTACACACAATGCAATTTCCCATCAGAGTGACAGATAATCTGATAGGAAGGTGCATGGTGTGTACATGTCTAAACTGCGCTCGATCGATAACAGAATTGATTTTCAGATCATTACTTTAAAAAATGGATCTCGTTATCAATTCAACCTGTCGATCTGAAGGGAAGTTATATCGTGTGTACCTAAGATAAGAGCAAGGTATTGCATAAAAGGGAGAGAATTGTGCTGAATTTGTTGGAGTGCAGATCTGCTGGATTCCTTGTGGAAGTTTTACTACTGCTTGAGATAGAATAAAAAAGTTGCTATACAATTTTCTGTCTGCTCATGGTGTACAAACACTCATCCCATCACAGATGTGCTATGGCACCAGCTTCCCAGACTAGAGAGTTCAGCTTGGCTGAGATACTCCTGTACTTGTGGACTGAAGAGAGCAGAGGCCAACAAAACTTAGTAAACGTTTTCCAGCATAGCCTAGCCACTGCTTTAAAAGAAATCACAGGTACAATAATCAGCTCAACAACAAAAAGGGCCAGATCAGGCAGATAAAATTTCATGCATCTCCATATGGGCCCATCTTACTTTAGCATTCTGTACAATTTTACCTTACATCGTTTGTACAGTGCAGTTTTAGCATGTACAACGACCTTGGATATTCAGCAACAAGAAAACATCTTTTTTTCTCATCTCATTTTCTCCCTCTCCTGATGTTGTTTACATCTCTATTTTGATTCATATTTTATGTGTTTCTTTCCTTTCTTTCATCCATTGGTTACATCTAGACAGTCTGACTATATCATAAAATATAATTTGCAGAACTGATTGCGCCTATACAGGAACTAGAGAGTAACTTTTCATTGTGTTGCTGATATTATTCCTAAAACATATACGATATCTAAATATCTATAGCATCTCAAAAAAAATAAGTACACCTCATTTTTTCAAATATTTTATAATATCTTTTATAGATTGTGAGCCTCTCTGAGGCCTCTTGCACACTGCATGCAATTCCGATTTTTTTATACAATCCAATTTTTTGATTCTGATTAAAAAAAAAAGTACTGCATGCTGCTACGTTTTTTAATCAAAACCAAAGATCATAAAACCAAAACCATAAGACCAAAAAATCAGAATCGCATGTAGTGTGCAAGAGGCCTGAGGGACAGTTAAGTGGCAAGACTATATACTCTGTGCAGCACGGCGGAAGATGTTTGGCGCTATATAAATACGAAATAATAATAGTTATTGTGACATCACTGAAAATATGGCACTGTGATACAATGTACAGTAATCAGCGTAAAGCTTGTATAGTAGTGTAAATTTGCTGTCCTAGCAAAATAACTCAAAACACAGCCATTACTGTCTAAACGTCTGGCAACAAAAGTGAGTATATTTTTTAAAAGGGCCCATATGCAATTAACTTTTTGCTCCTGAGAGTTACATAGTTACATAGTTATTTTGGTTGAAAAAAGACATACGTCCATCGAGTTCAACCAGTATAAAGCACAACACCAGCCTGCTCCCTCACATATCCCTGTTGATCCAGAGGAAGGCGGAAAAAACCCTTACAAGGCATGGTCCAATTAGCCCCAAAAGGGAAAAATTCCTTCCCGACTCCGGATGGCAATCAGATAAAATCCCTGGATCAACATAGTTCTGCTAGGAGAGAATTTTTTCATCTTTTCTTTAACCACTTGAGGACCGCGATGTTAAACCCCCTTGTGACCAGGCCATTTTTTACTAAATGGTTCACTGCAGCTTTAAGGCCTCGCTGCAGGGCCGCACAACTCAGCACACAAGTGATTCCTCCCCCCCCCCTTTTATCCCCTTCCCCCAGTCAGTCTATCACAGCAATTATCTGTGATAGGCTTCAGTCTATCACAGTGGATCACTTCTGTGTCACCCAGGGGGACAGCCATGTCATATGGCTGTCCCCAGTACAGCACTGCCTTAGATCGCAGCGATGTACATACCCGTGTTTCCCCGAAAATAAGACACTGTCATATTAATTTTTGCTCCAAAAAGTGTGCTAGGACTTATTTTCAGGGGATGTCTTATATTGGCACTGCATGATATGTTTCATGCTGGACACCTCTTATTGCTGCTCATTGTAATGTCACAGTGCCAATCAGACACCTGTCATGTCATCCCTGCACACTGATGATACACCTGCTGTGTGCAAGGATGACATTACAAGTGCCTGATCGGCACTGCACGGTGTGTCCCCTTCTGTTCTCAGTGTGGCTGCTCTGTCCAGCCCCTTAGCCTGTGTTTTTGCTCCCCTGCATTGTGTCCCCCTCCCTTCCGACCTGTGTGGCCACACTGTCCAGCCCCCTAGCCTGTGTCTCTGCTCCCCTGCATTGTGCCCCCCTCCCTTCCGACCCCTGTGGCTGCTCTGCCCCGCCCCCTTGTCAGTGTCCCCAGCTCCCTGTGCAAGTTAAATGTAACGGCAGCCAGCGTGTCTTACTGTAGCCATGCTGCCCGGAGATCGCTGGCGTCCTCACTTCTCCCTCTAGTAACCGGCGCTTGTGTAGATGACGTCATCTACACAAGTGCCGGTTACTAGAGGGATAGAAGACAGGATGCCATCGATCTCCGGGCAGCATGGCTACAGTAAGACACGCTGGCTGCCGTTACATTTAACTTGCACAGGGATTGGGGGACACCGACAAGGGGGCAGGACAAAGCAGCCACAGGGGTCGGAAGGGAGGGGGGACACTTAATGCATGGGGAGAAGAGACACAGACAAGGAGGCGGGACAAAGCATCCACACGGGTCAGAAGGGGGGGGCACTTAAAATGGGAGTGGAGAGACAGTCTAGGGGGCAGGATATCATGTGTTCTGTGGCTGGGGATGTAATGTGGCTTTGGGGCTAGGTCTTATATTTGGAGGATGCCTTATATTCAGAGAATGAATGAAATTTCAGCTAGGCCTTATAATCAGAGGATGTCTTACTTTAGGGGAAAGACGGTAGTTATTAGACGGCAGTTTCGCCATCTAACAGTCTCCGAGTGGCGATTGCCGCTGGGAGACTGAAGGCGGAGCGGAGCTCCGTCATCTAACTGGAGATGTGCGTGCATCGGCTTGCACGCTCTCCTTCAATCCCCATAGGAAGCCATTCACGCCAATCGGTGTGGAGTGGTCCTGGGGCTGCCACCGCGTTCATGCTAAGTGGCGTGGAAAGGTCGGCAACAGATTAAAATAACTTCTCCACAATCTGTTATTGAAAAAGTATCCACTGGACCTCCACCACTGTGGACTGGCACCTCAAATAAGTATATAAGAATCTGGAGACGGTGGAGGGCAGAGCAGGTAGCAGTAGATGATGAACCACAAGGCTTACAAATTATTGACAGGGATCAGATTATGTGAAGTGAGCAATATTAAAGAAAAAGTTACGTTTGATGTGAGGGAGGGATGAGGTGATCTCTTTGGGGATGGGGGATTTGCTTCTTGAATCAGTTGTAAACTAGTATTTGAATGTAATGTGTTGATATTTGGTAATGATTGTCTTGCTACACTAATTGTATTGAAAAGTAGAAAAAGAAAGAATACTAGCCAACCCGCGTCGTAGCATACGCCGCATCTATCTATCTATCTATCTATCTATCTATCTAATAGAGTACGTGCCTCAACCTTGAAGCAAGAAGAAGTAGGCTTTCCGTGAGAAAATGTATGCGTGCTCAAACACCAAGTTTAACCCTAGCAAGTCTGGATTTGCAAATCCGGCCTAATTGGCTGGCTATTCATGAGGCAATGCTCATGCAAATATGCATTTGCTTTCGCATGCCAAACTATGCAGGGTCAAAAAACCAATACTGCAACAAAGTGCTCTCTCGCTGCCTGGGAACCACAACGGCACCCCGGAGTGGGAGGCTGGGTGGCGCAGCCGCTCCCCCCCCCCCCCCAAGCGTGGCCAGCACTGGGGAGAGCCGTTCGCACCCACCTCCTAATATTAAAAACAGCCACTTACCTTAACGTCCATTGGGTTCTGCTACATTCGCATAAATTTTGTCATGGAAAGCATTTTGTGCAGTTTTTATCCTTTGGAGGCAGGTGGTGGATGGCTTGCTCCGGTGGTGTGAACCCTGGAGTGAGTTCGCCTGTCCCCCCCCCCCCCCTCTGGAGTGCTGTATGTGAGCCAGCCCTGAGCTCTAAACCTCGGGGTGACCCATGCTTCTCTCCTTTCTCATGTGGTGCCCCCAAATTAATGCGCATGTAGCAGAACGCAATGGATGTTAAGGTAAGTGCCTGTTTTTAATATTGGGAGGTGGGTGCAGACGGCTCTCCCCGGCGCTGGCCACACTTGGGGGGGGGGGGTCATCCACGCCACCCAGCCTCCCCCTCCGGGGTGCCGCTGTGGTTTCCAGGCAGTGAGAGAGCCTGGGACCCTGCGGTCCCCCCAGTTGTATAAAAAGGGGGCATTGGGAATCCTCCCCGTGGCGCTCCTGGAGGCCTGGAGCACACCAAAAACTGCTAGCAGACCCGCAAAATGCTAGCAGATTTTGAAACGCTTTTTCTTATTTTTCTGTAGCATTTCACCTAGCATTTTGCGGTTTTGTAAAGCGGTTTTGGTGTAGTAGATTTCATATATTGTTACAGTAAAGCTGTTACTGAACAGCTTCTGTAACAAAAACGCCTGCAAAACCGCTCTGAACTGCCGTTTTTCAGAGCGGTTTGCGTTTTTCCTATACTTTACATTGGAGGCAGAAACGCCTCCGCAATCCAAAAAATGCCTCACCTCGGGAGGATGCGTTTCAGCAAAACGCCTCCCGCTCTGGTGTGCACCAGCCCATTGAAATACATTACCCAAGCGTATCCGCAGCCGCAAGTGGATCGCAAAACGCTGCTGAACCGCTCTGGTGTGCACTAAGCCGGATAGTGCTAATGTAGCATGTAGCAGGGTGAATGCTTTGTGGTATTGGTTTGTGCATGCATTTGCATGAGCATTGCCTCATGAATAGCCAATTAGGCCAGATTTGCAATGTCAGACTTGCTAGGGTAAGGCCTCTTTTCCATGGACTGTGAATAGGCAGTGAAATGCCTCTCAAACTCTCACAACTGCTCACTGCTGCCTGGTAACTGCTCACTGCTGCCTGGTATCTGCTCACTGCTGCCTGGTAAATGCTTGTTGCTGCCTGGTAACTGCTTGTTGCTGCCTGGTATCTGCTCACTGCTGCCTGGTAACTGCTTGTTGCTGCCTGGTATCTGCTCACTGCTGCCTGGTAACTGCTTGCTGAGCACACAGCTCAACAGTCCGTGGAAAAGAGGCCTTAAACTTGGTGTTTGAACACGCATACATTTTCTCATGCAAAATACTTCTTCTTCTTGTTTGAAGGTTGAGGCACTTAGTCTATTATATATATAGATATAAAAAAAGAAGAAAGGGTCTCAAAAAGTAGGGGAAACAGTACTCAAAATATTTTGAATATTTTCTTCCTTGCTGTTGGTTTAAAAGGCATTACAAAGTGACATTTTTAAGGTGACAAAAGGCAAAACAAAGCATAGAAACTGGGGCCATATGCAATTCACTTCTCCTCTGGAGTTTTCTCCTATTTCTCCTATATTTTTACAACTTGCCATAAAATGCCTTTGAAATCACCAGCAAGCAAGAAATTACTCAAAATAAATATAATAGTACTTTTTCACCAACTTTTGGGTACTTTTTCAATGGTAAAATGCCGAAAATGCAGTTTACAGAGAAGATGAAAATTATCTCCTAGGAGATAACTCGGGTGGAAAAATTAATTGCATATGGGCTAAGATGTGAAAACAACACCCAGGAGAAAACTCAGGAGAAAAAGTTAATTGCATATGGACTAAGGTGTGAAAACATCTTCTGTGAGATCACTTAGGATAAATGCCAATTGAATAGGGGCCTTTATCGTTGGGGGTTTTAAATGTGGTACTCTGTGAGTTGGATACTCAAAATAATCTTATATTTGGTGCAAACAGCTAAGATAAGAAAGTGATTCTCACTGTTTACATGCCTGCATAACAACATCTTAACAGTTTCTCCATTGATTTTAATGGGAGTTTTTTGTCCTTATTACATAACATTTGAAACATGTTTCTAGAGCACAATGCTGGTCTAAACCGAGATCTGTCTGTACCCATAACTGTACACAAAGGATCACAAAGATTGGATCTAGCCTACAAAAGGTTTTCTATGCTTATTTTTCCCCCCCTCTTTTAATACAAAGTTAAAAGAGCCCAAATATGCTTCTACGCCTAGTTCACACTTTTCATAATGCTATGTGTGATTTAAAAAATAAATACATAAATAATAATGTCCCTCTTATTTGCAAACCTTACCAATAAAATACCTTAAAAGCTCCAACCATGCAAGAAAATACTCACAATAAGTTTGATATTACCGCTTATCTACTTTTTAGAATTTTTCCAAGTGCCAGGTCATGAAAAATTATTTGTAGATAACATGAAACATGATCTCATGAGAGAAAACTCAAGAAAAAAGTTAATTGGATGAGGGCCGTAGTGTGAACCAGCCCACAGTACAAGTACAAGTACTAGGATTTTAAAACTACAAACGAATACTTAATGCAAAGTTTCATTCATTAGATCTCCTCTTGGAACAAATCTCTGGTGTAAATTCAGAACTTCCTTTGTCTAGCTTTCTGTTCTCCTTATTTCTTTTTTCCCTTTTGTACTCTGCAGTCTGCATGGCAAAACTCTGCAGTGCAGGAACATTTCTAACCGCTTGTATTAAATTGTGCAGCAATTTCATCTTTATAAAATATGGTTTGGTAAATACAGTATAACACCGAGAACAGCCTTTCTTCATCCTTGAATGGTGCTCAGCAGCAGAAGCTGCATAAATATCAAGTGTAACTTTGTTTTTCCATATCACATTACCCTGGACAGCTTTAACATCATCTTGTATGCCCAGCTAGTTACTAATTAAGCTGTTTTTAATAAGCACATCAATACTATGAGTGCACACAATATGGAGTTTGCTGTATATTATGCACATAAATGCTGCACTAAAAGGTCACTGGAATGGCTTAGTTATTTCATTGGCTTGTATTAACAACTATTGAAATTAACTACACTGCTGCCAGCCAGCTGCACACCACTGACATTAAGGGGCAGATTGTGTATCCAGAAGCAATGGAAATGCATGGCGAGATGAAAATGTTTAATGACTTTCATAATTGTACAAGAGTTGGTTGTATTATTAGAATTCTGATGTGCCGTGCTTTCACTTTAGAATAAAGTGCCTCATATAGGAGTACTTCAGGAAGTAAAGTGACTTGCCTGGAGAAAACATTTTCATCCTTCATTTCCCATCCAGCACTGAACAAACAGCAGATGGATGACGATGCCTTGCTATAAGCAGATAAGTCCTGTGTCTTTTAATAGCGTACATACATATTCATATTGGTAAATTCACAATACAGGTGGTCAACTTTTCCTAATTCCTACATCATTTCTGAATTCAAGCAGAAGCATGTGATTAATTAAGTCTCTGACTGGCTAGTCACAATCACTGCTGCTTGAATAAGTCTCTGCTTGTTTCAGAGACAGTTGAGCTGAATAGGTGAAAACATTTGCAGGATTTGGAAGGTATCACATCTGAACATCATTCAATGGGTTAACAGTCAGACTCAGGAAAGAAGCCCCAAAACAACCTTGCTATTGAAAAATGGGAGAAGTTACCTATTTTAACCCCCCCCCCCCCAAAAAAAAAGGTTTAAAGAAATGTTGGTCAAATTAAAAGGCTATTCTAATGACCTTAAACACTTCCTCACACTAATGCATTTTTGTTTTCCCTCTTGTGTGGTTTGATGCCATTTTGATCTTTTAACATGGATCCATGAAGGGGGCAGGAGATTTATAAGAGATTTTCCTAAAAAAGGAGAGTGCCATGTGGTGCCTGGTAATTTGGGTGCTGCCATAGACTGTACTGATAATTTGCTGCAACAGTGGCAACTAGTGTATTAATGGGGCGCCTGACTTATATTTGTTATTAATGTGCAGGAAGTGACAAGTTGTGTTTGGCGTAGAGTAGGGGGAGGATTAGCATTAGGTGTAGGTAAAGGAAGGGTTAGTGTGATAGGCAACGCAGGTTAGGTAAAGCTTTACTAGAATATTGGCAGTATTGCCGATTCTACTAACTGCTTCACCTGGCACCCACATTTTCCGGTGCCCTTTTCCCATGTATGCCCTTGAAGTTGCTTTCAAAAATAATAATACGAAATAAAACCTACTTTCTATTTGAAATTATGTTGAAAATCAGGTATGATATGTTCCAGGAAAAAGGCTTAAAACAGGAAAACAAGGAGGAGAAGGAAGGATGCATGCAAGAGTTACCCATGGTGAATTCTTTTTTTTATTTTATTTTTAACATTTAATGTAGTAGGCACCTAAAGGAAGATGGGTAGATGATGAAGCACACCTAGAAGGGTTAAAGACAACAGGCTTGTGAGAGAAAATACACGTGTATGAAAGGCAAGCAGCGCTGCTGCTTAATGTCTGGTGTAATTTGCAGGATTTGAAAAAACAGTAGTATCTTCACTATTCACGTAAGCGAATAGCACATGTAGCCGGGAGGCAATGTGATTGCATGCTACACTGAGTTTTAGCGACTTATACACAGATTCATCTGAAGAGCATGAAGGAATGTTGAACCTGGAATGTGAAGTCACAGGAAGCAGAGGACACAGTCTTAAAATGAGGTCCACCTGTGATGTGCGTCCCCTTCCATTGGTGACTTACTTGGAATGAATAACAAAAACCAACTAGTAAGAAGTTAGAATAAATAGACATATGTAGAGATAAGACTATTTGCTCACAATTCAATTATTGGGTTAAACCCACTTTATTAGGTATGTGAAGTCTACAAGCCAGTAAAAACACAATATGAGAACTTCATATCATGTTTGCTGGCATTAAGACACTATAAACCCCATGAAATGGATATAACCTGAGAAATACACAACTAAAGTCTACTAGTCTGCTAGGACAACCACCACTAAACACACACATATACAGGCACGCACATATTTGGAGACCACTTAGTACTTACATATTTTGCAGTCTATAGAATATATATATATACTGTATATATATATATATATATATATATATATATATATATATATATATATATATATATATATATATATATATATATATATACACACACTGAACATGATCCCAATTGCAAGCAAGCTTTCTATAAAAAAAACACAAACCCGCTACAGTTTTGCATGCTCCCGTGACATCACCCTTACTGTCTTACGTACATGGCTGCAATCTCCAAATGTGCTACAGGGTACTGAAAATGAAATAAGCAGACTGACAACTTCAATAACAAGTATGAATAATGCATCAGCTTTGGTTTTGCTTCTTCTGTTTACTTTAATAACGCAATTGTTGAATAACTATAAAAATGAAAGGTTTAAAACATAAACAATTTATACAACACTATCTAGCAATTTCTCAATTTAGTGCTAAAATTATATAGTAGCATTGACAAAGTATTATTGATTCTATGTATCATTCACACTATAGAGTTTTTTTCTATTGTCTCTTATTCATGTTGGTATCTATATTTTTTATCACCACTTTAGCACTATCACACAGTTCTTACATACTGTACATTTTACAAGCATTTCAAAAGGTTATTACAGGCTTTGTACTTTGTATTGTCTCTATCAATCTGGAGAGTTAGTAAGCTTAGCTATGAAAAATAAAAAGAAACATTTTAATTCTTAGACAATGCAAGTGACAACATTCATGTTTTCCTGGACTCAATCTTGTGCAAAAAATAAAATAAAAAAGACTAACTACCTATCTTGGTGCCCCCTAGTAAAACTTTGATGGGTTTCGTCAAGTCGACACCCCTTTCCCCATCTCCCTTTGTAGTCCCTCACCTGGGACCCATTTGCCATTAAAATATAACCAGTGATGCCATCATGATCCCAACACTTAAAGAGGAACTCCAGTAAAAATAATATAATAAAAAAAGTGCTTCATTTTTACAATAATTACAGTATGTATAAATGATTTAGTCAGTGTTTGGTCATTGTAAAATCTTCCCTCTCCCTGATTTACATTCTGACACTTATTACATGGTGACATTTTTACTGTGGGCAGGTTATGTAGCTGCTGCTAGCTGTTTTGGCCTTTGGAGACAGCTGTAAACTGCTATTTCCTGTCTGTGAACATTGTTACATTGTGGCAAACTGTCAAAAGTACTGCTGTCCTCAGAGCTTCTTGTGGGAGGGGTTTCACCACAATATCAGCTATACAGCGCCTCCTGATGGTCTGTTTGTGAAAAGCAATAGATTTCTCATGTAAAAGGGGTATCAGCTACTGATTGGGATAAAGTTAAATTCTTGGTTGGAGTTTCTCTTTAACCTCCCTGGCGGTTTATTAAAATCCGCCAGGGGGCAGCAAATACGTTTTTTTCTTTTTTTTTCTTTTTCATGTAGCGAGACAATGTCTCGCTACATGATAGCCGCTGCTGAGCGGCATCCCCCCAGCCCCTCCGATCGCCGATCAAGAGATCCCGTTCAAAGAACGGGATCTCTTAGATGGCTTCCCCCGTCGCCATGGCGACGGGGCGGGATGACGTCACCGACATCGTGATGTCAAAGGGGAATCCGATCCAACCCACGGCGCTGCCTGGCACTGATTGGCCAGGCAGCGCACGGGGTCTGGGGGGGGGCGGCTGCGGCGACGCGTATAGCGGCGGATCGGCGGGTAGCGGCGGCGATCGGAGGTTACATGCAGCTAGCAAAGTGCTAGCTGTGTGTAACAAAAAAAAAATTATGCAAATCGGCCCAGCGGGGCCTGAGCGGTGCCTCCCGGCGGCATAGCCCGAACTCAGTTCGGGCTTACCGCCAGGGAGGTTAAGTGTGGCCACAACAACACCTGATCTGGAAGATAAATATCTGAGGGTATGTAGATGGGGCCCCTCAAAGCTGTAGACCCCCTGTGCAATTGCAGGGGCTGCTCCCCATAGTTACAACCCTGGTAATAATTAACATGCACTATAGGCAGTCCCATCAAGTGGACCGTCTTGTGAGGAATACTAGCCTGAAAAGTCATTATCATGGTATGGCCACCATCACCCCTGTTATTATGCAACTTGATGTGCATGCCATGCTTCAGGAAAAGCATAGACGAAGTTGCCTTCCGGGTGTATGAGCGCTAAAGGTGGCCACTAACAATCCAATTTCTAGCGAAAAATCGCTCGAGTGATTAGAAATTCTGATCGGAAGTGAAATCGTTCACTACAAACCAATCTTTGCTTCCTATCTATGACAACCAACAAGAAAATTCAAATTTTGGTTCAACGAAAATCCAATCAGACGATGTTTTTATAATCGTTTGTAATTGATTGTGCCCATCAACAGAGATTATTCACAACCAATCCGATCAGAATTTCTGATCGCTCTAACGATTTTTTGCTAGAAATTGGACCGTTAGTGGCCACCCTAAGGGTTATACAACAAGACATGGTCACTGTTTTGCTTTGCTCTAGTTCAGTCACACTAAGTAGGGCAGCATTGCACATAAAAAAAAATCTGATAACACATTGCATGGCAGCACAAGCATAGCAGTGGGAACATACATTAATGTGTATACAATGCATGCTGTCCTTGCAGGGGTGGTTCCTCCATGAAGCAACGTGAATCACATGCTACAAGGTGGCAACAATTAGAGGGCGGCAAGAGGCACCTCCCCTCCCAAAATGCCTTCCTACCTACTTGCACTCTTCGTCTCCCCCTCCCTAGATGTGCAGTGCCGCTTCACTCACCTACTTTCAGCATTTCAGTGATGGGATCTCTATCCGCCCGTCTAGCATCCTGTATCCATGGCTACAGCAGTGCCGCATGAGACCTGTTACATGTTGGTGGGTCACATAAGGTGCCGCTGTAGTCAGAGAGGAAGCAGGACTTCATGTGTGGCTGGTACCCAGCAACCTGGGGATCAGATCCGGGATGCTGCTGGCCAGCAAGGAGGAGATGCTGCCTTGGAGGAAGAAGAGGGAGGTAGGCATATTGCCAGTACCTGCAATGCACAGTCTGATGTGTCTCTCCTCTCCGTTCCAGCTTTGCACACACACAAACACATGTCAGGGAGGTCTCCGCACAATGTATTGCTTCAGGCAGCAAAAGGTCTAGGACTGGCCTTGTGTCTTTGTAGACAGCAAAATATGTGTGAACGATCCCTAAATATGAACTCCAAAATTAAAGGACAACTGTAATGAGAGGGGTATGGAGGGTGCCATATTTATTTCCTGTTGATCAATACCAGTTGTCTGGCTATCCTGCTGATCCTCTGCCTCTAATACTTTTAGCCATAGACGCTGAACAAGCATGCAGCAGATCAAGTGTTTCTGACATTATTGTCAGATCTGACTAGATTAGCTGCATGCTTATTTCTGGTGTTATTCAGAATCGACTGTATCCAGATAGATCAGCAGGACTGCCAGGCAACTTGTATTGTTTAACAGGAAATCAATATAGCTGCTTCCATATACCTCTCAGTATAGTTGTTCTTTAATAAAAGTATGTCCACATTGCAGTTGACGGGGTTTCTTTATACCTTGACATGTTTTCTTCCTTGCTTATAATATGCAGAAGCTTGAATCTGCATGTCTGCTATAAGAAACACTGACCCTTATTCAAGTTACTTTCCTTGAGTTTTCTCCTACATGATAATTTTAAACTTGTCAATAAAATACCTATTTGAAAAATCAGGTGAAAAGGTGGATTGCATATGGCCCACTGACCCTTATTCAATTCACTTTCCTTGAGTTTTCTCCTAGGGTAGATTTTCTCACCTTATCAGTAAAATTGCTTTTAAGCCACCAGCAAGCAAGAAAACACTTAAAATGATTTTGGCAGTACATTTTCACCTACTTTTTGGTACATTTTTAATTGCAGAGTGCAAACAGAAAATGAAAAATAACTCCTTGGGAGAATACTTAGGAGTAAAAGCGATGATAATAATAATAGTCACTGGCCCATATGCAATTAACTTTTTCTCCTGAGTTTTCTCCTGGGTGATATTTTTAAATTTGTCAATAAAATGCATTTTAAGCCATCAGAAAGCAAGAAAATGCTCGAAATAATTGTGATAGTACTTTTTCATTTACTTTTTAGTACTTTTTTAGTTGAAAAGTGCTGAAAAGTTATTTTAATTTGAAGATGAAAAATTACCTCCTAGGAGAAAACTCAGGTGAAAAAGTGAATTGCATATGGCCCACTGTGTATTACGAAGAAATCTTAAATGAGCTTTCAAGGGGCTTTTTCATACCCTCTGCTGCGCAAATAACAATAAGTAGTAGCTCCCTTTAGGCCTGAACGATTTTAGGAAAAGATTGAATTGAGCGATTTCTGTCCGAAATCGCGATTTCAATTCGATTCACGATTTTTTTTCAAATCAATGCTTTGTCCTCCCTGTGCCTGTTTGTTTCCCCCCCCTCTGTCTCTCTGTGCCCACTCCATGCCTCCTCTGTGCCCACTTTGTCTCCTCTGTGTTTGTGCTGCGTTTTTATGTGACCCCTCTTTGCCCATTTCGTGCCTCCTCTGTGCCCGCTCTTCGTCTCTCTGTGCCCACTCTGCGTCTTTGCCCGCTCTGTCTCCTCTGTGCTAGCTCCACGTTTCTATGTGCCCCCTCTGTGCCTCTTCCGTGCCTCCTCTGCATCTTTCTGTGCCCGCTCTGCGTTTCTATGTGCCCCACTGTGGCCGTTCCTTTTGTATCTCTTTGTGCCCTCTGTGTCTGTGCCCCCTCTGCATCTCTGTGCCCCTTCTGTGCTCTCTCTGCGTTTCTGTGTGCCCCCTATGGGTCTTTGTGCCCTCACTGTGCCTCCTCAGTGCCCACTCTGCATCTCTGTGCCTGCTCTGTCTCCTCTGTGCTCGCTCTGCATTTCTATATGCCCCCTCTGTGCCTGCTCAGAGTCTCTTTGTGCCCTCTCCATTCCCGCTCTGCTTCTCTCTCTATGCCCGCTCTCTCTCTCTCTGCAAACAGCTCAGATTCTACCAATCGCTGGCTGGCTCTACTTTGTGTGACGGCGGCAGCAGTAGGCGGAGCTGTCTAAGTATAGAGCAGCGCAGCTTCAGCCAGTGATGACCCTCGTGACGTATGATGGCGCAACAGTGGGCGGAGCCATACTGAGCAGCCGGGGAGGATGCTGCGGAAAATCGCAGCTAATGATGATCTCTACATCATCTTGGCAAGTACCGCGGTTTTGATTTAAAACCGCAAAACCGTTCAGCCCTAGCTCTCCTACATACAGTATATTGTATAAATGCAACAGTAAATTGCAAATCAAAATTCACCTACATCATGATCTGTTCCACTTTCTTAATTCTTAATGTAACTTCATGTACAAAGGTACAGCTGCAGAATTCACTTGCACTTGTCTAATGGGCACTTTTGGAGCCACAGTAACACTGGAAAGAAAAAGTAGCTAAAAGTTCCTATACACACACATAATAATGGTTGCCCATAGGAGTCAGGACCGCACAATAATAGTTGCCTACAGGAAACTTATAGACACATTGCTTTGTTACAGCTGAACAGTGAATGCTGCTGCTATGGTGAGGAGAGACTACAGGGTGGCATAAGATTTAAGACAAAGACAGAGTCAAAGCGCCAGAGCTGCAGCCACTAGGAAGCTGCTCTACAGGTAGTAGAAGTGTTAGGGAGACTTGCCTAAGGTCTCCTACTAAATTGGTGCTGGTTTACTGAACCGGGAGAGCCAAGATTCGAACCCTGGTCTCCTGTGTCAGTGGCAGAGCCCTTAACCATTACACCATCCAGCCACTTTAATGGCTTATAGCATGCGGGTAAGGATGGAACTATATGCTCATTAATTGGTGATGATTAGATCCGGTTTGCCAGATTTCTATAGCAACTTCAGGGTACAACTGTACAAGGTACAAGATCAGATCATCAAATGTTTATTAAAATTTGGCTAAACAAAAAAAAAACAATCCCATCCACCACCAATCAAACATAATAACAGATCTATTAATGACTGAAACTCAACATACAGGCAGAGATCACAAGATCACTAGTAGATCTATAAATTTAGAACTAAAATCCCACATACAAGCAGATATCATCAGATCATCAGAATACCTATACATTTCTTAGTCACCTGCAAGTATTTGATAGTTATCCAGGTAGAACTTCAAGATGAGAGCAATCCGTAATTATGTAATTATGAGACTCTTAAAGGATACCCAAGCCAAAGTGGTCAATTAAAATGAAGGCTACTTTGATGTGTAGGCATGAATGCTGAGACTTACTGCGGATCACTCCAGTGCTGCTCCATTATGCTGTAAAAAGCCCCATTGGCAGCGGTGACTTGGCGGAGTTGACAACCTTTAACCCAGAGATACTCAGCTATGCATGCACACTATATTTGATCCAATCCTCTTGTATTGTGACCTGGATGGGAGTGCATGTGCCGGGAACACAAGAGCCAGGGAAGCATGGTCACAAGAGGGTAGTGATGATCATAATCGCTACTTATGATTATGCAAAATTTCAAGTAAAATTTCACAATGATGGCCATACACAATTATGATTAGGAAATTCAATTGTTTTCACATAATCCATTTGCAATTTTGCGTAATTATATGTAATTTTGTGCAAAACCTCCATGAATACTATCATTGCCTAAATTAATGTGTATGTTAAGGGGAATAGTTGGGGGAAAATCATTTTTCAAAAACACCTTGTAGCTTGAGTAAAACTTTGCAGCGTTTAAGCACTGTTTTTCCATTTAATTTTTAAAATTGTCTTTCTCAAAAACTGCAAGGTCTTTTTGAAATATTCTTTTTCTGCCTTGTTCCCACTATTCTCCTTAATATACGTAGGAATTTTTGTGATGATCGCTTGTATGGGGGCTTTGCTATTAACCACTAAAGTGGGCACAAAATTACACAAAAATTACAAAAAAATATGCGTAATTGCAAAATTATTTTTCCTGATTACGGTTACAAACAACATTAATAATGATTTTTTTACCAAAATTTTGCATTATGACTTTGCATCTTAATTGTGAATTACAATGTGAAATTACAATTATGCAAAATCTGCACAGCCTAGTATGCCCAGGTTAAAGGTTGGTGAATCAGCCAAGTTGCCCCTGCTAATGGGGCCTTTTGCAGCAGGACAGAGCAGCACAGGAGTGATCAAGAGGAGCGGTAAGCTCAGCAATCATGCCCACACATCACTGTAACCTCCAGTTTAACAGAACACTTCAGCTCGGGTATCCCTTAAGTAAACCTGTGAGATAGAAAGGGTTAAACACTTACCACACAAGTAGGGAGGCTCTGGGTGGATCAGGGTGATCTTCTTCTAACCTTCTGTTGCTGCCCAATTCTTCTTTTGGTTTTGCTTCAGGTACACTTTAAAGTTATATCCTATTTCACAAGCTACACATTTATTTCTGCTTACTGAAAGAGTACTGTTCTCTCTACCAAGGGAAATATTAAATAATCTTAACTAGTTTCAAATAACTGATGTTAAAATGTATTTATTTAAAAATGTTTCTTTATGCTGGAACTTTTTTTGCAAAATGACTAAGTCACAGAAAGAGTCATTTCCCATTCTGAAACCTCCACATACCGGAATCTTTCTAAGAGATGTCTGAATAACACCCACACAGGTGGCGTCCATTGATCTTGTTCCCCCAAACAGCACTAAAGACTATTCAAAGAATCATTAGTAACTTTGGCTACTAAATACATAATGAGATCTGAAAACCGAGGAAGCCATTTAAAAATCCCAGCACAGCAGTAAACAGCTGTTCCCGACATATCAGATGATGCCTTAAAAAACTGCCAATTTCACAACCGCCCAACTACCTCAAGGTGTTTTGCACCGCACAGCATGTAAGCAGTTATAAATGTCTTATATATCTCTGCATCTTCTGTATGTATTGCCCAAGAGTATCATTCTACCTTCAACACAGGAACAAAGCAATATAATTAAAACCTCTTTGGCACATGTGTTTATTTTTGAAGCTTTGCCTGTTGAGGTGGCCATAGGCAGGATCAGTGTTTTTTAAAGAAATTGAACTATTTGACCATTTCTGAGAGTGATCTATGTATTCCCACCTAGGTGATTGACTTTGGACAGTAAAATCAATCAAACAGGGGGTGGGAGTACATTTTGTTTTCAGTGGCAGGCTGACTACCACACAACTTTATTTTGTTTCAAGTAATATTAAACTCAGGGCAGCAGTTTCTTTGGATGTTGACCAGATTTCTTCATTAGAAATTTTCAAGATTGAGTGGTGAAATATACTGAGGTCTTCATTCAAGTGTCACCTACCAATATTACCATTGCAGTCTCCACTCATTTACCAATGATGTGCCTTCCAGCTACTGTATTTTTTGTCCTGATCTATATGAAGTTAAGTAATGTGCAAAGTAAGCAAGATGGAGATGACAATAAATATATCTAAAAGTGTCAAAATGACCATTAATTCATAAAAGCAGAACAAATTTAAAAAAATCACACCACACACATCAGACAGATAATAAGGGACTCAACAAACGTACATCAATACAGGTAAATCAAAAAAGTAAATTCTAATGTGATTCATGTCTATTTATCAAAACTGTTCTTAAAGCGGAATATAACCCTGCATTTCAACTTTGCTCTAAAATATTATTTACAGCATATTATATGCAAAAAGCATTTTTTTACTAGACCAGCATTGGAAGGGTTAAACACAGAGGTTTAAAGTTCCGTGTAGAGATATGCAGAAGTTCAGATGGCTACATTCTATTTAGTTATATGTATCTATTGATAAATGTTATACACTCTTTGGCTGTCCTCCAAGCTCCTTCTCAGTCAGAGAGATGAGTCACATTCAACACTTAGATACATTTATGTAAACAAAATGTATCTATTTCAGCTTCGGATGCGTCTGCAGAAATCTCCAGGAACTTTAAAGCCCTGTGTAACCCTTCCAATGCTGGTCTAGTAAAAAAAAAAATGCTGGTTGCATATAATATACTGTAAATAATGTTTTAGAGCAAAGTTGAAATGCAGGGTTATATTCCGCTTTAAAGACTAGTGCTATAAGGAATATCTTCCTAAGTAGAGAAAGCCAGTGCACATAAACTATGTGCATTATTCTCCCAATTACTGTGTTTATGCATGGATGGAAAAACAGGCATGAAATATGCCGATTCGACCAATCTCCCAGGAACTGCTTTGACATTAATTGATAGTAATGAAAGCCTCACTAATCTCCAACCTAGTGACATAGCATTGGGGCCCTGAACTGTCACTTAAAGTGAACCTCCGGACTAAAAATCTACTCAGCAGCACTGAAAAGGATTGGTGTTTCTTTAACAGTTTCACAGCATCAGAACTTTGTTTTTCTTACCAAAGCATCATTTTTAGCTGCATTTTTACCTAAGCCCCACCCATCAAAGAAAAAAAGCCAGTTTTTTTCCCCTGATGCTGTGCAGAGCATGATGGGATTTCCTATGTTGTTACTCACGTTGCCTAGCAACTGGGAGAGGTGCTCAGGACACAGGACAGTTGGAACTGTGTCTCATGCTCCCTGTCACCTCCTTTCAACCAAAAAGATGGCTGCCATCATGAAATCAAACATTTGCCTGTTCTTTTAAAACAGGGTGGGTAAGAGATTATATTACCTATCTAACTAATGTAACTTAATGACAGTATGTTTGTTTAGGCTGAAGTTCCTCTTAAGGAATCAAGTCCTGATCCCTGCCGGATGGCAGCCCACATACATGTGCAGTGTTCTCCCCAGGCTCTTTTAGCCGGGTTTGCCACCCAGCTGGGATCGGCTCGCCTCATCCTCCTCAATGCTGTAAGCAGTTGCACCAACCCTGCATTTTCCCCCATTGCACGCCACCCAGCTACTTTTTCATGCCACCAGGCTGGAAAAAATGTCTGGGGAGAACACTGATATGTAAGAGGATTTAGTAACACATCACACATCACACATCACACAGACATTGATGGTTTAAGCCAGTGAAAAGGGAACAAATATCAGTCTGAAAAATTATTTGATAATTTGTCCATTCCCTTATGGTCAAACTCTCACCCCAACAGTACTTGACAGGTGTTTTTTTTTTTACAGCACATACAGATAGTAATGGAATTTGCTGCTGAAGCCAACTGGCCCTTGGCATTTGTGAACCAGCATATTCTGATGTTAATACATGTGAATGCCATGGAAAACTCCATTCCTATTAGCCAGCTAACCTCAGGTCAAAGGCCATGCAGGGCATTGTGGTTATGGGATGGAAAGATTTGCTCCTGGCATACTCAAGCCATGCCAATTTTATCCCGACACTCAGATACAAAATTATGAACCACTATGGCTGAACATCAGCTCATGTCTACAAATATCTATAGGAGCCAAATAGTTAACAGTAAAAATCCATTTGCTATACAAAATCTTTTTACATATTATTGTTCTATAGTCAGATTTGCTAGACCTGCTTCTATTCCAAATACTTTGATGTGTTTGGTATTATTGCTACATTTCTTTTAGAAAATGTCTAGGGATGCTGTGATGTGATCCCAACTGCAAATTCTTTTTGATCGACAACTCTCCTTCACCCAGAGATTACACATAGACCAGCGGGTGCATGACAGCAATGAGATTCAGTGATTATCCAGCAAAACTGTCCACAGGGAAAGATAGGTTCTGCTGTAAAATCACAAGGTGAAACGAGCTTTAAAGGAGCTGAAGAAGAAATACTTTTTGGTGGACACATGATCAGTGTGGCACCATGCACTACAGAAATTGCCATCTCGTGGTTAATGTAAGGGCTGGTTCACACCAACACTTTGCAGGTCAGAGTTTTGGCAACGGGCAAAAGCAACTTTTTTTAGGGATCGAGTGCCGTCCCATGCAAGTGAATGGGAGCAGTTAGTACAAGCTTTTGCAGGCTTTCATGAAAGCCTGTCAGTAGATCCCGACATCTGGTCTCATCTCAAAAGCAACACACAGCTTCTAGAAGTCATTTGCTGCTGCTGATGTTGCATTTGAATGTCAGCAAAAGCCACTGAAAGCCAACAAAAGCCCGTATTTCCACTTCCTGCAAACACAGATTACCAGTCCCTTCCTGCAAAAGCCACCAAAAGCCCAGAAAATGCAATTCTCCCAAACGCTACACACTGAAAGCCATTAAAAGCGTAGCTATTAAATGTTAGCATTCTTTAAAAAAAACGACAGTGTGGCAGAAACCAAGTGAACCAGCCCTCGCCCTTGCACTCCTTTATACATTGGGCTTCATTTCCCAAACTCATCTCATTGCTCCTCATTTATTTTATGAATGATAAATAAATAAAAGACAGAAATGTAAACACCTTCAAAACACTGAAATGAAGTGTTTCCTGAATAACTAAACTGGCCCCACCTTATTTTAGTACTTTTCTTTGCTTGTTGTGTGCTTAAAATGTTTTATATAAAGAAGGTGAAAACAGATAAGAGGTTGATTCAAAATAAGGGCCCATATGTAATTCACTTTTTCTTCTGACTTTTCACCTAGGTGATATTTTTACACCTTGGCCCCTATGCAATTCACTTTTTCTCCTGAGTTTTCTCCTAGGAGATAATGTTTTATCTTTTCTTTACAATTCTGCAATTCTTTTCAGCAATCTGAAAAGTAGGTTAGGAAGTACTATCAAAATTAATTTGATTATTTTCTAGCTTGCTGGTGGCTTAAAGCAGAGTTCCCCAACCCTGTCTTCAAGGTCCACCAACAGTACATGTTTTGCAGAAAACCACAACCATGCACAAGTAAACTGAATGAACCTGCAAAATACTGTTTTGCCAAAGACCCTTTTATTCAATCACGTCCCCATTTCGAAAACCACTTCAGGACAGAAATGCTCCTGACAAGCAGTCATAGATGTACGTACTTTACTTGATTTTACAAAGCCGCTGATCCGGTGGGCAGTGTTGTTTTTGTAACACAGATGAAATCCACATTTAGAAGCGTAAAATAGTATTTTTTGGCTAGTGTTCCATTTCTGTATTCCTCCCTGCAGCTTTGGGAAGCGTGACAGACTCTCAGCACTTCTATTACATGGTACAATTTTATCTGAAACATTTCAATACAGTGCAAAGTCAGATTATTAAAAAAAAATTAAATAAAAATAAATGCTTGGAGATTTTTTTTTTCTGCCATCTCCTTCCCTCTCCGACATGAAAGTACACTCGCCGTCCTAAGGCTACCTCTTATAGCTTTTATTCTTAATATTGTCAATAGCAGAAGGTGGGAACCGCCACAAGAATGTGACCTGTATCTCTCTGCGTGCTCTTTCTAAGCTCACACAATGCAGTTGTGATACAGTATGTTTGATCAGCCAGTTTGACCAACATGCCTCCTAAGAACTGAGAGGTACTGGCTTCCTTTTATGCAGAGGCCTGCCTTGCTGTAGATAATACGTTCTTTAAATAACAACAGCTCAGAAGATGCTTTGGAGGATTCAAATTCATGCATTTTAATGGCTACAAAGCCTCACGATTTTACCTCTCAACTACAATCCATGTTAGAAGCATAGCTGCTTACTGAAACTGTGTTAAAATGACTATTTTTCCTGTGCAGAACATATTTGATAGCTTAAAGCTGAAATTCACCTTTCCATCTATTCCAGCTGTGCTGTCCATTCTCTAATTCTTTATTTTGAAATGAAGCCTATGCTGAGAGTAATTTAGAAATGAAGCCTGGAGAAGTAGGGATATGAAAGGCACAACTGCTGATTTCCTTTTTGAAAATGCTCTTTGCCTCCCTTGTCATGCAGATGCTCTGCACTTAAAATAGAACCCTACTTTCGATAAAAAATATATTGCACGTGTCAATGAAGCAGGGGTAGTTTATTATCAAAAGTATGGTATCAAAATTGCATTTCCAATATGTGCTACAGCCAGGTAGGCTTTTCTAGACATGATAACTGTAGAGCTGGTCAATGAAATGCTAATCGTTCTTGCTGACATGCATATTTAATGTATATTGTATGCAGCTTGGAATTAGACCAATCAAATGCACTTCTGTCTATTTTGACAGGCCCGATTGCAAGCTCCATACAATTGGCATGTAAGCCAGAATTATTAGCAGCTCCAACCGGTTTCGGCCTTCTGCCGTTGTCAGGGCGGAAGGCCGAAACCAGTCCCTGATGACGGCGGAAGGCCAAAACTGGTCAGAACTGGAGACTGGGCATTTGTCTGACACCGAGATTGGATCTGATGTGTTTAAGCAATACACTACATGCTTTCTATTTACTAAGGGGCCCGACCCCAGAAGTAAGTTATTGTACATGTGCTTTTAACAGAGCTGGAATAAAGTGTTGTTTTTACAGGGATAGAGAGTGACCTGTTGTCATATTGTTTCCTGGTGATGGTCACTATGAGACGTTATTATTGAGCACTGTGGTGATGCTGCAGATGCCTTATTGATTACCATGCATTGTGGATTTGTCTCTATACTTCTGAAACCGAATGTGGATGTGGTTTTTCAGAGCAGCTGGTGAATTCTATACATAGGAGTTGAGGCTGGATCAGCGCCTGTATCCACTTTAACCACAAATATATGTAATTATTTGCTTTCTCCTGAGTTTTCTCCTAGGTGATATTTTCAGACTTGTCTATAAAAAGTTTTTTTAAACAACAGCAAGTAAGAAAATACTCAAAATAATTTTGATAGTACATTTTCACCTACTTATTGGTACTATTTTAATTGCAAACGGCTGAAAAGTTACTGGAAGTAGAAGATGAAAAATTATCACCAAGGAGAAAACTCAGGAGAAATGGTTAATTGCACATTGTCAATAAAATGCCCTTTAAGCCAGTGTTCCCCAACCCTGTCCTCAAGGCCCACTAACAGTGCATGCTTTGTGGAAATCCACAAGAGACACTAATTTACATTTGAGAAGCTGACAGTTTAGTCAGCTGACACATAGATAGGTTGTATGTGGTGTCAGCTGATCTGTTAGTCAGCTGACACTCAAGCAGGGCTGCTGTGATTGGTGCAGAGTGTGAGTGGCCGGCCACTGATTGGATGCTGTCAGTATTTAAACCTTGCTTTGAGAGTTGCATGTTGCCTGTGATAGCTCTAGCTTGCTGGTTGTTGGGTGCTCTGTATACCTGCTTTTGTTACATTGGATTAAATGGATTTTGATCTCTGCTTGTTTACTGGACCCCCCTTGTCTGCTGCCTGAACCGACCTATTGCCTGTATTTTCATTATGACTGTATGCTGCCTGGTTTGACCTCGGATACGTTCTTTGACCTCTCTTCTGCCTAGCCCTCCTGTACTGTGATATCTCTTTTTACCCGTGTATGACCCTGGACTGTTGCTGGGCTTTGCTACTCTGTATTCCTGTTTAGGCCTGGGAGTTTATTTGCTCACCCTGCATTCAGCTCCAATACCTTGCACACTAAAGGCCTGGGTTTAACCAAAGTCAGGTAGGTGTTTTCTTCTCGCCTCTCATTCAAGCAGGGACGCGCCACATAGGGTGAAGCATTTGGTGGTAGATTGGGACATTGGAGCTGATTCGTGAGTGGATATTCCTACAGGCCTGACACAGACAACTTCCAACAAAGTCGTGCTTTGACCCCCCTGGAGGAGCCTCTTGCAATGGCCATGCGTGCCTCTTCCTGCTTCATTCAGTGATGCACTTCTCTAACAGGGAAGACAGGGGTGACCCGGAAGTTATAACATAGCCAAGATGGCAGCCCCGATTTTTAAAACTATTTGGTGATTCAGGCATCAAATGGAAGAGGAGAGCACAATCTACAGAAAGGTATGTATCTTTAAGTACTGTGCAGTACTGGTCGGAGTCCATGCCCATGAGAGGTGCTCGGAGTCCCTTTAAAGGGGACCTGAAGTGAAAGGCATATGGTGACTGTAATACTTATTTCCTTTTAATCCATACCAGTTGCCTGGCAGTCCTGCTGATCTCTTTTGGCTGCAGTAGTGACCGAGTCAAACACCTGAAACAAACATGGGGCTAATCCAGTCAGACTAGAGTCAGAGCATCTGATCTGCATGCATGTTCAGGGTCTATGGCTAAAAGTATTAGAGGCAGATAATGAGCAGGACAGCCAGGCACTTTGTATTGTTTAAAAGGAAATAGATATGTTAGCCTCCATATTTCTCTTACTCTGGGTGTGCTTTAAAGCATACCTAATATTACATGTGAAACGTGACATGATAAGATAAACATGGATACATGCAGTACTAGTCCTACTAAGAACTTGTCTATCATTTAAGTTTTAGAGGCGCTAAAATAAAATAAAATAGATAAAACGGATTAAAAAGAGGAGGTGGATATGAACCTACCTCCTCCTCTCAGGTAAACCACTTACGTGTTAGATAAATAATTATAGTAAGCAAGCCCAACACCTCAGATTGAGATCACATGTAAAAATCTGTAGTTGATTTGTTCACTGCATCAACTGTAACCCAACATTGTCTTGTATTGTTAATTGTTGTATTGTTTATATTGTATTGTTATACTTTATATTCTGTTCTATGGCACCATGGGAGATTCTGGCAATATATAAATCAATAATATTATCAATTGGATCACTTTTTGCACAGAAATCCTGGGGAAATTGAACACCAGGGAGGTTAATACTATGTGTGCCTCTAATGTCCCTGCCACATTCTAGCTCCAGAGTTTAGGGGAAAGCCAATCAACCTACTAGTATATTTTTGGTTTGTGAAAGGTATGGGGAGCACCCCACATAAACAATGAAAAACAAATGACCTCTGTGCAAATTGTGTCTAAAGTGTATTGTGTATGTTCAGGATTGGTTGGTTTACAGGGAAACTGAAATATTTCACCAAGTTTCATCTTAAGTTATTATAACATTGGTATGAAAATTATTTTTGATGTGATGTTCATGTTTTTGCATGCTTGCTATGAATAATTTTGGAGCTTGTATGTCTTATATGAATTTATTTTTTGCAGTACATATATTAGGTGTTGTGCTCTGCATACCTGTTTAATAACTGTTGGCATAAATCAGTTATCCAAAAAAGAATATGTTTTCTTACCAAGTATGAAGAGTCTACCTGTAGGGGAGAGCGGATCTTGGCCAAGAGAACAGGGGTCAGCTGGAACCATGAACTTACTGCAGTATGAGTTCATTAAATCTTAACCAGCAGCACTCTTGCCTTCAATATTTCATCCAGAGACGGACAAAACAGTTGATTTCTCCTGCCCTAAAATTAACATAAATTTGATATGGTGGCATAGTGATTAGCACTCTTGCCTTGCAGCACTAGGTAACCAGTTCAAATCCCAGCCAGGTCAACATCTGCAGGTAGGTTGTATGTTCTCCCCCTGTCTATGTGGGCTTCCTCCAGGCACTCCGGTTTCCTCCCCTATTCCAAAAACATACAGATAAGTTAATTGGCTTACCCACAAAATTGGGCCTAGACTACAATGGACATATGACTATGGTAGGGATTAGATTGTGAGCTCCTCTGAGGGACAGTTAGTGACATGACTATATATACTCTGTACAGCGCTGTGTAAGAGGTCAGTGCTATATAAACCCTAAATAATTTTAATACAAATATTAAACATTATAAGAGTATTTAGAACAAAACAAAGCTTGTATGCAAGCTCAAACGTTGAACTAAACATTGACCCCTGTTTAAGCACAAAAATGGTAAAAAATGTGAGGAAGGAAACTACCGCAAACAAAAAATTAGTAGGTTCGATGGGGCAACTTCAGTCTTTTCTATACTTTTTTTTTCTTTATTCTCTGCTTTCACAAGAAACGAGATTTAAAATAGTTTGCAAATTCCCTAGTGGGCTGTCTACATATCAGTAATAATCATCTCCCTCCACTGAGACGTCAAATAGGAACAGGTAAAGGGCTCCAGAAATGTTCAGAAAATTGCTGCAGTATAATCACAGGTCCAAAATCAAGTATAATAAAAGAGCTGAAGCGCTTCAGAATATGCCTTCTCCGAGCAGCAAAAAAGAAATCTTTATTTTCCATTAGCAGGCAAAGATAAGTGGTTTTACAGAAAATGTAATAGGAATATTGAGAGGATCTCAAAAAAATTAAGTTTGCAAAAAATGGTTAAGAAAGACAAAGACATAGCATTCTGTCTGGTGTGCTGTACTCTATATGAAGTTGGCTGAAGATCTGAAAGTCCTGCAGCTATTTCTTGTGGTCGGTGGCACAGTGCTGAGAGATATTTTAAGGGAGCAACTTCATCTTACAATGCTTGGTTGTTACTTGATCTTCTAACTCTTGACTTCCTTAGTGCTCTGCGTTGAGCCGATGCTTGCGATCCCATTCGTTATACTTAATGGGATTGTGGGCGTAATCGCCCCGAAATGCAGGCAACCATGCCCTGCGATTGAAAAGTGAATTGCAGCACATGTATGGAAACAGCAGACAGTGCAGTCTATGCACTCTCTGCTGTCCCTGCGATCGGATTTCCCTGAGCACACCTGAAAGCGTGTGAGATGGAAACAAACCCTTAGAGCCTGAGCCCACTGATGCAGTTGTGTCCGCTTTTCAGCATCTGTAACATTGATGTGTAACTGAAAAGTGGACACAGTTGCATGAGTGGGCTCAGGCCCTCAAGGCTCATACACATGTCCAACATAATTCACAACATGACAAAATGCACCACAAGTTGTTTACATGACAAGTATTTAAACACACCAATCAACTAAACAACCAACTCAATTAAATACTATGTGTGCCAGCTAAATGACTACCTGCACAACATGTCCGCATTCAAACGGTTTGTACACATGTGGCCAACCTGCAAGACAGTTGTGCATGTTGATCTGCCGGATGGATCTGGCAAACAACCTGTTATCAGTTGGTAATCTTGTTGTATGAACCAGTGTTTGTGGTTTTAAATTCTTTTTTGCAGCTTCCAGGATGTGGGTGACAGGTGATTGGTTAGAGAGGGACCCCTGTGGGAGGAATGCCTGCATGGGGTGGTCCTACTAGCAACATCCAACCAAAGCCTCCCACTTGAATGCTGCCTAATTTATGCAATTCCTGCTAGATTTGGTATGGCAGGCAAAGGGTGTATAACTGTGCATCCGATTGGCTGACAGGTGTCTACTGATCAGATAAAGGTAGGAAATTTCTAGAGCTGGGAGTGAGCAATTGTGTGTCTTTCAGTCATCTTGTTGTATGCCAGCTGGACACATGCCCAACTGTCTTCCAACCGATCAAGTTTAGATGATTGTTGGGCAGATTGTTTGGACGTGTGTACGAGCCTTAACTCAGACTGATCTCTGATTATGATCATACCTAAAGGCTCTTACATGTCTCAAAAATCTGCCCAGCTATCTTCTAAACTTGGTCTTTTGGAAGATAATTGGCCTGTGTATGGCTGGCAAACAACCAGACGACCAACTGATAACAAGATGTTTTCTAGTTTCAACCAGTGGATCAACCTGCCCAACTATCATGCACGTTGGAAAAGGTGTACAAGTCTTTGAACAACTTTGTTGCTTTTGGATGCAGACATGTTGTGCAGTTTGTTGTTTAGCTTTCCCACTTAGTATTTTAGTGAGTTGGTTGTTTTGGTTGGTTGACGTACATGTGTAACAACAAGATGATGACCTCAGACTTTGCCTAAACCAGGTAAAAATATCTGGTCTAGATCTAGACGTGTAACTAAATGATAAATAGAATAAAAAAGTTCACACAGTACTGTATTAGACAAACTAATGCTGTTCAATAAAATGGATGATCAAAAAAAATTACCAAAAGGTTTTGATTTGAGTTAAAAAAAAAAATATATATATTTTTTAAATAGCAGAAATAAACCCCAAACTACACACAAGTAACTGATTTGAGTCCAAAAAGTGTCATTTTCACAAACAATTGCAGTGTAAATAACCACAACACATTCTCTACACCCCTGTTACTATAACTAATCAAATTACAAAAGGTAGTTCTCCTTTATATATAGGTTTTCATGCATTTCCAAGCCCCTGAACCATCACCTACCAAAACATTCCTCACTTTAATGTATGATTCCACATTATAGTGCAGAAATCTTTGCTCTCAGTCTGTCCTTCCCTCAGAGTGGCTTGATTGGCTACTACAAAAATATTAAGAGAGAAGCCAAGCTGGCTGCATTTCATCAACACATCTTCTGCCACATATTGACTAAAAGTGCGTACCATTAATCTTTTCGCTCATATAGGCATTTCAATGCCTTTTCAGAAAACACATCACTGTGCTTGAAACTGTACAGTTGCCAAGTCACTGCTTTCTTATATTGTTGATTTTAAAACACTGTATATAGAAGATTCCAATTTCAAGTAAATAGGCAGCAAAGGCAAAAAATAAAATCACCCAGAAAATCAGTTGGCAGAGATGCCCTGAAGCGAACAGTATTCCCTTTTGACATTATTGATTACTAGTCTGTGGATATTCTCCTGGCGAGATAGAAACATAATTAACCATTCTGTCATAGAACCAGCTGTCCCAGAGACATTTCAAATTGATATTTAGTTGCTTGTAGAACAGAAGAGAGAAAAAATGCATCATGAGATTTTTTTTTCCACCTAATTATATTGCAGTAACCACGTCACAGTCATTGCTGCAAGATGACTGCATAAGGGATGTACGCCGCTTCACTGATGTTCAGAGAAATGTAATCATTGTCCTTCTCACCCTACATCACAAACATATGGTATGCTGTAGTAAACAATGGTGACGCGATACGGGGCGCAGGGGTTGTGATTAAAGTAGGGCCCCTGGATCTGATGCGCCCATGTGTCCTCTAGTCATTGCATTAGCTCTTTATTTGTGTTTTAGTGGTAAAGATTAAAGATTAGTGAGAATGCCTCTTGCAGTCTCACAACAATTCTCTCAAACTTTGTGTTGTTCCACGAATTTTCACTGAAACAGTTTTGCGGATTGCATTGAAGTCAATGTCAACAACTTTAGCAGTTAAAGCCCCAATACATGCTATAATCCTCAAATGTGTTAAGCATGTAAAAGAGAAGAGTAAGAGCAAGTAGGGAAAAACCTTGTACGATAGGAAAAATGTTTTTTTAAATGCGGTTATATGACAGACCCATTGGTATTAAAAATGTACCTATGTTTCCACAGCAGTGAATTTGGCCCAAATTGCAACGGTTATGCTGGGGATCACTGTGCAACCGCAATACTGCTGTATAAGAATCCCTTGCAAATATACCTATTAGTTATAGAAAATATAAAAGCTCCTCAGTGTGTTGGAGAGTGATCAGCATGGTGAATAATCATGTCCGAGTACAGGCTTCAGGCATAGTTCTTCTACGAACCCTGTCAGCCATCTACCCTCCTCCCCTTTTCATAGCAACAGAAAGAATCACTAGCCCAGAGGCTAGTATTGCATCCACACAGCATTGGGTTCTGAACTGTTACTCGAGGGGTGGAGTCCTGAATACCATAGGTGAAAGTAATTTTGCATGTGTAGGTAGGTAAATAGAAGTGTTACAGTTTGCTGCTAGGCAATGGAATAGTCAATAGAAGGAAGAGCTGGCACATCCAAAGTAAATCTTTATTGGTTGCATGTAAAAGCATATGGCCAACATTTTGAAGCCACTTAGGATCAAGGCAATGTTTGCTCTGAGGCAAAAATCTGCCTGCTGCTGTGCAGAAATTCCTATATAGGAAGTGGGAGTAAATCTCCTCTGGACACTCGCAACAGCGATGTGTAATCCGCTGGAATTGGCGTTTGGCTGCTGATCCCAGAGGATTACACATCACTGTTGCGAGTGTCCAGAGGAGATTTACTCCCATTTCCTATGTAGGAATTTCTGCACAGTAGTATACAGATTTTTGCCTCCGAGCAAACATTGCCTTGATAAAGGGGCCCTATGTGGCTCAGAAGCGTTGGCCATATGCTTTTACATGGAACCAATAAAGATTTACTTTGGATGAGCCAGCTCTTCCTTCTATTGAATACTGCATAGAGGGCATCATCCCTCTTTTGCAGCTGTTGCACTCCTCTTAAAGGGTTTGATCCATTAGTATGTGCGAGACAATACTACAAATATAAGGCAATGGATTAGTTCAGGTGCTGAAAATGGGTAAAGTCCATGCTTCTGGACAGTTTTAACAATACACACAGTACTGTGGTTCAGGCTGCAAAGCAAAGCAATTTGAGAGCTGTAGATGTGGGCAGCACAGTGGTGTAGTGGTGAGCATACTATGCCTTGCAGCTTTAGGTCTCCAAATTGAATCTTAGCCAGGGCACTATCTGCACAGAGTTTGTATGTTCTCCCTGTATCTGCCTGGGTTTCCTCTGGGCACGCCAGTTTCCTCCCACATCCCGAAAATCCCTACACTATGATACATACACTCAGGGCTGGATCTAGGCCAAGGCCACCTAGGCCATGGCTTAGGGCACCACAAGAGCAAAGGCACCAAAACAGCAGGCTAAACTGGTGCAGCATTTGCAAGCTTGCAAGTGCTGCAATGCAGGGAGGTCAAGCTAGCACCTGACTGCGGTACTCTGCTGCTAGCCGACTGTGCAGCAGCCACTTTGCTCTCTGTGCACGTTTGCATTGTGGCCGGCAGCTAAGGACTTGGGCAGCATTGGAGACATAAAGGAAGAGGAAGGTCCTGCACTGGAGACCAGTGGAGAAATGAGTGACACCGATGGCTGCTGCGGTGTGAAAATGAGCTGGCTACCTATACTAAAGGGGGTGGGGGCGGATTAAGGGAGTCCTCTGGCTACCTATACTGGAGGGAAAGGGGGAGGGGTCATCTGGCTACCTATACTGGGGAGTCATTACGCTACCTATACTAGAGGGAAAGTGGGGAGGGGTCATTTGTCTACCTATACTGAAGGGGGGTGGCTGGTGACAGTGGCCTTGGGCAGCAAAGAGTACAAATCCGGCCCCGGCCATGCATACACTACATGATATGTACATATGATCATGGTAGGGATCAGATTGTGAGCCCCCCAAGGGACAGTTAAGTGACAAGACAATATACACAGTAATAAATAATAATGTGAGCTCTTTAATAAGAGCTTTGGAAATTATTTACTGGCTGCAGATTGAAGTGGAAAGAATTTTGTCGAAAAACAGATTGCCATCTTTGCTCCCATCATAATTTATGACATTTTTGTTTAGTTTTGTTTTATGAAAGTGGAATTTGTTTTGAAATCAGCCACCAGTATCCATACTAAGCTAGAAGTGAAGATGGTCTCTGTACACAATCTGAACATTATGTATTTACTTACTCTTGAAATGCATTGGCATGTGCTGTGTGAGGCCGCAGAGACTGACCTAGAGTCATCCATTCAGAATAATGGATTACACCTGGCCAAGGAAAGCATAAAACGGGCACATGGCCAACATGAAAACAGCAAAAGTTACTTCCATGTCTTTTAAAAAGAATTGAAAACTATTAGGAAAATAGATTTTGATACTCTAATAGCTCTATGATGGAAAACCAGAGAAACAGTATTGCGATCAAATGCTTGTGTTTCATAGTTATGAGAAAGGAATACAATTGAAAAAGATGCAACATAGAAACAAGAACAATAATATCTGAATCCTTTTACTAAATCTACCCCCCCCCCCCAAAAAAAAACCAGAATATCAGATGATCGTTACATAATCTGACAGTTTAGGGAGGAATTAATGGGTAACCAGCAATCCGCTATCTAAATAAACCTTTCCAACTTCTGATTGCATTATGATGCAAATGCTTAGCAATTGCATCACAATGCAATCAGGGCGTATATTTACAAATCATGCCCCCCCCCCCCCCCCCCAGCAAGATGTTTATGTGCCCCCTTAACCACCCTGGCGTTCTGATTAAATCGCCAGGGTGGCTGCGGGAGGGTTTTTTTTAAATAAAAAAAAAACTATTTCATGCAGCCAACTGAAAGTTGGCTGCATGAAAGCCCACTAGAGGGCGCTCCGGAGGCGATCTTCCGATCGCCTCCGGCGGCAAGAGATAACACGGAAGGCCGCAATGAGCGGCCCTCCGTGTTTCGCTTCCCTCGTCGCCATGGCGACGAGCGGAGTGACGTCATGGACGTCAGCCGACGTCTTGACGTCAGCCGCCTCCGATCCAGCCCTTAGCGCTGGCCGGAACTGTTTGTTCCGGCTACGCTGGGCTCGGGCGGCTGGGGGGACCCTCTTTCGCCGCTGCACGCGGCGGATCGCCGCGCTGCAGCGGCGATCAGGCAGCACACGCGGCTGGCAAAGTGCCGGCTGCGTGTGCTGCTTTTTATTTGGTGCAAATCGGCCCAGCAGGGCCTGAGCGGCAGCCTCTGGCGGTGTTGGACGAGCTGAGCTCGTCCAGACCGCTCAGCAGGTTAATGTTCACAAATCCTGTTCTTGCCTCCCCTTGGTGACGCTCACAGCCTGGGGGCCCATCTTGCATAAAACAAGTGTGGCCATCAGGATCTTCACACCCAAAACACATGTAGCCACAAAAACACCTGATCTGGAGTATCAGAGAAAGGGAAGGTTAGTAGTTGGAGCCCCCACACACCTCTGGGTCCCCCTGCAGTCACCTGGGCTGTTCCCCCCTAGTTATGCTTCTAAACGCAATGTAAATAGATCGAAAGGAGGCATATTGTGTTACTACTCTGTAGGAGGTTTTCTCTTTTCTTCCCCTTCTGCATATTAATAAAGACATCTCTAGCAAGTATTGCTATATGTAAATATAGCTTTAGAGGCACATACATGAAGTATTTTGGATACCAGTATAGTTTCACACTGTGCTTTGCTATTCTTCACAGGGCTATCCAACTCCAGTCCTCCAGAGCCGAGGCCCTCACACATTTTTTTGCACAGCTCAAATTAATTGATGGGACTTAATCAGGAAAAGTGTGGTTCATGAAGTAGAACAGATTTCTGCACGTTTTAGTCCATCCCAAACACTGGCATGGATGTGGCCCTTGAGGAGGACTGGAGCCAGGACACTATCTGCACAGAGTTTGTATGTTCTCCCTGTATCTGCCTGGGTTTCCTCTGGGCACTCCGGTTTCCTCCCACATCCCAGAAAATGCTCCCCCCCCAAAAAAAAATGACCCTAGACTATGATACATACACTCAGGACCATATTTAGGACAAGGCAACCTAGGCCATGGCCTAGGGCACCACACGAGCAAGGGCACCAAAGCAGCAGGCTAAACTGGTGCAGCATTTGCAAGCTTGCAAATACTGCAATGCAAGGAGGTCAAGCTAGCGCCTGACTATTCTACACAGGGCTATGCAACTCCAGTTGTCCAGAGCCGAGGCCCTCACACATTTTTTTGCACAGCTCAAATTAATTGTTGGGACTAAATCAGGAAAAGTGTGGTCCATGAAGTAGAACAGATTTTTTCCATGTTTCAGTCTATCCCAAACACTGACATGGATATGGCCCTTGAGGAGGACTGGAGTCCTGTCTTAACACAATAATGATCACCAAATGCTGTGCAGCGATTCTTTTCCATTGCAATTTTTCTGGAACCAAAGAAAGCTTTGCACCAGTTTGGTAAGTCTCTGAATGTGAGGACTAAGTTTTAGAATTTTTTGCCATTGGTAGCAGTGGGTTATTGCACAACACTGGTCCTTCAGAAGGGTGGGAAAGTACACAACCCTGAGGGGATTCAACTGAGATCAGGACTATGCGTTAGTAAATTTTGCATATTGAAAAGTAATCCATATTGGTTAAATCTCTAGCAATGTACAAAGTTTTGCACATTACACATAAACCAGTTTAGCATTATTCCTTGTTTTACCTGACTTGCTGGCCTTCCCCAAAAAAATCTTGTTTCTGCAATCTGAGTTTACCTGACTTTGTGAAAAAAACTGGAAACATCGACTTTAACCAGATACCAAAGGGCATCATAGATATTTTGCATATGCTTTGTTAAATGCCAGTAATTACACTCCACTAGATAATTTATGGAAGATTTATGCATGTACTCTTACCAAGGTTTATTTAATTTAGACTGTATAATGACAACTCTGGATTCAAAAGTCAACCTGTCAGCTAAGAGAGCTTTTAACCTGTTGTAGTATGTTGTAGTATGTCAGACCACATGCTGGGAAAAAGATGCTTTCTCCGTGGTCCTCATTCTATATAGGAAGTAACAAAGTTCTGTTGTAAAAGGACATTATTGATCTATATACATATGAGACAGAATTTAACTTTTGTTTTATACACAGCTTTAGACATCTGAAGAGACAGCAGGTGTACCAGCTGACAGAACCTTTCATCTTCATAGTGATCAGTATTTACATTTTAAAGGACAACTGTAGTGAGAGGGATATGGAGGCTACCATAATGTGTTCCTTTTAAACAATACCAGTTGCCTGGCTATCCTGCTGATCCGCTGCCTCTAATACTTTTAGCCATGGACATTGAACAAGCATATGCAGATCAAGTGTTTCTGACATTTTTGTCAGATCTGACAAGATTAGCCAACATCTTGGAGAACTACAACAAGCAGACAAAAAGGCGGGGTTTTCAAAGAACCAGTATTCTCTTATTTATTCTTCATATGTAAATCTCTTGAAATTGTGGACAAGACGTGTGGACATAAGATCAGGCCTCCATTTCACATAAACAGACTGCCTGACACGTGTTTCACAGCCAAAAGCCGCTTCCTCAGAGGTACATTGTATACAAAAATCCGTGGGCCTATGGTAAACAACACCGCAATCTAAGACTTAAAGAGAAGCTGCTATCAACGGCGATCCAAAACAAGTCTAGGCTGCTTTGGAGCTCCTTATTGTGGCTAAAAGTTTAATTCCGTTTAAGTGGAGATGCCAGGGTTCTCCAACCCTGAAAGTATGGGTTGAGAGGGTTAATAAGATGAAGAGCATGGAGAATCAGATCGCTTTGCAGCAGGATAGATTAGAAGCATTTATTGTTAAATGGGGAAAATTGAGATAATTTCTAGATACTAAGGAGTATGAAGATATGGTGGAGATGTAGGGGAGGGAGCTTCCTGTAATTATAATTATAATTTTTTGTAATTTTTTAGTACTTGGGATGGTAATTGGTGGGGGGGATCTTTGAAGAAGAAATCCTAATAATGTTGAATTATTTGCAAGAGTGTTGATTGGAAGATTGAGGAGAATAGAGGATGGTATTTCTTTTCTTTTGTTTATTATGTATTTTATAATTTTGAAAATGGAAGAAGAGAATATGGCGATACATTGTATTGGAATTGATATGAAAGATGTTTCTTCAATAAATTATATGAAAAAAGGGCTGCTTTGGATCACCGTTTATAGCAGCTTCTCTTTAAGACAGGTCTTAGATTGCGGTGCTGTTTACCCTAGGCCCACGGATGTTTGTATACGATGTGCCTCTGAGGAAGCAGCTTTTGAACTTAAAACACGTGTCAGGCAGTCTTTTTATGTGAAATGGAGGCCTGGTGTTATGTCCACACGTCTTGTCCGCAATTTCAAGAGATTTACATGTGAAGAATAAATAAGAGAATACTGGTTCATTGAAAACCCCGCATTTTTGTCTGCTTGTAGAGTGTTACTGTACTAGGGGTGGAACTGCATCACTTTTTTATCTTTGTCTATGATCTTGGTGAACTAACCACAGATGAGTGGATGTAAGCTGCCCTTAGATCCTTCTGTCTGTTTATGCAGTTTCAGGCCCAGACATGTTAAAATCGGGGCTCTGTCTGGGCTACACTATCACTTCCAGGACTCCTTGTTTTTCTTTTTGGTGAACATACACCAAATGTTCATGCTGGACATACCTCTGTGTGTTGTCCGATTGTCTCCTTTTTCCTGCCTGGTCCCCATAATCACACCATGAAAATTTTGATTTTCATCTTAAGGGGAGTGAATAGGACAGGAAGAGGAGGGAATAGGAGGATGATCCCAGCAGAACATCACTGCAAGTTTGCCTCATTTTTTTTTACTTTAGCCTACGTGCACAGTTCAGCTGCTTGGCTTTTTTGTCCATGTCCAAGGTATGGATTTTTAGCCATAATTATTCCATGTGGACATCATCTGGCCAGACTTCTCCAGGCAGTAGATGGGTGTGGACCTGGGTACCACAGGTTTCTGCCAGCTTTGTGCCGATGGCTCTGCTGGACATATTGTTTTGGTGGAAAGTAAGCAGGATAGGTATTTCACATGCTGCACGTTTTCTAGGCCAGCCACTCAGTCTGTGGTCCTAGACATTGCCATTTCTTTGTTTTTCTTAAAAAGAGCTTGAAAGCACATTTTGAAACCCAAGGCTGCTTTGAAATCTTTACCTGAGAGAGACATAGATAGATAGATAGATAGATAGATAGATAGATAGATAGATAGATAGACAATGCGATGAGTGATTGATTGATAGATAAATAGATAGATAATATCTTTTATCGACATGTTATTATTCCCTACTTACGGAAAACAAGTTAAAAATGTATGCTGTGGTTTTCTATTGTAAGATTGCTTGGGTACATTACTAAACACTGTGTTACAGCTCAATAAAAGCACATATTATGTGTTTGCATATAGGAAGCGCTGCAAGGGTGGAGAGTTCATGAGCATTTTTCACAGCCTTTCATGTTCAAGACATTTTTATTGTGGAAGTGATGTATGGAAAAGGAGCAGAAGAACAATGGATAAATCATGAAAGGGCCCTTTCACTTCTCCCCCCCCCCCCCCCACCCAGAGGGCTTTCTGTCCTTCTAATTCCCTTTCATACAGGCAAAAATATTATATGTTATAAGCTAGATATTGACACTGTTCACTAACTAATCATATGCTGCAGCAATGCTATTAGACTCACAGTCCTGGCTTGTGTTCTTTTGCGCTCCTTCCTTCAGTAGTGGCTTATGATTAAACGGAATACAAGTATATTTTTCTTCTTGCAAAGGTTGTGTTGCACATAATAGCAGAGTCCTCAGTATCTGGCACCAGCAGGGATCCTCCAGGGATCTGAGGGGATTGCTTAAGCAACCGGCCTAAAAAGCACAAACCAACCCCCATGTAGCATTAAATACTCACTGCTCCTCCAGCGATGTCTTGCAGCTTTCGGGCGAGACACCTGACATGCCAGGAGCCATGTACAGATGCCGGAAAGCCACTAGAAGCCTGCTAGGAGCTACAGGACATTGCTGGACAAGCGGTGAGCATGTTAAGACTGGCAAACCACTCCAAACCCCCAAAAATGGTATCCATTCTCTCTAAGGCATGACAATTAGTTGAGACTTCTGGTTGCCTGAATTTCGGACAATGGGGACTTTGCTCTATATACAGTCCATGCACCAACATGCAAAATACTAAAAGTCACTTCTATACTATTACCTAATTCAGAAAGACGGATTTGCAAGGAAAGGTGACTAGAAAGTTGGAACAACATTTATCATTGGTCCAGAGTTTCTAGACAGGTTTCATTATAATTGTTATTACTTTCTATAATTCCCATTTTTTTGCATTGCTGTGCAAATAAATACTGTATACACAAATTATATGTACTGTATATAGAATAGCAATTATGATGCAATTTTTTGTACAGCATATTATATACATACAACACATACACATAGAACAGTTGTTGCTGTTCTGCCCTTTCATGCCTGTGACTGATTTTGCTAACAGTTTTTAATGTATGTATTCTCTGAAATTGTCAAAGACGGCTCAGGCTCTTGTAACCAGTTCACCAATGGGCTTGTTCAAGAGGAGAGGTGTGGAGGTCTTAGTTTATAAATCCAAAGGTCTGCACATTCCATGAAAGTTTAACGTGGTTTATTCACAAAATACACCAAGTATAAATTTTGGTCACCAACAACCGTTTCAGGGCCACAGGGGGTCCCCTTTGTCAAGACACATAAGTGAACGATAGCACTTTAATACAGTGCAAGACAGACTTATAAGTACTATGATACATGTTCCCACCCTTTAATTCAAATTACTGTTCCCCCTCCAATCGTAATTAGCATATGTCAACACACCAAGGCATATGAGAAATAGACCTTCCATCACTCAAAATACCACCAGGAAATAAAGTCCTTACCAATGTGTATTATTGGCTGTATGCCAATGCCTCTGAGCCCTGCTGCCATGCATGTGCCAGATTAATTGCTCCCCACCTTGTCCAAACTGTCCAAACGTTGGTTGGAAATCCCACCTCATTGTTCGCATCGCTCACTCCCACCGTCAGTCCAGGGTCATTACTCTCTGGCACTCATGGCTGCCGATCAGGTTTGATAGACAAGAGGTCTTAGTTTAGACCTCCACACCTCTCCTGTGGATTTTGATGTATTCCCGCATTCAGTATTAAGCAGCTTGCTTCTAGTTTATGAGGGGAAAGAGGGGATAGGCCAAGTGACATTCCTAGATCTGACACTTTCCCAGCAATCATGCTGTATAAGAAGGGGTAGAGTCTAGAAGAAAAGATGTATGGCAGATACCCCTATTGTAAACTATGTGTGCACTGAAAACATGTATATAGTAGGCATTTGTCCTATTTGCTTCTGTGCAAGAAACAGTTTTGTTTTTTGTTTTCTTTAGTCCTCACCAAAACATAGATCAGTTCCATACTGTGCAAGAAGTGAGCTAAGACATAATGCTAAACAAGGAAATTTTCATCTAGATGTCAACAATATTTACAGGCAAAAATAATTCTCTCTGCGTCGTTCTATCCTTCCTCAGATAAATAGGTACTTAAAATGCATAAGGGATATCAGCAAGGTCTATGTACAAGTTTCCCCTGCTGATCTTGGGCAGCCTTAGAAGTAGCCGAGTTAATTTGAGCCATGGTTGGTCTGCTGAGCACACAGCAGATCAATAAAAAATAAATCATTAAGGCCCAGCATTCTCTTCCTCTCTTTAAAGCAACACAACATGTCTACTCTGCTTTTAAACACTCACTGCCTATCTTCAATATCAATATCAGAACACCAGCTGCATCCTCAACCAGCAAACCTCAGTCAACAAGTTCAGAGCACAATTAACATGACAACCGCAATTCCACTCACTTCCTTTCTCTAACAGTACAAGAAATTTCCACCAAGCAATCCATACTGTATGGATTATGTACTAAAAACATCGACTTGAGTGTCCATAAAATTACCAAGCACTATTTCAAAATTCAGAATGTATCCCCTTGAAAGTCTGCCTGAGTTTACCTTCATGGAAGTAGCTAGAGTTAAACGGCTACTTTGCAGAGAAGTTGTGTTAAGAGAATAAAAAGGGACACTGGATAGCTACGAAGATGGTGAGGTAGAATACAACGAGAATAATAGATCCCCTCCCTCCCCCCAGGACGATGCAAGATGCTTGACTTTGAACATCAAGCACTAATGATCAAGTTTAACACAACTAGGATTGTCAGGTAACACATAGGAATAACCTTGGGCAAACACTATGCATTTTGTGGAAGGGCATTGTAGTCAGCATATTGTATAAAAATAAAGCATTCAAGCATTAGAGGGTAATATAATAGCTGCACAGGAAGAGGTGCTAGAAGTACTAACATGTTATTTGGGTCAGCAAAGGATTTCTGTCAGTGGATATCTCTGATAATTATTTGAGCACACACACAAGCGTGCCCATCCATCCAATGCCAGTCACATTACAGCAGGTACAGAATACCGTGAATGCCTTTATGTTGTCTCTTTTTGCCTCCGCTGTATATCTGCAGCTTCTAGAAACATAGACTTTCTGAAAGTCATTATTTGTGCATGCATTAGTAACATATGAGGCAATAGCCTGTTAAATTTGATTCTACTTCCACCATACACAGGAAACCAATCAGTAGTGAGGGAGAATAAGAGTAAGCCTTACTGACTTCTCCTTACTACTACTACTAAAGTGGCATGCTATATGCCCTGCCTGTACATTATGCCTTCACAAAATACAAGTCCAGGCTCATATCCAACATGTATATATTTACATTAAATTACAAATATGCTAAAGGGGTTTGGCAAAATTCCAAAAAGCAACAGTAATTTATCTTTTGCATACTCACACATGCAAAGACAAACTGCATATGTTCCACACAAGGGCAGTCAAATCAGCTCCTATCCCTAGAAAGCTTTCACAGAACCATGCATGTTTTTGTAAGCCAATATACCCTATTTTTTGTGAAATGTAGGGACTCGAGCTGTATCAGATGTAAGGACAGGAGCTGTATCCTGATTGACTAAATCTTTAAGGGAATTGTTGATCGAATAAAGACAATTCCAACATTTTTTTTTAGGTTTTAATTGTGTTTAATGTTGTAATGTCTGTTATGTTTATAGCAGCTATAAAGTCACTTGATGACTTCTACTAATTTATATGAATCCCCATTCATGGTTAAGCAGTTTTCAGAGACTTGTCAGTATGACACTTCTGTCCATCATTCTCCTACTTGTCGAGACCCAAGCTTAAATTGCTCAGAACTATTGTGAGAGTCACTGAAAGCCAAGTGAGAAGTAAACTGGGGACAATCTGCCTGGAAGATATGGTGGAGACATACAGTTCACCATACACAGTGTCTGCTACAGCCTAAAGTGTTGGAGAAAATATCATGGGCCAAATATGTTTCCAAGCATCCTGTACAGCCCTTTTCCTCTGAATTAAGCTGCTGTTTGAGTCAATCAGCAGTTACCATAAAGAATAGCAGTTACTAAAGTATAAAGAACCATAGATGCTACATAATATGCGTCCCCTATGTGAGCAATCATACTTGCACTTCACAGGAAGTAAGCATTGAGAAACCATCCAGAAGCTTACCACTACCGATGTATGTATGCAACTTATTAAAAAAAATACCTGACACCAATAGAAAGGATTATATAAACTAAAATACTGTATTTTTTATTTCTTTAAATAGAAGCTCTTGAGCAAGTATGCTTCTGTTAAGTAGTCTACAACTCAAGTCACACGTAGTGCTTTAATAGAGTTTAAAATTGTCTATACTTTAAAAATGATTCACATTTTACATGCTGTTTTTCATCGGATTAACAAAGATTTTCCTTACTACTGTTAACTTTCTAACTATTTGCAGAAAGAGGTCTACTGCAAGGCACAGCATGCAGTATATAGTAGACAGATCTAACATTTCCTCTAAGAAAACAGCCTGCCGATCTCTTTCTGATTCCTCCCTGTAAGGCCTGACAGGTAAGGTTTTTATTTTCATTATTAAGATAATGCTAAGTTTTTGAGTTTTTTAATTTATTTTTTTACTGTCCATTCTGGAAATGAACAATTTAGCCTGATAATGTAATTGTGCTGCAGTTTAGCACAATTTCATATGTCCCATATGAGAAGTATTTTAAAAATTTCCACTGAGTTGACCAGACAACAAAATCCAAACATAATTTTAGAAAACTAGTTCTATCAACTATTAACATGATTGGTCATTTAATCTTTAGCACCATCCAGTGGCTTTCTATTACTGTGTGGTAAGTATGCCACTTTTTCTTTCAATTCAGGTGTACTTGGAACAATATATTGAATAGAACTGGACCCATTACTGGCCCTTGTGGGATCCTAGCAATTTCCTATCTTAAGTTCAATCCATTTACTATTACATTTTGCTATCTGTTCTCTAGCCAGTTCTCTATCCATGTTTTCCCAATATCTAAATTTGCATTTAACACTTAACCATAAACACTCAAGATGTTGGTCAAACAAGACCTGACCTGACCTAAACCCTTGCTGGTTATGCGAAATAAGATTATTTTTACTACTGTGTATAATTTTGTATAGCATTTCATAGAATACCTTTAACAGTTTACACCCAACATATGTTAACCTTTACAAAGTATATAGTTTCAAAGTTCTGATTTTTTTTTGTCACTTCGAGAATAACAGGAAAACATTACCAAATTATAGGACAAGCAAGGAGGGACCCGCAGCATCCACACACTGAAAGCCTGAGGGAGTCAGGAACCAGGGAGCTCAGTAGACAATGGAAGAAAAAGTTCCGCTACACCAAAGGCTGGGTGAAAATTGGTTCTCCATTTATTGGTTACATCAGTGGATACAAAAATATGTTAAAAAGCTCACGCGTATCGGAGCTCAGGGCTCCTTAATCATAGCTGACACACTATACTAATGCAGCAGTTTAAGTAGACCAAGATCCACCCGCCCTAGGGAGGGAGGGAGGCATGGCCACAATTCTTAAAGCAATATACAACAATCTAATCACACATTAAAAATGGCAAAAGCCTAAACATGGATTATGATAATAAAATGTTACATACACAGTAACTGGTATAACATACTATGTGATTTGTCCAGACACACTAAGAAATATGACAAGAAAATATGTAAGTACTATAAATTAAAGATAAGGACTTAGGCACCAACGAGGGTCCATGAGGCCAGGCTATCAAAGACCAGAGTCATAAGTTAGACTAACGTCCATTCTGGAATTTAACCCGTGTGGGATCCGTGTCCCCAACCTCCAGATCCAGAAGGTCTCTCTTTTGCGCATACCAAATTATATGGCACAAACCTACTTGAAAAATACTTACAAAAAAAACAACAACTAAATAAACGGACCTTTGGATAACTAAGCTCAGCTCCTTTAACAGCTGAGGATGGATGCCATCTAGCCCAGCTACCTTATCTAACTGTATACAGCTTGGCATTAGCCAATCAAATGCCCTTTCCACCAATTGTGATTGGTCCAATTCAATGTCTCATACAATTTGCATTAATGCTGCTTGCTGGCCATAATTATTAGCATCTCCCTGACCATCTTTACTCCTTAGTTAAATACTTCATTAAAATACGGAGGCAGACTCACACTGTGTTTGAATATGGATTTTGCACTTTTAAGGACAACTGTAGTGAGAGGTATGTGGAGGATGCCATATGTATTTCCTTTTAAGCAATACCATTTGTCTGGCTATCCTGTTGATCCTCTGCCTCTAATTCTTTTATCCATAGACCATGAACAAGCATGCAGCAGATCAGGTGTTTCTGATATTATTGTCAGAACTGACAAGATTAGCTGTATGTTTGTTTCAGGTGTGATTCAGACACTACTGCAGCCAAATAGATCATCAAGGCTGCCAGGCGACTGGTATTGCTTAACTCCTCTGCAATGGCCTAATGCTAATTGGCGTCAGGGCCTGGAGGCGGAGATTAGCAGGGAATGCGTGTGCGCATGCATGCACATTCCCTGCTCATAAATAGAGCAGGGACCAGTGATCAGCCTGTGAGCCACAATCGGAACTGGCAGGCTGTTAAAAAAAAGGAAATAAACATTTATACAGCACTGCGATCTAGCGCAGCGATGTACTGGGTACAACCCGGTCACTTGGCTGTCCATCTGGTTGGCTCATAATCGAATTCCTATGAGAGGCGATTGTAGTGATGGACCTCAGGGAGAGGGAGGGAAGGGGGAGGGAGAAAAAAATATATAGCCTTTTTTATTTACAAAAATTACAAATATATTGATTAAAAAAAATGGCATCGCAGCAGCAATCAGATACCAAGAGGTCAAAAGGAAATCAATATGGCAGCCTCCATAGTCTTCTCACTACAGTTGTCCTTTAACTATGTGGTCTGTAAAGGAGATGACTCTTTGTACATTGTTGTAGCGTCTTATACAGTAATTCTATTAATTATATCTAAATATATCAACCTGAACTTGTGCAGTTTTATAGTGATTTATGTGCTCTGTCAATTTTAGCAAGTTTACTTGTTCTTTAACATTCATTTAAGAAAAACATTCCATTACTTATGCTAGTAAGTAAGTCTAAGCATTTATTTGCAACATTTGAAAAAAACGTTTATTTCATAAAATCTATTTTCAACATTATCAGAAAATACTTAGTAATCATTTACTAATAACTTATTTCTTACAGTGCATGGTTGGGAGTTTGGATCCTGTGAACAGAATAAACCAAGCAAAGAACGTAATTATGAAATATCGATCTGCTCGTAAGGATACTGCAAAGCTGGATAAATGCAAAGTTGTATGACTGCCAAAAGTGATCCATGTATAACAAAAAACATACGGGCGCAAATGTGTGTGTACTTTTTATTTATTTACTTAGTATTTATATAGACATCTTCTGCAGCACATTACGCAGTATAATGTGTTGTCACTGTCTCTAAGAGCTGCTTTATACTACATGCGATTTTGCTGCATTTGCCAATGACATGCAAAACGCAAGGACATCAGCAAAATAATGAAAACCACAAGAACACTGGCAATCAGCAAAGCACTGAAACGCTGCAGAAAAGCACCCAGTGTGACCTGGCTTTAGATTAGCAGAACGCTGACCTACTATAAACCTTTTAGCAGCTTCAAATGAGATACGTCTTTTGAAGCTGCTTGTGTAACGTAACCCTCTAACAGGATAACTCGTTTGGCTGCCTAGTGCAGGCAAACCAGTGCATGGGAGTAAGAAGCTATATTTACCTGCACTGGGCAGCTTCTTGTCTTCCTCCACCGGCGGCTCTTTTGTCTTGGCAGGTCTTCCACCACCGCCGTGGAGGAAGAAGAAGCTGATCGGACAGGTATGCATCAGCTCTCCCTGTTGCCACCCCTACCCCGCCACCACATACTCTGCCGAGCTGGCCAGGCTGGGGAAGGCACACTTCCCCAGAGACAGGAAAAATTCAGCCCAGCAGCCAAACAAAGTTTTACTTTATTTAGCTGCGAAGGGGTTAATCATACAGCAGCCACTTCTTGCAATAAAAAGCTATGCATCTGTTGATTGTACTCACACACACATACCCACAATTCCCCTCTCCGACCATGCTTGTTGCCTTCAGAGTGGACTTCCACGATCAATACTTGATTAATATGCTAATCAAAAATCAATTAGGAGTGCCATTGTTTTAATAGATTTTCATAAAATTGTAATATTTTTATAGAATCTAATGTCTTATCTATTAAAAAGAAATCAAATGACGCATGTCTGACTTTTAGCAGACCATACAAAAAGTTGTCAATTCACTTGATGCTCATCTACTAGAATCATAGTATGTTCATTTGGTCTACTTGAATAAGCATCACTTTCAAGCCCTGCATACAAATCTAAATTGCCCATTGTTGATTGCAATGCCCCATGGGTAATGCCTCTATTTGTATGTATAGATTAGTAGGATAAAGATATCTAGACATTAATCACACTATTGCCACAGAGAGTCATTAGACTGATAAGGGTTTGCCGGGGCACTAAGGCATGACATTGTATATTAAAACAGCAATAACATGAAAGCGTTCAGACATGTTAAAGCTTCTCAGTCGACTTTAATGCCCTATAATTAAAGATATGTTTCACAGCTTGGTAGGTTTGGGTCTGAAGGCTGAATTCGGCCAGTGAGGCGTATGGCAATCAAATACTGCAGCTTCTTGCTACTCAGCTGAGAGACACTCAGGATATACAAGAGGAAGGAAGAATGATGGTGATTACGACAACAAGATCTGAGCATCTCGTAGAAAACATCTTAGTTAGAGAAGGTGACAAGACAAGGTGTCAGTGAATGTACGAGATGCATTTCCTTGAATAATATGATGACAATGCTTTCCTGACTGTGTCATTATGGTATTTTGTTCATCCGAGTTTTAGAATAGTTAATGAAATAGCATAATCTTGACACAAATCAACACAATCCAAACTAAATAAAATGATACAATAAATAATAAGTGACAGTGTAAGTTGCAGGAGTACTAGAATTTGTGAATATTTTAATATATACATTTAAAATTTCCCTATAAAAGGCAAACACATCTTTAGCCTCTCAGACAACTCTACTAGTCCCTACAAGAAAATATGCAGGTAGTTCAAGGGAACCCGAGGTGAAAGTGATATGGAGGCTGCCATATATGTTTCCTTGTAAACAATGTCAGTTGCCTAGCAGTCCTGTTGATCTTCTGGCATACGTAGTGTCAGAGTGTCAGAGAGTGAAAACCCTGGAACAAGCATAAAACCTGCTTTTTCGGGGTCTATGGCTAAAAGTATTAGAGACGCAGGATCAGGAGGACTGACAAGCAACTGGTCATTTTTAAAAGGAAATAAATATGGCAGCCTCCATATCCCTCTCACCTTGGGTTCATTTTAAGTGTGGCAAACTGTGTTAGGCTGAGTTTCCACTTCTGCAATTTGTGTTTCTCCACACACAATTTCAGGCCTCTTGCACACTACATGCGATTATGATTTTTTTTATACAATCCGATTTTTGATTCCGATTAAAAAATGTAGCAGCATGCAGTTTTAATCAGAATAAAAAATTGAATCGTATAAAAAATCGGAATTGCAGGCAGTGTGCACGAGGCCTGAGATGTGAATTTACAGACTACTGAAATCAATAGGCTGCATCTGAATTCGAGTGCAGAGAAAAAAAAACCCCAGACGATCGGCTGCATAATATCGTGTTACGCATGCGAATCCCCATAGCCCTACATGGCAGGTTCTCACATTGAAAAGTGCCGGTATCGCCTCTCACAAGAAGCATGTCGGCACAAATGGAAATGTAGCCTCATTCGTTTGTACCTTTCCCACCTGTTTCTTGATTCTTCAAGATTTGCCCGTGTACCTCCCATAAACTCTCTCCTTGGGGGCTAACAGCTTGAAAAGATGACATGATGCAACACACACCCATATTTTATCTTAACTAAAATTTTACCAGAGCAAACATCTACTCAGACAGGCTTAACCTCTTCACCACTGAGGGGTTTTACCCCTTGAGCACCAGAGCAATTTTCACCTTTCAGCGCTCCTTCCATTAATTCGTCTATAACTTTATCATTACTTATCACAATTAAATTAACTATATCTTGTTTTTTCGGCCACCAATTAGGCTTTCTTTAGGTTGGACATTATGTCAATAATTATTTTATTCTAAATATGTTTTAATGGGAAAATAGGAAAAATGTGGGAAAAAATTCATTATTTCTCAGTTTTCGGCCATTATAGTTTTTAAATAATGCATGCTACTGTAATTAAAACCCATGAAATGTATTTGCCCATTTGCCCCGGTTATAAAACCATTTAAATTATGTCCCTATCACAATGTTTGGCACCAATATTTTATTTGGAAATAAAGGTGCATTTTTTTCAGTTTTGCGTCCATCCCTAATTACAAGCCCATAGTTTATAAAGTAACAGTGTTGTACCCTCTTGACATAAAAATTAAAAAAGTGCAGTCCCTAAGGTAACTATTTATGTATTTTTTTTAATTGTATATTTTTTAATTTTTTTTTTTAATTACAAAAAAAAAAAATGGGGAGTGTGGGAGGTACATTAACCTACTTCCTGTTTTGTTGGCCATTTTGTTTGTTTATAAACAAACTTTTTAAAACTGTTTTTAACCACTTTTAATGCGGCGAGGATCGGCGAAATTGTGACAGAGAGTAATAGGAGATGTCCCCTAACACACTGGTATGTTTACTTTTGTGCGATTTTAACAATACAGATTCTCTTTAAGGAGAGTTACTGCACATAACCTATAAGGATAACAGATTTCTACGTACTGCACTTGGCTGCAGATACAGTGAAGTAAGACTGACATGTAATGGGTGCAGAGCACTTCCACAGTTCAATAGATCCAACTTCAGAGTCAGATTTCACTGTTCTGTTTGGAATATTGTGTATCCATTGCAGCAATGATTTGTGAAGCAAATACATTTGAGGTTTCATTCACACAGATGACAGATTGCTCATTTTCCCAGTGATTTTTCCATAGTGAAACCGGATCCCCATTGTCATGTATGGGAATGTAGCGTACGTACATATGGGCAATCATTATTAGCGTCTGTGATTGCGGTTATTGAAAACCATCACAGGCAGCTAAGGGGTAGTGAACGCTTCTTAAATTAGCACTTTACTTTCCTGGCATTCTGTGTGAGTTCTTCATTCCAGCAGCTGTAATGCATTTATAATTGCTGCTTGAGCCCTGGCCAAACAGCAGAACAAACATACAAAGCACAAGAGGCAATATTCACTAAACTGCAGCAATAAGAATAACCTGTGTAAAGTCTTACGCGCTGTGAGTAGAGAATAATGCATTTCATGTAATATATTGCATTCTGCTCTACTCATCGAGTGGTAAAAAGACTTTATGCATGCTACATTGCAGTTCAGTGACTATACCCCATTGAGACATTCAGCCTTAGATTGGTGTGTATGTTCTTATTGCGAGTAATGTTACCTTAAAAAAAGAAAAAAAATCTTATGTGATGGGTGCCAACATAGAATTACTTACCAACTTTAAAACTTACCAATGCAGAAAAAAAACTTACCAACAGAGAATTCAGAAGTTCAACTTCTTTGGAACTAATCTTCATTTTAACATGCATCTTTGATTGAAGGTATACTCTGATTGTTAATATTTTAAAACATAATCAGTTTTTACTCTCCGTGCATGGGAAGGCACTTGCTGGCTGGCAGCTGGGAGGCTGAACTGCGCAGCAAGTGCACTTAAAGAGACACTGAAGCGAAAAAATATATATAATATAATGGTTGTGTACTATTAAGAATTACTAGAAGATTAGCAGCAAAGAAAATATTCTCATATTTTTATTTTCAGGTATATAGTGTTTTTTCTAACATTGCATCATTCTATAATATGTGCAGATTACACAACACTCAGCATTCAAAATGATTATTTCAGAGCAGTCTGTGAACTAATGACCTCTCCTGTGCCAGAGGAAAAGTAAATAGTTCAATAACAGTTGAGATAATAAAAATCAGAAAACAGCCCTCTCCACGACTTTGAAAGTCGTAGAGATAATGGCTTGTTTGCATAGAGATAACAACTGGAGCTTCTTAACTCTTCCTTTACTGGAAACAATTAGACTGATGTATCTGATCTTAATGTTTTATTTCTTAGCTGTACTACACATACAAATCATATCATCATTTTTTTTTCGCTTCAGTGTCTCTTTAAAGGCCATGTGAGGACATTTCTTTTTAGCATACCTTACGTATACCCATCTCCAACAAGTATGTGGAAGAATACCATAGACCATGCGGGCTGCTGGTGTAGCTCAGGGTGCAAAGCCCCACTCAGCTGGGGCTCCACATTCTTGCTATCCAAGCCTGCATGGGGACAAGGGTTTAAAGAGGCTTGGGAGGGGGGACCCCACATCATTTTTTTTCTTATTTTTTTTTTACATCTGGCATTATCTTCATCTGATTGTATTCACATTTGTGTCCACTACTCGACTGTAAGGAAACATAAGTGGACTTTTACCTCCCATAACATACCCAGCTTTCTAGCAGTGCTCAAGTTAAAATGCTTAATTTATCTATGATTTCATTAAGAAGTTCACTTTGCACTCTCAGACTGATTAAGTACGGTACTTTCTTTTTTACCAAGTTGATTTGATTTTTTTACTCCTTTCAGCCTTTGCAATTAAGTTTTTGTAACTCTATAAGTATTATTTTTTATTTTTAACACAGTCTAACCTTGTGAAATGCAATTATTGTTTTATATTTGGTGTCTGTGTTATTGGATATCGTGTACATAGGTGTTGATGATGGGATCACTGTGTGGTCCTTTCCATATTTTTTAAGGAAACACATTGCTATTGTTAGAATCTTCATCTGTTTTTCTTTTTTCTCATTGGCACAGGCCTTATGCTCTGTGAATTTTGAAGGAACATAACACACTTTTATAGTTTACTCTTATTTAACCTGTGGGATTAACCTTTCCAACAGTTTACTTTTAGTTTTGTAGTTTTTTTTTTTTTTACTTTGCATTATATAGTAGTTTTGTGAGCTATGCTCACATTTTTCTTTTCCAATTATTCATTATCAGCCGTGATAAATCCCCAGGTATAGCTTGCATGTTATTACTGTAGGTTGTGAGTAGGACATTGTAAACAGGCATGTAATCAATAGGGGAAGAAAGAAGGGCTTTTGGATAGACACAGAGAGGTCAGGACAGTCCCAGTTTAGTTAAATCCAATTTTGATAAAATAAAAATTTTAGAGTGAAAGAAAACAGTATTTAGATCTCTTTTTTGTATCTCCCATATATGTAATTTAGCTTTATACAGGGGAAAAATAACATAAACAAAGTATAGCTATAATAATCAAAGATATTTTGCAAATATGATCAAATTTTCCTCTTCATTTCTCACACAGTTGCATTGCATTACTGATTTTTCTTATGAAAGCACACAAACCTAACACTTAGCCCCCCCCCTTCCCGCTGGTGCCTCCCCCCTGGTGGTGCCTGAAACGTACCCCCCTCCTCATAGAGCCTAATGCTTAACCCCCCAAACCTAACCTTAACTCCCCCTTAAAACAAGTCCTGTTTAGAAGGGCGCCCACTATAATAGCTGGCACAGGAGCCACCCGCTACATGAGCTGCAGCTAGAAATTTGAAGCCCCAGTTTGCACAGCGGACAGCCCCTGCACCCGCTATTATAATGGGCACCCTTTTTAAACAGGAGGCTGTCTGCACTCTTTTCTACTGCTCCAAGGAGGGGGGTTGGGTTGCGTGTATTAGGCCTGGTGCACACCAAAACCCGATAGCAGATCCGCAAAATGCTAGCAGATTTTGAAACGCTTTTTCTTGTTCTTCTGTTGCATTTCACCTAGCATTTTTCGGTTTTGTGAAGCGTTTTTGGTGTAGTAGATGTCATATATTGTTACAGTAAAGCTGTTACTGAACAGCTTCTGTAACAAAAACGCCTGCAAAACCGCTCTGAACTTCCGTTTTTCAGAGCGGTTTACGTTTTTCCTATACTTTACATTGGAGGCAGAAACGCCTCCACAATCCAAAAATGCCTCACCCTGGGAGTATGCATTTCAGCAAAACGCCTCCCTCACTGGTGTGAACCACCCCATTGAGATACATTGACCAAGTGTATCCACAGCCGCAAGTGGCTGCAAAAACGCTCAAAAAGCCGCTCGGTGTGCCCCAGCCCTTACTAAGTGGGGAAGGGCTTTCCTAAGATAGGACACAAACCCCCATCAAACACTTTTGAGATTCAGTGAAAAAGGCTCGAGGACCCTTCCGTCTTTCTGTGCATTTTTTAGCAACATGTCTATGTTACAGAAAGATATGCATTGCTGAAAAATGCACAGACGTTTATTTCCAACATAACATGTACATTCCCACACCTATATTCCAAAGTCTAGAATCTAGAAAGGTTGCCCAGGAGTGTGGTGGCTTTTAAAGTAGAGAAGTGATAGCGAATTCCAGCTAAATGCTCCAAAATGTAATATGTAATAGAGATGAGCAATACACTCTTCTACTGTTCATATCTCTGCTGAAGCAAGGAGGGTATTAGATTTGGAAAAATAAGTGATCATCAGCTCAACACAAATGAAGCCAGAGGCCCCAAATAACTCATTCACCATGAACAGAGACTTATCACTTTCACATATACATGGATATCCATGTCATTGTCAAAATCTATAATCCTGGAAACCCTTATTGTTGGAAACGATGGTAGAGGAGGTTGCCGCCTGGGCCAGAGGCCTTGGACCTCTCTAGGTATAGCGGACAATGAGTGATTGGCGAGTGATCACCACAAGAAGCTTTATCTTACTATGTGTATACTTACCCCACCCTAATTAAAATCAAATGTATCCAATTATGTTTTATAACTACTAGTTGAATAAATATTAGCAAACTAACGGATCAGCAGATGCTAGCTAAATTTATTCTCGGGTCATTGGAATTTTAAACTTTAGAAGAATTGTTTGCCATTACTATTCATAACACACCACTGCCTTTACCCAAGCCATATAAGCACTCACATATTGTATGCTAAGGGCAATATGGTCAGATGTCAATGAACCTGTCAATATGGTAACCTGAATAAAGATGAAGAAGAAATTAATTAAATGCAGAGATTAAGACCCATGCAAAGAACACAAGGCTACAAGACCACTATCTGACCACTTAATACTAGATATGAGAAGGTGGGAGATACAATAGCAATCAGTCAAGGTCTCTTAAATCGTTTAGTAGCTTCTTTCCAGCCAACAACACCCAGTTTGTGGTTTCTGAACCCAAAGACATAACATTGACAGGTTTAGTAAATATCATCTTATGTTTTTAGGTTCTTTAGTCATCACTTTATTTAATGTATAGCACATTAGCCCGTAGCAATATTTACCAGAGTTTTTTATGTTTTGCCCGTACAGCACACAATCATTGAAACAGCAGGCTTTGTTTTTTGGCTTTAATGATATTTTTATGATGATGTTCTGTACATATATCCTCTTCTGCTGTAAAACGTGTTGTTCTGTACCAACAAGCGTCCTGTGTGATTTCTTTGTTACAGATGCACACTTTTGGATGTGTTTAGACATAATCATGCCAAATAGCATAATATCAAAAAGGTATGATTATGTGGGTAATGCTCAAGCGTAAGCCTCCAATATACCTAAATAATAATGTTCCTATTTGCTGTCCTGCATTAAGGGAAATAAAAATGAGCCAGATTAACACGTTTTCCTGACAATGCTGGAGAAAAGCAGCTTTTATTGTCTGCCAAGAGAACATTTTGCAGGCAGTTGATACACCAGCGGTCCCCCATGAGAACAATATATTTCAAGAGGTTTTATCCCTGTAACAAAGTACAAATAAATAAAATAAGAGGTTGCACTTTGCTCTGCTGTCTCCAGCTATAAAGGGAATGATGGGTATATGCTCACTAAGGCTCAAGATTACAAACGGGAGGCGCAATATGAATGTAAGTTGGAATAAACGCCATTAAGGAGAAAATGAAGTTGGGGTGGGATTGTTTATGTTTTCTGTTATTGGCTAGCTTCCAGTTTTTAGGAGGTCCCGTCCCAGTTTCGGTTTTCATCCATAAACATTCTGACATGATGTGTTATTGGCTGAAGATATCTTTCAACAGCTCATCTAGGGATGCTGTGTTCAGCGCAGATATATCAGCAGGTTAGAGATGACAAACCCAAATTGAATTTGGCTGTCAAAGTCGCATTGGAGAACAGAAATAATTTGGAAGAAATCTACATTTCTGTGATTGACTCTGACAGCCATAGAGAACTACTTTTCTCTGTCACACTGGCCTCCCAATTGCTTTGTAAACACAGCCCAAGTCCTTCTTTTAAAACAACAAAACCTTCAAATAGCTATATGGATTTATCGCTATTCTTAATAAACTGCAAATTATAATCTTTCATTAACAAGATATTTTCAGTATCACCATCACAACACAGAAGAAGGCACAGCAAAGACTCTTCTTCCTTTGCCAAGTTCGGTATGGCCCAGGAACTTCTGAGGTCCTTGTACATGGCTACCATTGAGTTAGTCCTCTTTTTATCCATCTTAGTCTGGTATGCCGGCTCTTCAGTCAGCACTCTAGGGCACTGAACATTGCGGCAGACCATACTCACCTAGGCCATAGCCCCTTCAGGCGGCTCCCATTGGACTGGAGGCTCCGGGCCGTGTCATCCAAGACCACAAGGCATAAGAAATATTTTTTCCCCCCAGCCGTCAGACTCTTGAACTCTATACAGGTCCCTATCCCCACTGTGGGTAGCTCCAACCCATTGCTGACTGTTGCCCGATTCCTGTTAAATGTTTCGAATGTTTGCATCTTACTATTGATAGTACTTCCTACTATGTCCTGTTGTTGCCAAACCCAATTCCGGGCACGACCCAGTCGTGCTTGGCAATGAAAAAAACGATTCTGATTCTATTTGCCAGCCCATGGTTTTGGAAAATCTTGTTGGGATTCCAGGCTGTGGAATCCCCTCCCCCCCCCCAAAAAAAAAATCTCACTATCCCAGTCACTATCCTCATCAGGCTTGAAAGAAAGGGGGAGAACCGAGAGCCCAATATGGTGTAGTATGTTAATGAGGTGATGTCTGATGCAAACACACACAATGGTTATACTCACAAGGACGGGTCGCCTCCAAGGCAACCACTGGATAAGCAGGCGGGGAGAATTGTAACCTGAACCCGCTCAGGGTTAAGAAGTCGCTCTCTGTAGATAGAAGGAAATGGGGATACACCCCTCCACCAAGGGTGGACTAAACAGTTATGTGGTATAACAACAGAGGCGCCAAGTAGAGTAAAATTTGTTAAAATTGTTAAAAAGGGGGAAGTGGGTGGACTCACCTCCCTTCTGAAAAAATGGCCAGACAACGGGTAGGTTACTTTAAGTTTAAAGTAACATTTATTATGAGCTCCAAAAGTGCAACGCGTTTCACGGGTAACAGTCCCGCTTCTTCAGGCAAACAATTTTTGGAGGGAGCAAAGTCGGGTCAAGAGCCAGATATAGCGCCTCTGACAGACAGAGGCGCTATATCTGGCTCTTGACCCGACTTTGCTCCCTCCAAAAATTGTTTGCCTGAAGAAGCGGGACTGTTACCCGTGAAACGCGTTGCACTTTTGGAGCTCATAATAAATGTTACTTTAAACTTAAAGTAACCTACCCGTTGTCTGGCCATTTTTTCAGAAGGGAGGTGAGTCCACCCACTTCCCCCTTTTTAACAATTTTAACTAATTTTACTCTACTTGGCGCCTCTGTTGTTATACCACATAACTATCCTCATCAGGGTCATAGCATCTGAAATCTGCTCCTAACTTCCACAAAACAGGGTTCCTCCATTATTGTTGTCCCCTCTTGTGATTCTCCTTTTACTGTAGCATAGTGCCCCTATACTGCTCCATTCATGTTAGTGCTTTCTATATCATAGTGCCTTCTTTCACATTCGCCTCATTATATTTCTCCCGGTCACATGCTAATCATTTACTACATCATCCATTAAATTGTTCCCCTTTGTTCTGTCTCTATAAAAGTGCACACATGCTGTAGTTTTCCCTTAAACATATGCCCCCAGTTCAGTCATAGACCTATCTTTACTATAGTGGCTCTTATAGTGATTTGTTTATTAACCTCTCCCACCCTCCCACCGTTCTGTCATTATTATAGTGCTCACCAATGTTTTTCCTTTAAAGTGTAACTGTCGGGCACAAAATCAAAAATCAATTCTTTATTTTTATCTGGTAAACAAGTAATAAGGATGCTAACCAGGAAATCCAAAAGTTAAAATCACTATTACTTTTCTTGCTGATAAATGATCATTCCCCAGTTTACCTGACTCTTATTTGGTACACACAAAATTTGGTACACAAAAAGGAAGTTGCAAGGCATGCTGGGTTGTCCTTTTTTGCTTCTCTATTTCCCCCCAGACTTAACTTATGCAGCCTGATTGGCTGAAGCCTCTTTCCCTTCTGGAACTTTCCTCTTTCCAGGAACACTCCTCTGTTCCTCTCTGATCGGCCAATATTTCTCGTGCTGACACAATGCACTTTCTATAGTGAAGGGCAGGCAAATCAGGCAAAGGAGAGTAGGGCAGGAAATGACACCAGGATTGGCTTCACAATAGCCACACTTAAAATGGGAACTGCTAAGAAGGATTTTCTCTTTTTTTACTGTAGAAAAATCACTAAAAGCAAAACGTGGACAGTGCAATACATATGTTATGTAAGTAGAGCAAGTACTTATCTACTTATATATGTGTTCTTTTTCTGAGATAGTATGGCTGACAGCTCCTCTTTAAATATCCCATTCCTGCCCATAGTGTTTCTGCTTCCTTTATACCAGTGCTCTCCATGGTGCTACTTATATTATAGTCAACCAGGAACAATATACAAGAGATTTTAGGTAAAAGATTACAAATTAATGTGACAGTCCTTACTGAGCGGAGCACAGTAAATAAAATAAAGACACCAACTTTTGCATTCCAAAATAGTTTTAAAGTTCACCACGCTTCATGCTCATACAATGACCTCAGTGCTGTAGATTCCAAAATGCCCATCCAAATTCAACCCGTATGCACATTAATGATGCCATCACAAGCAAACACTTTGAGTAAGAAAAGAAACTCACATAGGGTAATACTGCAAGTAACAGTTATCCACCATCACTTCCACCACCACCTTTCTCCCCTTGTGTTAGTAAAACCACTATCAGCCCACACAGCAGTCCACCAGTGCAGTGACATTTGGGTACAGCTTATGCAGTACACCGCCTGGAATGTACTGTATTATAACCTCACCTGACCTCTCTTAGAGGTAGGCAGTTAAAATCTGACAGAACGGACAGGTTTTGGCCACTCCATCTCCTCATGGGGGATTTCAGGGTTTTCTTTGTTTTCAATATCATTTCCTGAACAGCAGTTTAACTGCCAAAATAGTAAGATACCAGCCGCCTCCCTAATCACTTGCACACTGTTTTGTCAGTTAGACTTTGCAACTGCTGTTCAGGAAATGCTGTTCAAAACAAAGAAAACCCTTAGAATCCCCCCATGTGGAGATGGACTGGCCCAAAACCTGTCCGTTCTGTCAGATTTCAACTGCCTACTTTTTTCGTGATAGTGGTCCTTTAATCGTGCATTCATAGAGTAACCATCATTTAATTATTCCTTCCTGGATGGCACTAATAACACCACCTACAATTTCATGCTGAGGCCGGAAGGTTGTAGTGGATGGTAGTTAAGGGCTCTGCCTCTGACACAGGGTTTAAATCTCACATCTTCCTGTTCAGTAAGCCAGCACCTATTCAGTAAGGAGTCATTGGGCTAGACTCCCTAACACTGCTACTGAGCGAACCCTAGTTGCTGAAGCTCAAGCGCTTTGTGTCCGCCAGGAAAAAAAGCACAATATACATGTTATTGGCTTTGCCTTGTACCGACCTTTGAGCCATATTGGGATGGGGCCATTAGCTAAGAATGCCCTATACAGTATGCTGCCTACTATATCAGTGGAGTCCAAATCAGCATTCATTTCTATCAGTCAACTTTGTTTTGGCTTGGAATATTCTACCTATTACCACATTTGTCATTTTCAATATGCGGCTCCCTCTGGAGCTCTGAATTTACTGGCTGACGATATGATTATTTCTGTATTGGAAACCGGATAAAGTAATCTGTGTTACCAAGCATAGAAGGCACAATTTCAGTGTGAAAAATGGCATATAAGAATGCATGTGCAGAAGGTGTCAGAGGCAAAAAGAAAGGCTCTGATCCAAAATACATATTCTAACAGACACACTTTGCTGAATAGATAAAAGTATTTGCTAATTGATATTTCACAGTCCTATCCGGAACTGCCACTACATTTCTCTTTAGCTTGAAATGTACAAAAAATGCGCTATCCTCAATGCTGTAAATTAAGCTACAGAGCCTGAAGCCTTCTTAATTATCAAGTATAGAGAATTATACAAATACATCTATTTCTCATTTAGAAATTAGCACAGTGTTTAACTCCATTTCAGTTTTAGATAATAATAAGACTGCTAAATCAGATTATCCGCATTAAATAATCCACATCCTGAGTTAATGTACAGTTCTCCAGGAGTCAGTTAGAAGCTGCCTAATACTAGTCTGCATTCCCATAAATCCACAGCTCAGGAATTAGACACCGGGGAATCTTTGATCAGGCTTTTCTGTACCAAACACAAAGAAAGTAGAACATACAATATGCAGATTTATACTGGCTCTGCTACCAAGAAAATTCATTATTTTTTTCTTTTTTTTCTAGAATAAAACACACTAAGCTTTATTGTGCTCAAGAGGGATTACATGCCATGTTGCTGAAATGTGCACCATGTGGATCAAAATGTCCTTAGGCCCGGGCCCCACTTGTGATTGCAAAACGCTCTAAAAAACACTAGCATTTTTTGCAAGTGAGGCAGGGGTCACACGTGTCTCTTTTCATGAGTGTTTTCTGTACAGAAAAAAACATATTCAAACTGAGAACTCATATTAATCAGTTGGTTAGTTTACACATGCAGAAAAAAAACCCTGACATCCTGCAGCATAATTTAGCGCATTGGGTGCATTTTCTCTATCAATTACTGTTGTGAAAAAGGGCAGTTTTTTTTCATATCAATGCACATGGTGGGCAGAAAAGCACATGTGTTTTTGTAGTTGGGATAATGCTCAAGATGTAGGATTTTTTTTTACTTTGGGGACAGTTGCGGATGGCTTTCCCAGGTGGTGGCCACAGTTTGGAGTGGGGGGGGGGGGCTGTCTGTGCTGCCCCCAGGGTGAAGTTGCAAGTGGCATATCCAAGCAATGAGTGTTTTTGGGGCACTGTCTCTACTGATGCTTTCTCCTGGGGGCAGGAGGCAGCCTACAATCACTACCCCTGTTAAAGTAGACCTGAAATCTTGCACAGGACAGAAAGAAAACAGAGAGAAATGCACCTTGTGTGAGAGTTTAGCCTGTATAAGCCCCCCTCATTTGTGTCTAATAATCACAAGTTGTAATTTAATCTCTTCCCTGGGTCACCTGACTGCCACCGCAGATAAGCTCATTTCACAGCTCAGGCTGTTAACAATATGTCTGCTTCCATGAATCAGGAAGTAGACAGTGAAGATTTTTTTTTTTTTAGGATTTGTATCAGCTGAAAAAAAAAAGTTTTTTTTTTGTTTAAAGGAAATTATGCTGTTGTGCATCATTCCGAGCAGAGAGGACATTCTGAGATCAGGTCCATTTAATATGTATGCCCCTTATGTGAGCCAACTTCTCTTACTGAGAGGAAGAGATGGTGTAGTTGGTTTCGGGCCCTTGCTATTTCTAGTACTTCAGATGCAATCGCACTTAGTACATATTTGCAGAGAGACTTTTTCTGCAGCCATTTAGGGCCCTTTCACACTAGAGGGATTTTTCGGCGTTTTAACGCCACGGCCGAAGTTGGCGTTTTGCTAGGTAAAAGAAAGTCCATAGACTTTCATTTTACCTTTCACATCTAACTCGGCGTTTTGGAGCGTTGCGTTTCAACGCTCCCAGGAGCTTTTTCAGGGCTGTTTACAGCCGAAGTTGGCTGTTGGCGTTTCAATGATAGTCAATGGAAAACGCCAACTTCAGCCTTTTCAAAGCGTTTTACAGCTATCTTGTTCACTTATTTTTATAGAAGAAAAAAAAAAGGACGTTTTCATATGGGCTGTAAAACTCTTTCAAAACGCTTTGAAAACGCTTTGAAAACGCGATGTATTGGCGTTAAGCAAAAGGCTGACTTTCAGCCTTTTCTACCGCAGCCTCTAGTGTGAAAGAGCCCTTAAAAACCAGATGCTACTTGAGCACTTACCATGTTTCTTATTTGCAACATATTTACACAATGTTTGGGCCTCCCCAACCTGTCCAAATGGTATTAAATTTGATGACCTTCACAGATGTTAATAACATTTTAAATTTTTAAAGTGAACTGAACTGAGGTTGGACACACACACAAAAAAACTGATTGTCCAAACTTTGCCCAGTCATACTTATTTACCAAAATGTAGCAATTATTCTGCTTCTGTGCCTTCTATAATATTTGTTAGCTATGCACAGGTGAACTTTGCAGGCAAATACTATCTTGGTGCAATCACTAGGAAATATATTCACTGCTGTCTTGCTGATCGATACAGTTATGATCAGTGATTTGTTTCAGACAGTTTAAACGCTGGAGCAGCAGTAAATATCAGTGATCAAGTGGCAGGTTGATTATTGGCACTATAGTTCTGTAGTAAAACTAGGAGAGTAGGTTGGTAGCCAAATAGTTTCTGCAGGAAAATTGAATGCTGCTGTTTGGTGCATCATTTGGTACTCACATTTTGACTTTGGAGTATTCCGTTGTTTGTAGAAAATAAAAACCAAGAAGCAACAGTTAGAACTGAGTATGGAATTACTAACTGGTTTCCAACTAAATTAAAAGTAATCTACCCTCATGGCGTGCATATACTGTATAAAAAGCCCCAACATAATTTATGTATTCGCTTATAAATTCTGTCAGTTTGGCTTTTTTTTTTTTTTTTTTATTTTGGTAATTATGGGGGGGGATAAAAAGGGGTTAATGGGATTTTTATTTATGTGTAGGGATTTGGTTTTTTGGGGGGGAGTGCACTACTATATATGTCCACTAGATGGTGTCTTCCTGGCAAAAGGCAAAACTAAAGCGAAATGTATTTATTTATCTATTTTTTACAGTTATTCAATGCATAATCTCTGCTGTTCATTTCATCATCATTAAATTAATTATTATTCATTAATCTGGCACTTAGATTGGCTTCGGGAACATATGTTCCCGTTCACCATTCTTTCCTCTAACAACAAGTAAAAGTGTGCAGGCTGCTCATAGGCACCTGCAAATAAATATATGTACTCTCCTGGGACTTTAGATGAGGTCCGGTGGGGCATATATATACTGCCCCGAGAACAACAACTAGTTAAAGGGAACCCAAGGCAAACCTTGGAGAAAAAAATACTTGCCAAAGAAGAGGGAGGCTCTGGATGCTGTAGAGGCTTCAAGTTTCCTCTTCACCACTGCTCGCTGGGACCCTTTTTAAGACCCAGGCCGCCCTCCATGCTGCACCCACGTGAGCACGGCCATACCTCTTGCACAAGCATCTCCGGCCTACTGCGCAGTTGCAGCCATACTGATGAAGGCACTGTATGCACTGAGGCAGTGAAGTTAATAATAGGTGTAGCGGTAGTAGGAAGGATTAGTGTTAGGTGTGATGGCAGTAGAGTGTTAGTATTAGTCGAAGCAGTGGTGAGGTTAGCATTAGGCACAGTGGTAGTAGGTGTAGTGGTAGTAGGAGGGTTAGAGTCAGGCACAACATTAGTAGGTGTAACAGTAGTAGGAAGGTTAGTGTTAGGTGTAATGGCAGTAAATGGGGTAGTGTGATAAGAGGGATCAGGAGAGGATTTTGACACAAGCATAACCTTTTAAATAGTATATATCAGCAATGTAAAATGATAGATATTAATACTAGTGGCTACCGCTTGCACTAAGCTCATTAGCACATAAACAAAATGTATGTGGTACTAGTGACTATAATAAACTGAGCTGCCCAGCAATACTAAATCTGTAACATTTCCCTCCTGCTTTACAATCAGCAGTGGGAGATAACTATCTCTCTGAAATCAAACTTGGCATTATTGTATTACCAGGGGACTACTCTGAAAAACGTTACAATCCAATAAAAGAAAAGACAAGCTAGCTACATACAATCAGTACTCAAGCAGCACATGGCAAGGCCAGCTGCACCTTCTAGTAACACAAACTGCTAACTCTTTCATTCTACAGATTCACCGCTATCTACCGCCAATGAACAGGCAACTGTAACATGCATATGCCCCATCAATGAAAATGTTGGCTCTGCTGGCTTTACGCACCACTAACACAGGTTATGCATTACACCATCTGTCTCCTCCTGAGTATAGAGCATGTCAAAGGCATGTGCTGGAGCATTTCAGTCTACCAGAGAATGTTTACGCATAAAAAGAGAATGTAAAGACACAAAAAACAAGCATTTCCTGTGTGCATAATTAAACATATTACATCGGGAACATAAGCAAATGGAAAACTCAAAAGTAGTGTAATTTTATGGCAATGGTGCTTATGCATATGTAAGAGTTATTTTCCATATGCTTCAAAATTGTATTTACCTTCTTTTCTGCTTTTAAACATTGTTAATGTTAACATATGCACACACACTTTTTTTTCAAATCATATCTACCCTCATTTTTATCATAAAAAGTGAAATATTACAAATGAATAAATACTTTTTGAAGCTCCACCTGTTTATTTGACTGTATTTTTTTTTATTGTAAAATGTAACTTTAGTATTGCAGTAAACATGTCAAGTCACTAAGCCCCACAGCCCATTAAAACCCAATTCCACAGTTTTAGCCCCCAAGGTTGCCTTTTACTCTAACCGAAACCCCACCACACACACCTTAAAGAGAACCTGTACTGAGTAAAGTTACCTAAAATAAACACACGAGGTAACTTCAAATGAACATTATATAGTTATCTTGCCATCAGTTCCTCTCAGAAGCTCACCATTTTCTTCTGACAGTGATCACTTCCAGTTCTGACAATATTTTGTCAGAACTGAAATATATCAGTTGCTGTCAGTTACAGCTGAGAGGACAACTGATGTGTCCATGTTTCCCTATGGCTCAAGTGGGTGATGTTACAGTTTAACAGTGTGCTGACCAGGAAGCTGTTATGGGGTAATAGCCATTTTCAAAATGGAGGACGGAGAATTCCATTGATCACAGTGGACAAACAGGACACAGGAGAGGAAAAATAGATTGAGGAGTAGACTACACAGGAGGTTAGTATGACTTGTGTATGTTTATTTTGACTTTTAATTTTCAGTTCAGGTTTTCTTTAAAGAGACTCCGTAACAAAAATTGCATCCTGTTTTTTATCATTCTACAAGTTCCAAAAGCTATTCTAATGTGCTCTGGCTTACTGCAACACTTTCTACTATCACAGTCTCTGTAATAAATCAATGTATCTTTCTCCTGTCAGACTTGTCAGCCTGTGTCTAGAAGGCTGCCAAGTCTGTGTCTGGAAGGCTGCCAAGACTGTTCTTCAGTGTTGTGGTTCTGCTATGAACTCCCCCTTCCAGGCCCCTCTATGCACACTGCCTGTGTATTATTTAGATTAGGGCAGCTTCTCTCTTCTCTCGTATCTTTTACAAGCTGGATAAATCGTCCTCTGAGCTGGCTGGGCTTTCACATACTGAGGAATTACAGACAAAGGCAAAGCTGTTTGCAGGAAGAAAGGCAGCCTGAAACTTCAGTGCATGAGAACTGCAGGGGAAAAGAAACACACAAATGATCTCTTGAGATTCAAAAGGAAGGGTGTATACAGTCTGCTTGTGTATGGATGTATTTTCTATGTGTGGACATACTGTACATCAACCTACTTCCTGTTTTGGTGGCCATTTTGTTTGTTTATAAACAAACTTTTTAAAACTGTTTTTAACCACGTTTAATGCGGCGAGGAGCGGCGAAATTGTGACAGAGGGTAATAGGAAATGTTCCCTAACGCACTGGTATGTTTACTTTTGTGCGATTTTAACAATACAGATTCTCTTTAAGGTATCCTCAACGTTGAAGGTCATGCAACTACCAGCGGACTAGACTGCCCGATTCCCCCCACACTCATTGGAAGCATGCCTATCCTGACAACATTACTAGATTATATTCCCCAATAATGGAGAGAGGGTAACTAAACCCTTTTGCACACTAACGCAGTGTGCAAGAGGGATGGTATAGCGAGCAGGAATGCGAAGAAAGCTATGTTTGGCCCAGGGTGCTCAGGCGCAGTTGCTGTCAACTTACACGTTGACAGTAACGAAACTAGCTAGCGGCGGGAGAATGGAGGATCGTGGAGTACCAGCATGGGACAGGATGGCTGCAGGGGGCTTGGGGAAGCCCCAGGTAAGTGAAACTCTTTGTTTGTTTGTTTTTTTTGTTTTTTGTTTTTTTAAAGCGGATCCAAGATTAAAAACTAACTAGAACAAGTAACTTGTCTATATATCTTATCTAAAGTTTAGATAGTTTACACAGCAAATCTAGCTGCAAACAGCTTTAATAAAAAATTATTATTTCTTCCTGTGATACAATGACAGCAGCCACGTTGTTTGTAAACATTACACAGAGGCAGGCTTATCTGTATCTTGATCACTAAGCCTGTGAAAAGAACCTAATCCCTCTCCTCCCTCCTCCCCTCTGCCTCTGAAATCAATGGCTAGTAACACCTCCTCCTCCTCCTGCCCAGACTAAGCTCCCATAAGCCCTTGCTACTGCCAAGGCTCTCTGAAAACCTGTGGGCGTGGTTTATTTAGTTTATAGGGAATTATAGTATTAAAACAAAAACAAAAAAGTATTTGGCTTGAGGAATGCCCTATAAACAATAGGAAAGGAACACAATTATGCAATGAGTAAAAGTTCACCTCGGATCCACTTTAAGGTCTTCAGTTCCGCTTTAAAACCAATAAAAAGAATTACCTTAAGAGTAAGAATACTATAATAATACTATTATAAGAATACTATAAGAATTACAATAAAGACAAAGTAATTGTGACAGAGCAATAGCTGGCAGCCAAATTTCATCTTACCCGAGTCCATGATTACCTGGAGGGGGAATTGTAATTAGCGCCGCCAGGACTTTTGCAGGAACAGGCTGAGCATTTTTCGGCTTTGCCCGGTGCTGTTTTTGCATGTATGTGGCATCAAAACCATCCAAATGAGAAACCATACCCATAGGAAGTTAATGTAAAACCTAATTATCTTTTTACTTCAGCACATAATGCTGTCACATGTTAATCTAGACTTCTGCATAATTGGTCGAATTTGAAAACTAGAACTGTATGCTTTAACCCTTTCCAATCCATTTTTCTGATCACCCATGCCTATTTTTTACCTCTGTGTGGGGGACGGGAGTGATCAAGGTGCGCTGTGTTGCAGTGTGCCAGTGGGGTCTCTACTTCCTTGCATTAGAATGAAGAGGCAACCCAGCATCAATGCTGAGGGGCAGGGTTAAGCACCAGCTTGTGGGCTTTAGCCCTGCCCCCCTTGCACACGCACCAGTGTAATTCCACTATTACATGGAGCAATGTGGTGCTGGAGGGGACCAAAGTTTCAGACCTGGCCCGGCCCTAGACTTATTGCCGCCTGAGGCTATTTTCAAAGAAATCGCCCCCCCCCCCAAGCCGTGGGTGTGGGGGGCTGCCCGAGCTGGAGGGGATAGCGGGCAGGAAGGGGGTATTGGGCCTAGTGGTGGGGAGGGGGGCAGGACCCCCCCCCCTCCCTCGCCTGGGTCCCCCGCCCTCCGCTCCCCTCCAGCTTTAAAAAGTTCTGTGCTGGCTGCAGCTATGTGTAAGAGGCAACAGGCGGGGATCACTCACCTCTTCCTCGTTCCAGGCCAGCCTGCGCTCCACTGACATCACTTCCTGCTACGCCGCAGGAAGTGACGTCAGTGGAGCGCACGCTGGAACGAGGAAGAGGTGAGTGATCCCCGCCCGTTGCCTCTTACACATAGCTGCAGCCAGCACGGAACTTTTTAAAGCTGGGGGGGCGGCACCCGCCCGTCCGTGGGTGTGGGGGGCCGCCCGAGCTGGAGGGGATAGCGGGCAGGAAGGGGGTATTGGGCCTAGCGGTGGGTAGGGGGGTCGGACCCCCCCTCCCTCGCCTGGGTCCCCCGACCCCCCTCCCCGCCGCTAGGCCCAATACCCCCTTCCTGCCCGCTATCCCCTCCAGCTCGGGCGGCCCCCCACACCCACGGACGGGCGGGTGTCGCCCCCCCAGAAGTGCCGCCTGAGGCAAAAGTTTCACCCCGCCTCATGGGCGGGCCGGCCCTGTGTCAGACTTTGACACTTTGATCCACACAGGATGATGCCTCGTCACACCAGATCCTGCAGTGGTGTTCCTACAATAAGCCCAAATGCTTCTATGTAATATTTACATAATGTGGTGCATTGGTGGAGGACAAAGCTGGTAGTGATCAACTTGTCAGACTAAGTCCGACAATTTGATCTGAAGGGGCTCATGCTGTGCCGAGTCTTACTGGCAACAGCGACACCTAGCGGGAGCCATCTTTGCTATTGTTCTATGCTGGAAAAAGCCAATGTCGGACATAGTCTGACAGAAGATTGGAAAGTGTTAAAAAGGACTCCTGTTGTTAAAAACAGCTATTCACTAGTTTACCACTTCTCAGTGTCCGCATCAAAATAAATTACAGGGTTGTAAGGTGGATAGTTGGTAATTGTTTTCACCCTGTTTACCCCATCGCTCTGTATTTACCTAGTAAAAGGTGACTTGGTGTTTATAGAAGCCACCTTCTGAGTACACAGTCCATTAGTATTCCTTTCACATGTCTTCCCCTACACTGGTAGGGAATATAAAGAACATTTTGTTTCAATGAATAGGACAGAAAGTGGGGTGGGAGGTGGAAGTCCATGGCTTGCTCTATTGCTTCTGTAATAGCTGGAGTGGAAAACAAGACAGATTTCGTATTACTGTAATTAAGAGGCTAAAGACTGGCAAAAAACAATTATTTGTCATCTGTAAATAGATCATTATTTTGGATAAATCAATATCTAGAGCTCAGATCCAGCTTGCTGTGTAATTACAGAAATGTTTTATATGTAATCTCACAGTAAAAGCATTTTCACTCAATGGAAGGCATTCTAAAGATACAGGGGGTATATAATGCACCTGCTTGTAACATTTTTTTACATTTCAATAACTGTCTATACAGCTTGGGGTGACAGGATAACCTCCTTCAGCCTTCCTTCTATTGCCAGAAAGCTATTTTCTCTGGCCATCTTTAGAATACAGGTTATGTTGGTGAACTGTCCAATGTGCTGTAGCTGTATAATGATGTTAGCGCCTACTACATGGTGTAAATCAGTGCTATTTAATTCTGTTAGTGTGGAGGATACATTTTCTCAGCCTACATACAGGTGAGGGCAGTGACATAAATATTTCTGATATTGTATACTCAGCATTGTGGAGCTCCCTATAGGGTACCAAAAACTGACAGACCCTCTGACCACACTGTGGCCACAGACAGTGCAATCCTAATTAGACTAGGATGGCTCTGAGACAATTGGTAGATACCACAATAGTGCTGTGACCACTGGCACAGACTGTGATTATACTTGCCTAATCTCCATAAAACCACTCCTATGCTGTCTAGTTTCTCTCCTGCTACACCCAAAGTGTGTGCCTGTTCCTGTGACCTCTTGACCTGTTCTCTAACAAATAGTTTTTGTCCATAGCAACTGACAGCGGTTTAGTTGTTCAGGGTGTGGGGGTGTTGAAAATTGAATGGCGCAGGGAAAGAAATGTATCAGTCTTGGGACAACAGTTGGCCATGCTGGTGTATCTGGTCAAGAAAGTGACGTTAAATTACAAGAAAAAAAAGTCAATTCAGGACAGCCATTAACTGGCAACACATACATCTTCAGTATAAATCTTTACTTTAGATTTTCCCCAGTAGGAACAATAATTCCTTCAACTGAAAATTTTAAGTATGTATGAATTTATATTTATTCCTAACCTAGGCCACTTTTTGTTGTGGCTCACCTTCCACATGCAGCCTCTTTTTCATATATAGCAACCACTGTGTGTACAACAGCCCCTTTTATGCTATGTTCAGCCCTCTCCTCCATCGGCAACATTCAGTTACCATAGCCCCTTCTTTACGTACAGCTCCCTTCAGAGGAAAATCCCCTCTCCCATATATTTCTTTGCAATTGCAACATCCCTATTCATTTATAGCCATCTGTTCATATACAGTTGCCCCACCTCCATGCATAGCCACCCCTATGGGCAGCACCCACCCCCTATGATAGCCTAATTGTCATTTTCAGAAATCCAGCTATGTGTACTTGTTTATTTAGAAATTATTATTGGACTTGTGTTTTTTGGTCAAAAGTGGGGTATTGTGTCATCCGGAACATCAGATTGCACTTGAACCCCCTACTGGCACACAAGCCCGAACAGATTCTAAAATCCTGATAGTATCACCGTTTAAACTCCACTGCACTATTCTGGCAGCAGGTGGGGTTGATACTGCACTAGTGGTAGTGGTGGCTAAGAGCAAATATCTACCTAATGATGCTAAGTTCTGATAACTGATGATCATCTGTAGTTCTGCTGGCCATCAAGTGACAACAGAAGTTAATTCACAACAATACCCTATGAATGCTGTCATTTCAACAGAAAGTGAGACCGGCTTTTATTTTTTAAACTATGTCTGGAGGGAAATATAAGAGATGACGAGCAAAGGTATGACAACATCCTCATTTAACTTTACACGTGTGGGTACAACATGTCTATTTTCACATTTTGCCTGGGGATAAAGTAATCTCCAGGTATTTACCAATATCAAGCTGAAATTTCTACATAAGACAAAAGCTTCATGCTTTTGGAAGCTATGAGCAAATCCATCTCAAACACGAGACAATGTGATGAAAATTTACATACCCAGAGGACATTTTATGAAAGCTGCTCATCACAACAATTTAAAAAATGTAAGCATCTGAAATCTAGTGAAAGTGAGAGATGAGCGAGTAGAGGTCCCTAGTTAGTGAAACTGTACATCACGTGCTGGTTCACACTACAAGTGCTTTTCTAAGCGGCTGTGATTTTAACCTGTACATGACAGCCCCACGCCGATGGGGGTGGCCACTGCGGCAGCCCCAGGACCGCCTAACGCCAATTGGCGTCAAGTCCTGGGGCTGCAGTTTGCAGGAGATCGTGCGCAGGCTGTGCGCGCATCTCCTGCTTGGGGGGAAGAGCTCCACCCCACCTTCAGTCTCGCCCGGGAGACTGTATATTTACTGTTAGTACTGGGGACAGCCGTGTCCCCAGTACTAACGTCACCTGGATCCTGGTCGTCACCTGGATCCTGTATTGAGGATGGGTTGAGTAGCTTCTTTCTTTGTTGCTATTCTTTAGTTTGACCTGTGCTTGTAGGCAAGCTGGGTTAGGGGATAGTAAGTTTCATTCACTTTAAGTGACCTTGTAGAGAGGAATATTGGAGTTGTCATATTTATTTCCTTTTTTTAAAACCTGTATTGTCTGATTTATCCTGCTGATCTAGCACTTCTTATTTACTTTTTAACCACTGCTTGAGAATGAGAATGCAGATCCAATATGGTGTTGTGACTAACATCTGACTACACTAGTTACATATTTGTTTTACATGCGTGGTTCAGACACTATTGGACAACCATGCAATTGACACTGTTTAAAAGGAAAGAAAATCTGACAGCCTCCAGATCCCTCTTACTACAGAACTACGGTAAGCGTCCATTTGTAAAGTGATTGAACACTGGTTTTAAGAAAGGCAGGAGCCTTTTTGTAAACATTGTTACATCGCTTCTCCTGAAGCTGCCTAATTAGCGAAATCAGGTCACACAATGCAGGAAAGTTTGTGTAACTTCGACTAGCCAATGAGACAGAAGGAGAATATCTACCAACCTCAAATAAAATAGGGCGGGATTGGAGGCTAGAGGTGATGTGTTCTCTGCTTTTCACACACTCTTCTATAGTTCTCACAGAGATAAACAGACTTGTACACCTAAAAGATGTTCTGATGAAAAGACATGGTGAGAAACTAAGGACAGTGCCACACTGTCTCTGTTTAAAAAGACGGAAACAGAAATGTTGTGTTAAATGAAATTAGTTGTTGTAGCTTCATAAAAGGGCAGTGTAAGTTGGAAGAAACAAGCATGCATACTAATGCAGTTTCCTGTAATTTCAAAAGGAAATAACTGAAATATTTTCATTGTATTGTATACCCACTAGCACCCTGAACGCAGTGGCGTCACTAGGGGGGTGCGATAGGTGCGGACCGCATCAGGTGTCACAAGCAGAGGGGTTGACACCAAGCTCCAGTCTATGGGAGAGTGAAATAAGGCTAGGTTCACAGTGGTCAGTTGCTTAACGCACACGTTAGAAGGAGTGTGAACTGCAATGGACACTGGGCATAGACTTTAATACAAAGCCTGCATGCAGCAATTTAGAATAAAGTGATCAGTTACAACGCAGTACTGTGAACAACCCCATAGAATTGTATGGGCAGTGAGTTGACATGTAGAATTATTCTACAACACAACAGAGCACTGTGAACTAGCACTAATGGCTATGTAAATATAGACCTTTTTTACACACGCAAAGTAAAAATAAAAATTATTATTGGTTTTGTTTAGCCTGGTGAGGATGAAGCTTCATTTGTGAGCGGTGGTGACACCATGAGTTTCCTCAGCAGGTGACACCAATCTTAGTGATGGCTCTGACTGAGCAGAAAGAAACCCTCACATCCACTTACACTAAATGAGTAGCATGGCTGTAACAACAAAGCAGCAAATGTTCCTACTACACACACAGCCATTCAAGTACAGAATAAATATGATACAGTTGTCTATTTTTTGATGTGTGGCTGCAAGAGTTTGAGAGGGACGTGTAAACTGTTTTTCTCATGTCACTCACATGAAATACTGCATTGAGACACGTCACTTTTTTTTCGCCTCATAAAATCTCATTGCACGTGTGACAGAAGACAGAAAACACAGATCAATTTGAGGTCCAGTCATTTCTAGAATAAATTCATGAGATTTACATAATCTTTACCTTCAGCTTTTCATCTACATGCATATGACCTCAAAGGCTGTTGCAGCTCTCATACAGTATAAGCATATTCGGTAATGCCTCATAGATCATTATTCTATTACTACATTTATGACAATTGCCCATGAAACACAAAGCAGAAATTACATCAGTGGCCTTCCCTGCTCAGCTACTGCTTCAGGTGGATTTGTCTTCAGGAAGGTGCAGTTCTCTGAAAATTCACTCAGCAAACACAACAGAAGGCACCGGCTTTAGTGAAGGAACCTAAAGAGATCAAGCTGATCCAAATAACACTGATAGAAATATACAATAGAAAGCCGCACACACCAATGCCATTCTTTGCTTCCTAACCAGGATTACAGATGCCACTTGTGTCAGAATGGTCGCTAGGTGTAACAAAATCTATTTCAGACTCTAAATACAGAAGGCTCAGTAAGATTGTATTCAGCAGTGTAAAAGCGTTCAGTGTCTTGGTCTTACTTTCAATACACAGTTCTGTTAGAGACCTATGAATTTAAGCTGAATACTTTTATATTTCTAGTGCAGCCTTGGTCACGTGATTGTGGGCCCATGCCTTTTATGGGTACATGGACTGCTACTCATGCATTACGTGTGACAGATTCTGGCATAACAGGGCATCTTCCTCTTCCTCAGGTTTATTGGCTGTCCAGTTCACAATTTCACCCATAGGACCCATCAGAGGAAGATTTAGTGGCAACTCAGGTCCTAACATCTCCCACAGGAAATAATAGGTATAGGATGAGTTAGGGCCAGCCTACTTCATACCTCCTCCCAAAGAACACATCTCCCATAGGACCTAGCAGAGAAAGGTTGAGTAATATTTCAGTTCCACTTCCTACCTATACCTAGGCCCTGGCAGAGGAAGGATGAGTGGCAATAAAGTTCATATTGGATGATTTGATACTGACTAAAAAAACAACACTGAATAGACATACAGTGAGGGTTGCTCGTAAACTACGCCAGTGCGAATCTACGTGTCGTAGTCTGCAACTACGCATCGTAGTTCATAGACAAAGTTTAAAAACATTGCGTACGTATTTCCGTGGAGTCGTAGTACCGCTGTGCGTAGCTTCGCACGCTACGCGTAGTTGACGTATGTATTGCGAAGTCAACTACGCGTGCGGTAACTGCGTCTATACGGATCATTGCGAATTGCGCAGAAATATTATTGCCCTTCTATATGTATATACAATTCTGCATTGGAAGGTGGAATGTACGCAGATATTTGTTCGCCCATGCGCATAGTTAGCGGATTATTGTGGAAATTGTTCCGCATAAGGGCATAAGTGTCTGCATAAACTACGCTTCGCACTATGCGAAGCTTCCATATTTTAACGCGTAGTCTACGAAATGCAAACGTAGCAAAGTTTCTGATTTCGTAGCCGTAGTTTGCGAAGCGTAATTGCGTAGAACTACGTGTAGTTCCAGCGTAGTGAAGTTGGCTGACTACGACCATCCCTATACAGTAATGTTCCCTATTAGCCACAATGTTTCCCATGCAGTAGTTCAGTCCAGGAGGCTAAATGGCTCTACAAGGTCCTGCTTTCAGTTTGAGAGGAAGGATAGGATAAGACCATCCTGCATTCATTTCACCAAATGCTGTACAATGAAAATAAATGTATTTGTTAATTTAATAGCATGTATTCTCATTTATGAGACCATGGACTTTAAATGTCCTTCATAATATAATTCATACCTGCTCATGGTGCTAATCTCCCAAGTACAAATTAAATATCAAGAAAGAAATCAATGTGTTTATATTTACTGATGTAAAGGTCCAGCCCTGTCTTTGTCAAATCTGACCATTTCTGGAGTTATGTTTTGCTTGGTATGAAGAGGCTAAACACCACTATACACACTGAATGCATAAACATCTTTGCTTGACAATATCATGGAGAAACAAGTTTAATGTAATTTTCATACAGGGTAATATCTTATGCTGTAGCTCTCTTTATTCCTTTTTCAAAAGGACAAAAATGCATTAAATGTCCAAGCAAGGGTCCTCTCATAGTAGATAGCTGTGTGGTTACCAGTGTTATTCAATAGATAGATTCCAATTAAAGAAAGGTTACTTTTCATCACACCTAACTATTGGCTGCTGTTAGACGTACATGGGGACACCGTGACCTCGAATATTCGGTAACTATACACCCTGGTAATGGCATGCTAACCATTTTAGCAGAGCACTGTCAAAATGTTTTGCATGTAACAAAATGCATTACAAAATGCTGAATAAAAAGATACTTTCACATTCTACTTTACTCTTTTAGTATTTTTATCTGGACAAAAGAAGATACCATCTCTTACAGCAGGAAACTATTCACCTAAAATAAAGCTTTGCCAATATAATATAAGTATGCCAAGTGACATGTACTGTGTATTGCAGACACTGCCTAAACATTTTTTTTACCAAGTTACTTTTAGATTTTGTGCAGGATTTGTAGAGCATGAGTTTACATAAGTGGTGTAACTACAGTTTATGATGGTGTAACTATAGGGGGAGATTGCAGGGGGCTGGAGATGTGGGGGGCCCAGCTATATATACCATTCCACCCTCCAATACAGAAGTTCATCCTCCAGATCAGGAGTTATTGTGGTCATACTTGTTTTTGGTGGTAAAATCACAATGCCCCACTTGTTACATGACCACTGGCAGATGGTTCCCAGGCCCAGGGGGTCACCAGGGGGAAATTAGAAACGGGGCATGAACGCTGGAGTCTCCATCATAATTTTGCTGGGGGGCCCCATGATTTTTAGTTCTACCCCCGGTTTACATGGTGTTCAAATAGTACAGATCCTCTTTATATACATATCGAATGCAGACAGGGTTATTTGTCAGCAACAGTATGTACAGTAAATAAAATACTAAGTAAGTGGGTAACAGCTTACTAATAATCTCATTCTTGTCTGGACAGTTTGCAAACTATCCAAAAGGGTAAAGTACCAGGGAAATGCAACTGTTGTCCATTTGTACAAGGAAAAAAGAAGTAGTCCTAGTAGCTCAACTGCAATAATATGTGAAGCCAGGGAGTCAACCAGTTGTTTTGTCACTATGGTGCAATAAAATAGTGCTACAATTGCATTTATCCAGGTGGAGACCCAGTCTTTTTCTTCTATTGCTGTCCATTTCTACAAGCCCTATTGGCACATAAAAAGCTGACTTGGGCTATATCTATAATGCTGGGGGGGCATTGCTGTGGAAATTGGTGGAGGTGCACTATTGTATAGCACCTCCTGATGTAGCCTTTCAAGCTGAAACATGTTGAGGGTCATGTCTGTGTGTTTTGGCACTAGGTATATAGTTAGGAGCACCCTATAAGTATATATATGTACATATATATATATAATATATATATATATATATATATATATATATATATATATATATATATATATATATATATATATACACACACACAGTGGCTTGCAAAAGTGTTCGGCGCCCTTGAAGTTTTCCACATTTTGTCACATTAATGCCACAAACATGAATCAATTTTATTGGAATTCCACGTGAAAGACCAATACAAAGCGGTGTACACGTGAGAAGTGGAACAAAAATCATACAGGATTCCAAACATTTTTTTTTACAAATTAATAACTGCAAGGTGGGGTGTGCGTAATTACTCAGCCCCCTTTATTCTGAGTGCAGTCAGTTGCCCATAGACATCGCCTAAGGAGTGCTAATGACTAAATAGAGTGCACCTGTGTGTAATCTAATGTGTGTACAAATACAGCTGCTCTGTGACGGCCTCAGAGGTTGTCTAAGAGAATCTTGGGAGCAACAACACCATGAAGTCCAAAGAACACACCAGACAGGTCAGGGATAAAGTTATTAAGAAATTTAAAGCAGGCTTAGGCTACAAAAAGATTTCCAAAGCCTTTGAACATCCCACGGAGCACTGTTTAAGCGATCATTCAGAAATGGAAGGACACTGTTTAAGCGATCATTCAGAAATGGAAGGAGTATGGCACAACTGTAAACCAACCAAGACAAGGCCGTCCACATAAACTCACAGGCCGAACAAGAAGAGCGCTGATCAGATATGCCGTCAAGAGGCTCATAGTGACTCTGGATGAGCTGCAGAAATCTACAGCTCAGGTGGGGGAATCTGTCCATAGGACAACTATTAGTTGTGCACTGCACAAAGTTGGCCTTTATGGAAGAGTGGCAAGAAGAAAGCAATTGTGAACAGAGAAGCATAGGAAATCCCGTTTGCAGTTTGCCACAAGCCATGTGGGGGACACAGTAAACATGTGGAAGAAGGTGCTCTGGTCAGATGAGACCAAAATGGAACTTTTTGGCCAAAATGAAAAACGCTATGTGTGGCGGTAAACTAACACTGCACATCACTCAAACACACCATCCCCACTGTCAAATATGGTGGTGGCAGCATCATGCTCTGGGGTTGCTTCTCTTCAGCAGGGACAGGGAAGCTGGTGAAAGTTAATAGGAAGATGGATGGAGCCAAATACAGGGCAATCTTGGAAGAAAACCTCTTGTAGTCTGCAAAAGACTTGAGACTGGGGTGGAGGTTCACCTTCCAGCAGGACAACAACTCTAAACATAAAGCCAGGGCAACAATGGAATGGTTTAAAGCAAAACGTATCCATGTGTTAGAATGGCCCAGTCAAAGTCCAGATCTAAATCCAATCGAGAATCCGTGACAAGATCTGACAGCTGCTGTTCACAAACGCTGTCCATCTAATCTGACTGAGCTAGAGCTGTTTTGCAAAGAAGAATGGGCAAGAATTCCAGTCTCCAGATGTGCAAAGCTGGTAGAGACATACCCTAAAAGACTGGCAGCTGTAATTGCAGCAAAAGGTGGTTCTACAAAGTATTCACTCAGGGGGCTGAATAATTACACACACCAAACTTTGCAGTTATTGATTTGTAAAAAATGTTTAAAATAATGTATGATTCTCATTCTACTTCTCACATGTACATCACTTTGTACTGGTCTTTCACGTGGAATTCCAATAAAATTGATTCATGTGTGTGGCAGTAATGTGACAAAATGTGGAAAACTTAAAGGGGGCCGAATACTTTTGCAAGCCACTGTATATATATATATCGTCGCATCAAACGCAACGTCTTACTGTGTAAGAGGACTTAAGGTGCGTACACATGCACTATTGTAACAAACGATCGATGAGTCTGTCTGACCCTCCTGCTGGGCAGACTTTCTGCTGACAGTAGGACGTGTATACAGTCTGTCGACAGATTGACGGACACTCAACGGATCTGTCAAAAACAGTCTTATCAGTCTGCCGACAGACTGTACACACGTCCTACTGTCCGCCCAGTGGGAGGGTCTGACGGACCCGCCGTTTGTTACAATAGTGCGTGTGTATGCACCTTAAAGAGTGATCAGTCTCCCAACGGCGATCGCTGCTGGGAGACTGATGGCGGAGCGGAGCTCCGTCATCCAAGCAGAGATGCGTGCGTATCGGTGCACTCGATCTCCTGCAAAACACGCCCCCAGGACTGCACGCTGATCAGCGTTAGGAGGTCCTGGGGCTGCTGGAGGGGTCTTAAAAATGTTAAATTGATTGGTCCATTTTCAATCTGATTATATTTGCGTAAAATTTTGAATAAACTCGGAAGTATTTGCATCTCTTTGATCATCCCTAAATCCAAATACATCAAAACAGTAGCATAGCTTAGGAGCTCTGGGCCCCATGCACATTTTACATTGGGCCCACTCAAACACTCTATACATAGCAATTGATATGGAGCACCAAAACCTGCCAAGGAAAGCTGCCGTATCAGAGGGGTGTAGGCTGGGGAGGAGAACAATCTATTAACAACCAGTCAAAGCACATATAGAGGTGATAATTACCAGCTTAGCTTTAATAACCCCCTATAATGACTATAAAAGCTAAAAAACAAACAAACCTTAATAGCATCCCCTATTGCTACGCCATGGACTTAAAATACATTATGACATAGATTACAACCCCCTTTGTGTTTTATAAACTGTAATATTCTCTTACTGGGTCAATGTCTATCCTTGTGGGCGGCATGGTGGCATAGTGGTTAGCTCTCTCACCTTGCAGCGCAGGGTCCCCGATTCATATCCCAGCCAGGGCACTATCTGAAAGGAGTTTGTATGTTCTCCTCATGTCCGTGTGGGTTTCCTCCAGGCACTTTGGTACAGATAAGTTAATTAGCTTTCCCCTAAAGTGGCCCTAGACTATGATACACACACTACACGATGGATACATAGACATATGACTATGGTAGGGATTAGATTGTGAAGTGACAATACAAGATCTCTGTACAACGCTGCGGAAGATGTTGGCGCTATATAAATACTAAATAGCAATAATAATGTCTATGGGGTCTCAGGAGACCAGTAGTGAGGTTATTATCTGATCACTCCAAATTTGGGACAGCTAGATTGCACCATAAACTCTTGTAGTGTCAATATTTTTGCATTAATAATAGTGGCTGAGAAGTCTTTTCCCCAATGTTTACATTGTCTCTACTTTTGAAGTAAAGGTATTGAAAGCTTTAATCTAGTTTTTACAGTTCTAAAGTTATTTTTTCATGCTCCATAAAGCTAAACAGAGGCAGTGGAATACACCCCACTGACATTTGCAATGCTAATTTGACTGATTTCACAGGGAAACAAAGCAAAAGCTGTCTTAAAGCCTTTCAAACATTCTCCTAGTTCCTAAATCTAGAGCAGATGCCTTCTGAAGATGTATAACTCATCATTAATAATAACAAAAGGTAGGACCTGCAGATGTTCTGAACATCAGCACATGTACTTTGAACTTGCCACGAATTAGTTAGGATAGTTAGGAATGGGTGGGTAGGCCGGTGAAGAGCAGCAATTCATGTTTATTGGGGAAAAAATGTTTCTATCAATCATTCAGTCTAGTCATGAAAATACAGTCTTCCCATTATGAGGAAAAATGAATTTTAAAGTGCTGTAATTCCATTCAACAAAAATACACAGCTAACTCAAGAATCTGCAGTATGTGTTTTGATGTTTCCTAAAGTATTTCTGTTAAATGTGTTAGACCTTCATAACACAGACTAATACGGTTACCAGCACCTACAGCTTTTGGCAACAGCATGTAGTTCATCAGCAGGGATGTGTCAACACGCACTCTGTCACATTGTTCACTAGCAAGCATAGAAAACATCTATTCTCTGCGTACATGTAAAAAAGGCGTGGTGGTAATCTGGGCACCAGGGATAGCCGCTTGTAGGATATTGGTAAATGACTATCAGTGGCTAATTATGATAGTAGAATATCAGTAATGTTTACCGATTTGTATCGCTAAACATAACTCTATTCTTACTTGAACCCTCCCCTCTATTAATGCCTAACTGTAACCGATCCCCGTGCCGAAATATCTGCCTATATTCATCAACTAACCCTACCCTATTCTAATGCTAACCTTCCTTCGCTACCGATGCCTAACACTAAACAACCCCTTAGCCACAATCACCGCTGAAATCAGCACCACCTTCTCTGTCTCCTTCCATCAATATTTTTGCCACTTAATTACAATATTTTTTGGGTGCCACCAGTGTCTACATTACCCCCTGGGTACCACTATAGCCGCAATTAACATAGAAGTCTATGCTGTGCACATTTAACCAATGCACCAGCTGTGGCCAAATTAATTGCTTCGTCTCTTAGAACAAGATGATACATTGCACAAAAAGGATCCAATACAGGTTATTTTTGAAAGGTGACCAGTAAAGCATGAGTGCCTTTTGTACCTCTGTTTGTCAGTCTCGGTTTATGCTTATATTTCTATTGTGTTAACCCAACTCCAGACGCATATATTTTTCTATCCCAGTTTAGGAATTCTGTGTTTGGTTTTTATGCAGTGGATATGGTTCTTGATTAGCACACATCAAATAAATCACATTTAAAATACCTGGCCAGGAGCTTCTTACAGCTGGTCTTCTTCAAGAGACTATTCAGTGTAAAATAAACGTTCTACAGATGAACTTCTCAGATAAAGTTAAAATCACTTGCCGGGTCTGTTTCCAGGGCAGTAAAAAAATGATCCCAGTCCAACTCTGACTCCTTAGTTTATGAAACAGCCAGGTACCAAAAAATTGCTCCAACTCAAAATCCTCAGCCCAGTCTGTTTTCTCTAAGACATTCCTCGAGCCCTGTGTGCACCTGCTTCCCCTAATCCCACTTACCTTTTTCTAACTCTAACCTAGCACCTACTCACTCCTAACACTAGCCCCCCCGACTTGCCTAACACTATTTTAGATGTGCATCTTATTATTTACTCCTGCTGTCTCTATTTGTTGCTCCCCCGCTATCTGTGTCATCCTCCTGCCACCATTTATTGTATCCTGGTGTCCCTCCGCTGCAATTTATCGTTTTCCAGGTTTGGTTATTTCCAGCACCCAATTTATACTCTAGTCACCAATATTAACATTGCAGTTTATGTAGTACCCAAAGTACCAGCTTTTGTTATGAATAGAATTCAGAACTTCTGCAAAACAAAAATGCTTGTCACTTATCTTATTAGATTGAGTATCCCCTCCATCATTATACTATTTATGGATTTTTATCATCTGCTCCTATGCCACCATCATGTAATATTAGTGTCCGTATTCCAGGTGCAGGTTTGGTGCAGCCAACCTTATTGTGAGGCTACGCCAAATTGACTTTTTTCTAATGCTGACACTTCATGGTCAAACTATTTCTCTGTGATGTGTTGTGATTTGTGTATTTCTCTAAGATATCTGTAATGTGGATGTGCTTTACCTGCATAGAAACATCTTTAAATTGCAGCCATTGTGTGCTCTGTTTTCCCTTCCCCAGAAAGGCTGGCAGAACCAGTAAAAGGTTTGAAAGCTATATTTGGTACGGGAAAAAAATAGAGTCAACTATTAAACCAGATGAGAAGATTTACAGTACGCGGGAAGAGCAATTCTTATTTATGGTTTTATTTTCAGTTTTACAAGTCTTGGAAGTGTTTGTGATCTTGTGATTCAGTCATAGAGAAACTGTATGAGACATAGCACAATATATCAAACTAGTGAATAAAGAAGTGTGTAATCTTGCCTAGAAATAGAAGCAAGCCATCCAACTGACAGTATGGGGCAAGAGACAGCGCATTAAGTACATGCCTAAAATAGAATGCAGCAATATAGCTTTAAGTTCAATACAGAATACACATGATGGAGCCTATTTCATCAATTCATGGCTGGGGCAAGTTTTGCTGTTATGCAGTGCTTGCGTTTAACTATTTAAAGCGTGCATGGCCAGAAGCATCAGAAAGTGACATATAATAAGAGAGTGCCCTCTTTTACTCTTAAAGGGAACCCGAGGTGAGCGTTACATGGAGGCTGCCATATTTATTTCCTTTTTAATAATACCACCATTGGTGTCAGCACGCAGAGAGAATCTGATTATTGGTGATCTGCAGTATCACCAAGAATGCAGATATATACCTGATTATTGATGATCTGCAGAATCACCGATAATACAGATATATTGCTAACCTCTGGACACCTATGGTATGTGAGTGTTTGGTGTAACAGTAATACTTTGAGTAATGCACCTGCGGAGCAGATGATCAAAGGCAGTAAAGGAATACTGCTCTTGAGGACACAGAAACCTGACAGCAACCTGAGACTCTCCAAGGGGTGGAGTCAGGCTGGAGGTAGGAAGGACCAGAAGGTGAGTGACACCTGAAGGTGGATGTCACTATTTGATCTGGAGACTATCTCTTAATAGGAGAGATAGCTCTCGAGGTCGGGCAAGCCAGGTCAGCAACACACGGTCAGATAAAGTACATAGACAGAAGGCTGATTCGGTATCCAAGGATAGCAGGGTTTGGCAACAGAGTATCAGATATGCGAGGTACCGAATCAGAGGACAAAGGAGTGGTCAGGAAAGCAATAAGTCATAACAGATATCAAACAATGCCTAGTCTGGGTGTGAGGTTCTTGGTCTCTACACCCTGGAACTAGTCTGGTGAATAACAGAATGATCGCACAAGTTCCCTAGTCTTGGGTGTGAGGTCCGTGGTCTCAGCACCCTGGAACTAGTCTGGAGTATAACACAAATGATAATACAGTGCCCTAGTCTTGGGTGCGAGGTCCGTGGTCTCAGCACCCTGGAACTAGTCTGGAGTATAACACAAATGATAATGCAAGTTCCCTAGTCTGGGTGTGAGGTCCGTGGTCTCTACACCTTGGAACTAGTCTAAGCATAAACAGAGTAACAATACAAGTAATCTGGCTCAGTGTGAATTCCCAGGTCCACCTGGTTCAAACACACTGTTGGATCTGACTAAGGTCTGAGTGCTTCCACGTAGTGTTCACAACGGCAGACAACCTGAGACTGGCCAGCAGTAACTATATATGGAGTAGTGCTCTCGGGCACCACCCCTAAATGATCAACCAATAGAGTACTGCTCTGGAGTCAGCTGATCGGCGTGATCAGCTGACCTCTCCTTGCCCATTATAAGAGTTCTGCCTCTCAGCGCGCGCGTATTCCTAAGCTGCCGCGTGCAAACCGCCGCACTGGACGCGGAACCAGCCGCCTTACTGTTGTTATATGCGGCGGCTTTTCCGCGTTCTGCCCTGTTACCAGATGCACGCTTCCGCGTGCAAACCGCCGCATTGGACGCGGAATCAGCCGCCTCCTCAGCAGCACACGCGGCGGCTTTTCCGTGTTCTCTCACACTTATCTTTCAGTTTCAGTTTGCAGTCTGCTCTTTCCAAGAATGTCTCTAAGCACAAATTTCACTTTTTGTGCAAATCTGGTATCTGTGTTCTGCAGTACAGGCTCCCCAGTTATTACTGTCTTGCTGCATTATTAATGAGCGCACAGAGTAGGAGCCTATGTTACTCATTTCCAGATCTGACCACAACCATTGAAAGGTCTGGTTTAGCCCTAATTTTGCTTCTTGTAGATCCTAAATATACCATTTAGTAGAGATGGCCAATGATCTGCACACATATGCATACAAAATGGACCAATCAAATTCCAACTTGGTGGGATTCGATTGGTCCATTTTGAAGATACTATATTAGCATACCAAATTTGCATAATCCTGCACCTCACTGACCATCCCTACTGATACTGTAAGTACAAAAACTAAGCTACTCATGTGCACTGCCACAGAAATAGGGGTGTAACAATAGACCCTGCAAGGGATGCCTCCGCAGGGGGGTCCAGAAGCCACAGGTGGCCTGTGGGGGGAAAAGTTTGAGAGACTGACAGCTAAGGGCATGGAGAGAAAAATCTTATTCTGCTCTCGCACCATTGTTATATTGACTGCATGTGTCCACAACACAAATCATACACACTTTGGAATTTGTATACTGTCCCTGTTCCCTAGGGTTCGTAAAAAACATTTGTCTCTCACTGCTGCAAAGTTCTGATGACTTCATGTACAACCTGACAAACAAAGGAGTCACATTTCGAAAAAAAGTTGTAGACTGTCCCTTAGCAATCATTCCAAGAGATTCCTAGATTCTTATCACACACATAGTGACCTTGTCTGATTACTTTTACAACACAGTGGAGTGGAGATTGATGTCTGACTGTTGCTGTCTCATTGAGAGCTTGTTGTCTCACATGGAGTCCAAGATCCTGTAATAACAGTATCAATCAGTGACATTCTGAATGTTTTGCCAAAGTTACAGTAAACACCATATCTTATGTTCAGCATGTCATTGTTGTTCCTCCATATAGCATGTGCTCTCATGTAGTAAAATAATACGGCTGTGTGTGTATGCACGTACTGGGAGCAGAGCTGCAACGAGGGACTTGTCAGCTGCAGGGGGCTGGAGGAAGCCCCAGGTAAGTAGATCTAGGGGTAGCACAGATTGCCTGACGGTTCCTTGAAGTCTAAGTGTTTTTATCTGCATGGGGAAAACACATTGGTCCTCAGTTTTCCTGTGCAGAAAGCGAGGGGGGTAGGGGGGCCCCATCCAAAGTCTCGTGGGGGGGGGCATCCAAAGTTTCGGGGGGGGGGGGGCGTCCAAAGAGGGGCCCAGTGATGTCTACTTTCGCCCTTGCACAGAAACGTACTGCCTGTGACTCTTTACACACAGCAGTGTGAAGTATACCTTCTCTTGTGTATGCCCATGCTCAATACCTTCACTCTACTGCCTCCCTACATCATTTATTGCAGAGGTGAACAAAACTATAAGCTACAGCTGACCTTTAAAGTAAATGGGAATTTTTCAATTTTTCAAATACCTTACAGTGTCCCATGCTGATTCGTCCCCTTTTCTTTCTACTGGCTGCAGCCTAAGCTGGTGACCCAGAAAAAAAGCAAAACGTTCAACGGCCATATTGGATGAAACAGCAACCTATCTACTGGAAAATGTAACGGATCCAGAGGCGGGGGATCTGCAAAACTGACACAAGGTGAATTAAAATAACTTTTTGAACCTGTACAGGTCATTTGCTTTAAAACTGACCATTTCCATGTTTCTCTGCAAAAGATGGTCAATGAGATGCAGACTTTATGCTAATTCTCATGCAAAGGAATGCAGTTTCAAAATGGACCACATTTCACAATTTACATAAAATCTGTGTCAACTCAGAATTAATGGCATCTCATTGATCATTCCTATTCTCCACTAAAGTACAGACAACAAACTAAAGCACATGGCTATATATTTCCCTGTTGCAGTACTGAGAAAACAGATTTCCCTTGGAACAATCCCACCTTGCTTCTGTTACCTTATTTTATGTATTTGTTTAATAGTGGGGGCAGGGTTTCTGTGGCATGATGGCCAGCTACTGTACCCTTTTAGGCCCGGTTCACATTAGCGGTTGTTTGCCAAACGGACCGGAAGACCTGACCGGATCCGGACCGGATCCGGATCGGAACCGTACGGTTCTGATCCGGATCCGATCCGGATCCGGTCAGGTTGCATCAGGTGGTAATCAGGATGCGATCCGGATCCGTTTGGCAAAGTTAACGTAAAAAAGAAAAAAAAATGTTGGGGTCTGGGAGGTCAGCAGAAGGGGGACCTGTGGAATCAGGCCCTCTGCTGTTTAGCACTCACCTCCACCTCCGACATGCTGCCAACATCCTGCCAACACCTCCAGCTCGTGCTGCTCCACTCCAAAATGCTTGCCCATGTGTCCCCAGCCAATATCGCCGCAAAAATCCGCATAGGAAGTGGGGTAGAACATCCGGATTTCTCAGCCAGTGTGTTGTGCGGCCTCCGGTTCCCATTTGTTTGTATTGGCCGGATGGTGCAGTCCGGCTCCGCCCCGGATACGGCTGCCGGAGGGGCCGGATGAAAAAATAGCGCATGTTGGAACGGAGGCCGGAGTCCGGATCCGGCCCGGATCCGGTCCGGCTCCGGTTCTGCAGAACGGACCCATGTGAAAGGACGCATAGGCTTTAATTGCTATGCCGTGCGTCCGTTCCGTCCGTTCTGCAGGCGGTGCGGCTCCGGCACGGCGATTCCGGAGGGCCACCGCAAGTGTGAACCGGGCCTTAGAATTCAGAACTTGGAGCCGCCACGGGCTAGAATCATTCTGCTGAGAGTTTGTACAGTGCTCAGATACAGTTTAATCAAATTAGTTTAAAAAAAAAGTTACACTTCACAGTGAGAGTTTTTTTTTTTTTTCGCTGAGCACTTTGTAGTTAAATATATAATTTATGTTTAGCATTCCGAGAAAATTAAGTAATGTGTAAATAGGCAACTTTCTTTAATTGTTTCCACAAAAATTTGTCAACACTAATATCCAAAGCACAGACCACTTTAACCCTCTCCTGCTCATCCTGATTTCAAATGTGCATTCTTCATAATCTGGGTCCATTAGAGGTCTCAGATTAAGTATGCATCATATTCGTTTTCATAGATTAATTTACGCAAGTTCCTGCTTTTGTAAATAAAGGACCAAAGATTCTGCTGAATATAGTAGTAGACACCCAGAGGCATTTGGCTGTAATTTATTTCAATGTTTTCACAATTTTTATTGCAAATGTTTATTTTTTGTTGATAGTAAAGAGAATCTTCATCAAGAAAAAAAACAAAAAAAGAAAAAGAAAAAATAGATACTTACCTCAGCAGAGTGAAGCCTCTAGATATTCCACAGGAGTCCCGATCTATGAAGGAACCCATTATTCCTGTGCAGGGTCTCTCTGAATATATACGACAAGAGCTTGTCATATATGTTCTCTTGGCCATGCTCCCCTCTGTATAAAAGTGCAGGCACACTGCGCATGTGCGAATATAGCCACACTCAGCACAATAGCATGCCCACAAGTGGCTTTGTGCTACTGTGAAGGCATGGTCATAGTTATGCATGTGCAGTATGGCCTCACTTGTACAAGGAAGGGGATCAGCTGCATAAAAAAAAGAGGGTCCCAGCCAGAGTCCGTGGGTTCGAAAAAGACATGGTATGCCTCTGAACCATCCTGAGGCCAATTTCACACTGCAGATTGGTGGAAGGCCCAAGGGCCACACTCCACCACCCAAAACAGGGTTTAGTACATGGTAATCCCAGTCTGGCCACTGGCCAAGCAGGAAGTGATGTTCACTTCCTGTTAGCCAATTAATGACTTGCGTGGAAGCGTATTGCTAAAATATGCTTCTACGCATGCGTGACAAATAAAACTGAGACAAGTTGTTTAAAAACACGCACGTCTCCATAGACTTACATGATTTCTAGTCCGCCGCACGTAGTCACAGGCTGCTGCAGGAACTGCACGTTAAAGAGAATCTGTACTCTAAAATTCTTACACTAAAAAGCATACCATTCTATTCATTAAGTTCTCCTGGGCCCCTCTTTGCTGTTTCTGCCACTCCCTGCTGCAATCCTGGCTTGTAATTGCCAGTTTTAGGCAGTGTTTACAAACAAAAGACATGGCTTCTAACCAGCATGTGATAGGGTGAGAGAAGCTCAATCTGTGACTCATACAGAGCCTGGAGGGGGCTTGGAGAGGGTGTGTATAGCCAGGGCCGGCCTTAGGTTTCACAGCGCCCTGAGCGAAACCGGATTTTTGTGCCCCCCCCCCCCTTCATCCTCTTCACACATGCGCGCGCACACAGGCCCATATGCAATTCACCTTTTCTCCTGAGATATCTCCTAGGACAGTGGTTAGCAAACTTTTTGATGTTGTGACACATCATGCCAAATTCTCAGATCTCTGTGACACTTCACATATGTATAATAGGAAAATACTATTAATAACCACAAATGGATGGAAAGAGTGCATTTTCCTGAATATACTTAGCAATGAAGGCTAGAACCTTTCAGGAATATCAATAAAAACAATCAGTGGGACAGTTATCTGCCCCCCCCCCCCGCCCCCATTTACAATGATAGCACAGCACCAACAATTTGCACCACGCGTTATAACTGCAGTGCGCTCCCCCCAAAAAAAACATCCCCCGATCTCATGTGTAGGTGCCCTCAATATAGGTTTCCAAGCATAGGTGCCCCCAGTATAGTCAGTTGAAGGTCTCCATTACCCCCATAGGTAACCAGGCATAGGTGCCTCCAGTATAGGTAGCCATGTGTTGGTGTCCTCAGTAAAGGTAGCCAGCTATAGGTGCCCCCAGTATAGGAAATCAGGTGTTGGTGCTCTCAGTATAGGTAACCAGCTATTAGGTGCCCCCTTGGAAGCCGGCGCCCTGTGCGACCGCTCTGGTCGCACAGGTCAAAGGCCGGCTGTGTGTATAGCCTCTATCCTTTCACAGCAGAGCTGCAGATTCCTGCCTGAGTCCGACAAAGCTGTCAGAGGAAAGAAGATTCGATTATATAACAGAAATAATACAACCAATGTGCAACTAGGAAAGGCTGCAGTAAGACAGACCACATTAGAACATGTATAGGAACTTATAGGATAGAAGAAATAAGCCTGAAAATTTTGTCACAGAGTCTCTTTAACGTAGATATGCACTACGTTCAATAGGGTACTTCCCGACACAGTGCACTGCACCGCAGGAGCAATGTGATTTGACCCATAGGCTTTCATTACCCTGAGGTAGGCTGCGGTGAAACTGCCGCACAAGCCCAGTGTGAAATGGCCCTGAGGCTTCCTTCTACTTAAGCATCTAACTTTTTTAATGTTACAGATTTGCTTTAATTTACAATTCTCCAAATACCTGATTACAGTTTAAGAAAGCAGACAGCAACACATTCCCTGCTAGAAAGATGGGACCTATATCTTTTCCAAATACTTAAAGGGCTTATTGTCAAAAGAGCAGATTTGAAAAGACTGGAATATGGAAGGCAGTAGAGCAGATGCATGTGGTAAGCAATCAGGTTCATCATTCATTCACATAAATAAAACACAGAAGCCAACTGGTTGCTATAGGCAAGTGCTCCAAATTTCCTCTATCTAATTGCTGCAGCTTTTACACATTGGACCCAAATGAGTGACAGTTAAAATGAAACTATAGTACAATCAAGCAGACTGTGATATGATGGGAAGTGAGGGAAAATCTCCCGAAGGGGACGCATAGCAGTAAAAACTAGGCAGCTATTCTAACCTTTTCTACTCATTTCAAATTAAAACAAAATCTGTAGTTCCAGTCAAAAGTATACTTGGAATACCTAGAAAAAAGGAACTTTACTGTATATAACTTAAAACCTAACCTCAAAGTGATCTTAAATTGATCTCAGAAGAAGACCAGCGTCTTTACTGCTGGCAAGGTGCATCCCTTAAGGCAATGTTCCCCAACCCGGTCCTCAAGGCCCACCAACAGTACACATTTTGCAGAAAACCACAAACATGCACAGTTGAGGTAATTAGTGTCTCAGAAGAGCTGATTAACTGCCTATGTGGATTTCAACAAAACATGCATTGTTGGTGGGCCTTGAGGACAGGGTTGGGAAAAACTGCCTTCAAGGAATCATCAGGGGAAAAAAAACTAAAGTCAGCTTTACTCACCTGGGGCTTTCTCCAGCCCCTTGCAGCCAACTGTCCCACATTGACTGCTCCGCTCTCCGCCGCTGTCCCAGGCTCCTTGCACGCTGTTCAGGCCAACCTCTGGGTCGTCCTTGCTGCGCCTGCATCAACCATCACTGTCAATCATGGCCACGTTTTCCGTGGCTTACTGCGCAGGAGCAGAACTACTGCACCTGTGCAGTAAGCTGCAGACAACGTGGCCATGATTGACAGTGGTGCTTGATGTAGGCACAGTAAGGTCAACCTCGAGGTCGGCCTGAACAGCGTGCGGGGAGCCCAGGATGGCGGCAGAGAGAGGAGCGGTCAGCGTGGGACAGTCGGCTGCAAGGGGCTGGAGAAAGCCCCAGGTGAGTAAAGCTGATTTTTGTTTTTTTACCTGATGATTCCTTTAAGGGATGTTTTTTTCCCCCTCTGTAAAGCGAGCAGAACATCACCTAATCTTCCACAGTGTTCTGGGCAGAAGGATGTGTGACATCCTATTGTAGGCTAAATCTCACTAAGATGAGGCTACATACCAATATGCTGCAGTATATAGATATAGGAAGCAGTGCTGCACATCAGGATTCCGGATATCCGTGTAACCCGGATATCCGAACTTTTTTTACACTATCCGATTTGGATTCGGATTCCGGATTTTTTAAGAAATCCGTCTAGCTATCTGCAGATATTTGGCCGCATAACCCGGATATCCACGGATGTTGCGGGTATCCGTATCCGAAATACTGTAACTAAGGAGATGACATCCTGGAGCCAATCAGAGGGCTCCCAGCAGAAGCCCTAGCAACCAATCACAGAGGGGAACCCTGGCCAGCCCCACCTGACCTCATTGAGCCAATCAGAGGGCTCCCAGCCTAAATCCTGGCACCCAATCACAGAAAGGAACACTGGCCAGCCCCCCTGTATATGAGAAAGGCTGCCATGATGAGACATATCGTCTTAGCTTGCTGAATGCTCACTGAGAGACATGCTCCAGTGCTGGTGGCCTACCAAGGGCTGTACAGTTATAAACCTTAAGCTGTTCAGTGATTAACCCCTTCACTATCACTACACTATTGTTAAATCATTAATTAGCTTGATGTCATTTGTGTGACAGTCAGAGTGTATGCTGCAGGCAGCTGCTATGTGTCTGTGTGTGTGCTGTGCACAGACCAGGCCAGCTGCTGCCTGGTGGCCAGCTATTAGCCTTAGGTATAGGTTAGGGATTAGGGGGTAGGATTACTGTGTTATTGTCTAGTAAGTACTGTAGTACTGCAGTCAGTGTGCTAGTAGTTGTTAGAGTAGTAGTACTACAGTGTGACAGTTAGTGTGCACTAGTGTTTTCTCCTCTGCTGTCTGACTGTCACTCGGCACTTGCCACGTGTCACTTGCCACGTGACATGCGCCAAGAGTCATGTGACACGTGGCAAGTGGCAGGTGCTACGTGACACTTGGCAAGTGCCACGTGACACTTGGCAAGTGCCGCGTGACACTTGGCAAGTGCCCCGTGACACTTGGCAAGTGCCCCGTGAGACCTGGCAAGTGCCCATGACACCTGGCAAGTGCCCCGTGACACCTGGCAAGTGACACATGCCAAGTGCCAATTGCAAAGTGCCACATCCGGCATGCTCCTGGCACACATTACACCTGCTGCTGCTGCATTGCCCTGCTCCTGCTGCAGTGCAGCTCCCACCGCCAGTCCAGGGTGCCACAGGCCACTGATACCACCTATATTTAACCCAAAACACAATTGCTGCGTAATTTTTTTGACGGGTCTTGGCTGAAAATTGTCATGTCCCAGTTGTGCGGTTGGACTTTGGACACAATGTGGGCTGCACGACCGCTGTCTGGAACCTAGGCCTAATGTTAATTGACAGCCCTTTTTTTTTGGGGGGGGGGGGATTTTAAGTCCCCAAATCATCAATTAGTGTTCCCCTTTACAAAATAATGATGCTACCTGCCTCATATACCCTAAAAAAAGTTTTTAAAGCAATTTAAAGGCCACTTCCGGTTTTCTATCCGGATATCTGAATCCGCCGGATACTAGGGTCGGATATCTGATTCGGATTGGAAAATTTTGAACCCGGATATCCGACCGGGATCGTATATCGGAGTATCCGGATCCGAATTTTGAAAGGGGTATCCGAGCAGCACTGATAGGAAGTGTTTCTGATACTAACCAAGGATAATCAGTGTAAAAATTGTTATTCTTGATAATGTATTAGGTTCTACTAAATGTCATTGGGATTCAAATAAAAACAAATCTTTTTATATTATTTTCTCACACATACCACATTGACAATATCCCTGAAAGAGTTGCAAATTAGGTGAGAACAATGTGGAAAAAAAGATATTTTATATATTATTGGTTTGCCAGAGATGTAGAAATCAGATTTTTTTTAAAGCCTGGTACTCACATCCAATTTTGATTGGTCAATCTCTGGCAAATTTTGGCACTCCCAGGTATCATGAGAGTTTAGCTACGCAATCTGTTCACAGCATTTCAAGCTGTTGGCCCTTATGCTACATTGAAGTGGTAACACTGGGCAGCACGGTGGCGTAGTGATTAGCGCTCCTGCCCTGCAGCACTGTGTACCTAGTTTGAATCCCAGGCAGGTCAACATATGCACAGAGCTTGTGTGAGAACATAAGTAATCCTGCAGACCTAAAGTGGAATTACTAAAAAGTCACCTGCAATTATTTGGGGAAAACCTGTAATCAGGGGCGTAGCAATAGGGGGTGCAGCGGTAGCGACCGCATCGGGGCCCTTGGGCTAGAGGGGCCCCGAAGGGCCCTCCCTCAACTACAGTATTAGCTCTCTATTGGTCCTGTGCTCATAATAATCACTTCTATAGATACTTTGAATAGTGGTAATCATTAACAAGTTGTTCCCCATCCCATTCTTGCACCTCTGACAGTGTAGTTACCATTGGCAGGTTTTGGTGTGCCGTATCAATTGTTATGTATAGAGTGCTTGAGGGGCCCCATTGTAAGACTTGCATCGGGGCCCACAGCTCCTTAGCTACGCCACTGCCTGTAATCCTCACCTGGGCTATACAAGATCATAGTGAGGCTTGCTAAGGGCGTGAGCAGAGATGGCTCAATGACATGCAATTCATCCTGACTTACAGGCAGATATAATGCAAACAATATGCAGCTCAGAACTGGGCAAATCAAAATCGCCAAGCTGCGGTCTTTTTACACTGCCACAGGATAGGTTGGTGCTTTATAATAATAATTTGCATTAAAATTGCAGGGACTTCAGCATCATTTGCATTTCAGTAGTGTGTATATATCAACACCCCTGAGCTGTCCTGGATTTGTTAACCTCTTAGCAGTAATCCCGAGCCAGGCTCGGGGCGGAAATCTGTAGCTCAGAGTCGTAATTCTGTGCCTGAGTTAGTTATATGCAGGAGCTGCTGCAGATCTTTCTGTGGTATGTTTTTTTTCTTGTTCTTAGGGTCTAAAAGCTCCTGAAAAAAAATTGCACGGCTTTTAGGCCTTAAATCTGAACATAATAAGCCATGGAGGTTAAAAAAACAAAGGATGAAAAAGCTGTTTTACATAATGGTACTTGGCTGTAAATTGAAATGGAAAGATAATTTTAATCATATTAAATAACAAAATGTCTTAAGTAGCAACAATATGTCATATCAATTATTTTTTTGAGTAAAGTGAATTACACTCTAAGAGCTTCACTGGGATAATCTAGGTCCTGCTGGTTCAGATTTCTCTCATTTTCTAATAGAGTTGCACCTCTTTTCATATGCATGCTCTATAGCATCATTTACAATTTTTATGGGAAGAGCCATTTATCTACAAATTTAAAGGCAAGCTAAAAATGGTACGTTACTGTGTGTAGCTGTCAAGATCGAACACAAATTTAAGCAAACAACAGAAAATAAACCTAACCTTAATACCACTTAAAATAATCCCCTAATGTCCTTTTAAAGAGAATCTGTATTGTTAAAATCGCACAAAAGTAAACATACCAGTGTGTTAGGGGACATCTCCTATTACCCTCTGTCACAATTTCGCTGCTCCCCGCCGCATTAAAAGTGGTTAAAAACAGTTTTAAAAAGTTTGTTTATAAACAAACAAAATGGCCACCAAAACAGGAAGTAGGTTGATGTACAGTATGTCCACACATAGAAAATACATCCATACACAAGCAGGCTGTATACAGCCTTCCTTTTTAATCTCAAGAGATCATTTGTGTGTTTCTTTCCCCCTGCAGCTATCTTCCACTGAAGTGTCAGGCTGTTTCTTCCTGCAGAGTGCAGACAGCTCTGCCTGTATGTAATTCCTCAGTATGTGAAAGCCCAGCCAGCTCAGAGGAGGATTTATCCAGCTTGTAAAAGATAATAGAGCAGAGAGAAGCTGCACTAATCTAAATAATACACAGGCAGTGTGCAGAGAGGGGCCTGGAGGGGGGAGATGCATCACAGAACCACAACACTGAAGAACTTGGCAGCCTTCCAGACACAGGCTGACAAGTCTGACAAGAGAGAGAAAAGTTGATTTATTACAGAGATGGTGATAGTAGAACGTGCTGCAGTAAGCCAGAGCACATTAGAATAGATTTTGGAACTTGTAGGATGGAAAAAAAACGGATGAAATTTTTGTTACGGAGTCTCTTTAAAACCTTGCAGCACAAAAGCACAAAGTTTAGTAATTATTAGCTTAAAGATTGACATGATGCAAGTACAATTTCCCTTCAATTTGTGTCACCCACCCGCAGGATTGAACCTGCAGGGGACAACGTGGGGCCCAAATATTGTACAGCATATCACTAGGCAAGAGGCAAGCAATGTGTTCTTTGTCTATGAAGAAGAGGGGAGGGATAACAGTGCCAGGAATGATGGAGCAACTTAGAAGAGTGGGTTAAGGAGGGGAAGAGTGAACTCAGCTGCCAATAGTCATTTAAAGATGCCAGATCATTAAGCCATCATCAGCAGAGCTTGGGTGACACCTGTACACATGATAGATTCTAGAGGAGTCTAGCGTGCGTATGAGGCTTCAGCAGTGGTGTAGCAATAGGGGATGCAAAGGTTGGGGGCCCTCGCTCAACCACAATATTAGCTCTTCCATAGCAGTACGTCTCACTTGCGTTGCCTGGTCAGTTGGGTAGAGCGTGAGCCTGCTGCCACTGAAATAGCGGGCGGCATTAGTATTCCCCCTCCACGTCCTAGCAACTCGGGAGGAAGAAGTAATTTGGGGTCTGGTGATCGCTAGTGTTGGGCGAACAGTGTTCGCCACTGTTCGGGTTCTGCAGAACATCACCCTGTTCGGGTGATGTTCGAGTTCGGCCGAACACCTGACGGTGCTCGGCCAAACCGTTCGGCCATATGGCCGAACTAAGAGCGCATGGCCGAACGTTCCCCGAACGTTCGGCTAGCGCTGTGATTGGCCGAACGGGTCACGTGGTTCGGACCCGAACGCGCTCTGATTGGCCGAACTGTCACGTGGTTCGGGTAAATAAATACCCGAACCACGTCATATCTCCGCCATTTGTCTGTGGGTTTAGCTTTGGGTAGGCAGGCAGGGTAGTTCGCGCTCCAGCCACGCTAGCCAGGGTCCCCCCCAGTCATTGTGTGTCACTGCTGGGAACAGTAGTACACCGCTCGTTCAGCCACACTATATAGCATTCTGTGTACTGTTCTGTGTCTGCTGGGAACAGTGGTACACCGCTCGTTCAGCCACACTATATAGCATTCTGTGTACTGTTCTGTGTCTGCTGGGAACAGTGGTACACCGCTCGTTCAGCCACACTATATAGCATTCTGTGTACTGTTCTGTGTCTGCTGGGAACAGTAGTACACCGCTCGTTCAGCCACACTATATAGCATTCTGTGTACTGTTCTGTGTCTGCTGGGAACAGTAGTACACCGCTCGTTCAGCCACACTATATAGCATTCTGTGTACTGTTCTGTGTCTGCTGGGAACAGTAGTACACCGCTCGTTCAGCCACACTATATAGCATTCTGTGTACTGTTCTGTGTCTGCTGGGAACAGTGGTACACCGCTCGTTCAGCCACACTATATAGCATTCTGTGTACTGTTCTGTGTCTGCTGGGAACAGTGGTACACCGCTCGTTCAGCCACACTATATAGCATTCTGTGTACTGTTCTGTGTCTGCTGGGAACAGTAGTACACCGCTCGTTCAGCCACACTATATAGCATTCTGTGTACTGTTCTGTGTCTGCTGGGAACAGTAGTACACCGCTCGTTCAGCCACACTATATAGCATTCTGTGTACTGTTCTGTGTCTGCTGGGAACAGTAGTACACCGCTCGTTCAGCCACACTATATAGCATTCTGTGTACTGTTCTGTGTCTGCTGGGAATAGTGGTACACCGCTCGTTCAGCCACACTATATAGCATTCTGTGTACTGTTCTGTGTCTGCTGGGAACAGTAGTACACCGCTCGTTCAGCCACACTATATAGCATTCTGTGTACTGTTCTGTGTCTGCTGGGAACAGTAGTACACCGCTCGTTCAGCCACACTATATAGCATTCTGTGTACTGTTCTGTGTCTGCTGGGAACAGTAGTACACCGCTCGTTCAGCCACACTATATAGCATTCTGTGTACTGTTCTGTGTCTGCTGGGAACAGTAGTACACCGCTCGTTCAGCCACACTATATAGCATTCTGTGTACTGTTCTGTGTCTGCTGGGAATAGTGGTACACCGCTCGTTCAGCCACACTATATAGCATTCTGTGTACTGTTCTGTGTCTGCTGGGAACAGTAGTACACCGCTCGTTCAGCCACACTATATAGCATTCTGTGTACTGTTCTGTGTCTGCTGGGAACAGTAGTACACCGCTCGTTCAGCCACACTATATAGCATTCTGTGTACTGTTCTGTGTCTGCTGGGAATAGTGGTACACCGCTCGTTCAGCCACACTATATAGCATTCTGTGTACTGTTCTGTGTCTGCTGGGAACAGTGGTACACCGCTCGTTCAGCCACACTATATAGCATTCTGTGTACTGTTCTGTGTCTGCTGGGAACAGTGGTACACCGCTCGTTCAGCCACACTATATAGCATTCTGTGTACTGTTCTGTGTCTGCTGGGAACAGTAGTACACCGCTCGTTCAGCCACACTATATAGCATTCTGTGTACTGTTCTGTGTCTGCTGGGAACAGTAGTACACCGCTCGTTCAGCCACACTATATAGCATTCTGTGTACTGTTCTGTGTCTGCTGGGAACAGTAGTACACCGCTCGTTCAGCCACACTATATAGCATTCTGTGTACTGTTCTGTGTCTGCTGGGAATAGTGGTACACCGCTCGTTCAGCCACACTATATAGCATTCTGTGTACTGTTCTGTGTCTGCTGGGAATAGTGGTACACCGCTCGTTCGCCACTGTATAGCATTGTGCTCTGTGTCGCTGCTGGGAATAGTGGTACACCGCTCACCCGTCACTGTATAGCATTGTGCTCTGTGTCGCTGCTGGGAATAGTGGTACACCGCTCACCCGTCACTGTATAGCATTGTGCTCTGTGTCGCTGCTGGGAATAGTGGTACTGTATAGCATTTCTGTACTGCCACTGTACTGCTGCCAGTCAGCGTGTACTGTAAGGATAAGTGAAATGAGGAAGAAATCCGGTGAAAGAGGGAGGGGCAAGGGAAGAGGTGTTTCCCCTGACGGTTCACGTACAGGCCACAGGGGAGCACCCAAGAAAACCCACTCAATACCGCCCATGTTGTCCAGGACAACAACCCTCACAAATCCAAAAGAACAGGACCAGATAATTACTTGGATGACCTCTCAAGCGTCCAGCAGTGGGTTAAGCAGCACCAGCACATCACGCACGAGGTCCGAGTCCTCAGCCAGTTACAAGGAGCCAGTGGGCACAAAGCTGACACAACCGGCAGCGACACCACGCACACAACTGCCAGATAACCAGTCCGATGAATTACCTCAGGACACAATGGGGTATTCGCAGGAGCTATTCCCAGCCCAACAAACTTCCACCTTTCAAAGGTCAATGGAGGAACAGCCAGAAATGTTGTGCCTGGATTCACAACCGTTAACTGTGGGAAATGCACCGCGCACTGAAATACAAGGCGAGTCCGAAGAGGACTCGGAAACCCAAATCCCAGAGCAATTTGGGCAGGAGGGGTTGCAATTGCAGGAGGTCGGCCGACAAGATCTGGAAGACGACGTTGGAGTGTGCTGCGCAGAGGTTGTTGTGGGGAGCTCTACTCCACGGCGGTGGCCCACAATGACATATGACGAGTTTGAGGAGATGGAAGAGGAGGGTATGGACAATGTGGACAGAGACCCAGATTTTGTTTGTGAACGAGAACATCGCCGTCGTAGCAGCAGCACAGATGAGTCTGTTGAAGAACACACTGCTGCACGAGTTCGCCTTGTGCCACAAGGTAGGCGGCGCGCAATTTCAGGCACCACAAGCGTGGAAGTTCAAGTGAGAGGCAAAAGAGGAGCAAACAGAAATCGCCAGCAAGGAGGCAGGTGCTCCAAAGTCTGGGCTTTCTTTGAAGACTGCACTGAGGATGTTACCATGGCGATTTGCAAGGTGTGCAAGACCCGCCTGAGCAGGGGGAAAAATATTAACAACCTCTCCACCACCAGCATGAGCCGTCACATGCTATCCAAACATCCCACTCTTTGGGCAAACGCGTCAGGACAGGGTACCAGAAACAACACTGCCTCCCTTGGGTTCACCAGACTCACCACCAGACCCGCCTCAGCAGCAGCAGTAGCCCAGCCATTGCGTGGTTCACAACATTCACAAACATCAGACGACGCTGACACTGTCACTTTCCGGAGTAGTGCTCTTGAGGTCTCCCAGTGTTCATCAAACACAACAACCAACAGCCCTTCCGTGTGCAGCGCTACGGTTCAGTTGTCTGTGTCGGAGATGTTTGAGCGCAAGAGGAAATTGCCAGCAAATGACCCCCGGGCCGTGGCAGTAACAGCCAGCATAGCCAAGCTTCTGGCCTGCGAAATGCTGCCATATCGATTGGTGGAGACAAACAGCTTCAAGGGCATGATGTCAGTGGCCATCCCACGTTACGTGGTTCCCAGCCGCTACCACTTTGCGCGCTCTGCAGTGCCTGAGTTGCATGAGCACGTGGTCAGCAAAATAACCCGAAGCTTGAAGAATGCCGTTGCCTGCAAGGTTCACCTCACCACTGACACCTGGACGAGTGCGTTCGGCCAGGGTCGATACATCTCCCTTACCGCGCACTGGGTGAACCTTGTGGAGCCTGGCAGCGATTCCTCACCTGCTACGGCACGGGTGTTGCCCACGCCACAAACAGCTGCACCGCCGTCCCTCCCACTGGATAACAGCAGCACCTACCTCTCTGACTCCTTCTCCTCCAACGCATCTCAAAGCTGTACCTCATCCGGAAACGCTAACCCAGCAGCAGTAGGATCGTGGAAGCAGTGCAGCACAGCTGTTGGCATGCGTCAGCAAGCGTTGCTGAAGCTAATCTGCCTTGGGGATAAGCAGCACACAGGGGAGGAAATTTGGAGGGGAATAAAGGAACAGACGGATTTGTGGCTGGCACCGCTGGACCTGAAACCGGGCATGGTTGTGTGTGATAATGGGAGTAATCTCATTCGCGCTTTAAGGTTGGCTAAGCTGACACACATCCCTTGCCTGGCGCACGTGATGAACCTAGTAGTTCAGCGGTTCCTGAGGACATACCCAGGCGTGCCCGATCTGCTGTTGAAGGTGCGTCGAGTGTCCAAACATTGTAGAAATTCCAGTACTGCTTCGGGGGCACTCGCCAAGATGCAGGAGCGCTTCAATCTCCCCCACCATCGCTTGCTGTGTGATGTCCCTACGCGCTGGAATTCTACGCTGCACATGCTAGCCCGCTTTTGCGAGCAGAAGAGTGCAGTGGTCCAGTACATGACGGCGCAGTACCGAGGCGCATCCGGCCAGCTGCCAAGCTTCTGTGGATCCGATTGGGCCAACATGTTGGACCTCTGCCAAGTCCTCCAAAATTTTGAGCAATCCACGTTGCTTGTGAGCAGTGACAACTCTTCAGTCAGCATTACCATACCACTGCTGTGTTTACTGAAGAGGTCGATGTTAAAAATCAAGGAAACAGCTGTCATGATGCAACTGGGGGAATCTGAAGGAGAAAACGATCAGCGTGATGGTACCAACATCAGGCCATCCGCCTCAGGGAACGCTGGCCCCAGCAGCTATGACGAAGAAGAGGAGGAGGAACAGCTGGAGTTGGAGCAGGAATTTCATGCCACCACTGACGAGGGCCAGAGCGGTGCACGTTGGACTTCCACAATTCAACGCGAATGGTCAGCAGAAGCAGACCAGGAGGAAGGTGACGACTATGATGCATCACAACAACTATCACAACGCTCACAAGAGGATGATGAGGATTCTGGTAGGACTCTGGCACACATGGCTCAATTCATGCTAGACTGCATTGAACGTGACCCACGCATTGTGCGCATTCTGGACAACACCAATTACTGGGTTTATACCCTTCTGGATCCACGGTACAAACACAATGTTCCAAAACTGCTTGAAGAAAGAGTCAGACAGGTCAAAATGGAAGAATACCAGCAGGCCCTTGTGGAGACTTTAGAGAGGAGATTGACATCCTCCCCCTCCTCTAGCCAGTTGTACGCAGACAGACTGACTTCCGCAAACCCAGGACGACCAGGAGGGCAGCAAACAACGCAAGCCGCAGCTAGTACCCAAAAGGGAATGGTATCGGCAGTGTCCTTGGAGTGGGAAAATTTTCTGACACCCATGCAGCCGCAGCCCACTGAACAGCAAGCGTGCAGATCCACCTCCAACACCGATCGCCTGGAGAAGATGGTCAAGGACTACATGTCAGATGGCGTAGCTGTGTCGAACCATCCATCTGCACCCTTCAACTATTGGGTATCGAAGCTAGACACCTGGCACGAACTGGCAATGTACGCAATAGAGGTGCTGGCTTGCCCGGCAGCCAGCGTTATGTCGGAACGCTGTTTCAGTGCTGCCGGAGGCATCGTCACAGATCGGCGTATCCGCCTCTCTACAGAAAATGCAGACCGTCTGACTCAAATTAAAATGAATCAATCCTGGATTGGAAATGACTACGCAACACTCCAGGACCCCAACCAAGTAACATGACCAATGAACATCTGGGATGGTGTTGCATTTCCGGGCCCTGTTTATTGAACCTCTCATCTGTATTACATTTATGACTGCATGGCGGCAAAAAGCATTGCTGCTATATCCGCACGCTTTTTGTCCACATGCAAGGCCTGGGTTGTTGTGTCTCACAAAGCGTGGCCTTCTCCTCCTGCGCCTGCTCCTGTTCCATCACGTCTGCTGCTGCTGGGTTAGCGTTGCCGCGTGGTCCCTGTTTATTGAACCACTTATCTTTATTACATTTATGACTGCATGGCGGTACAAAGCATGCTATCCGCACGCTTCTTGCCCTCATGCAAGGCCTGGGTTGTTGTGTCTCACAAAGCGTGGCCTTCTCCTCCTGCGCCTGCTCCTGTTCCATCACGTCTGCTGCTGCTGGGTTAGCGTTGCCGCGTGGTCCCTGTTTATTGAACCACTTATCTTTATTACATTTATGACTGCATGGCGGTACAAAGCATGCTATCCGCACGCTTCTTGCCCTCATGCAAGGCCTGGGTTGTTGTGTCTCACAAAGCGTGGCCTTCTCCTCCTGCGCCTGCTCCTGTTCCATCACGTCTGCTGCTGCTGGGTTAGCGTTGCCGCGTGGTCCCTGTTTATTGAACCACTTATCTTTATTACATTTATGACTGCATGGCGGTACAAAGCATGCTATCCGCACGCTTCTTGCCCTCATGCAAGGCCTGGGTTGTTGTGTCTCACAAAGCGTGGCCTTCTCCTCCTGCGCCTCCTCCTGTTCCATCACGTCTGCTGCTGCTGGGTTAGCGTTGCCGCGTGGTCCCTGTTTATTGAACCACTTATCTTTATTACATTTATGACTGCATGGCGGTACAAAGCATGCTATCCGCACGCTTCTTGCCCTCATGCAAGGCCTGGGTTGTTGTGTCTCACAAAGCGTGGCCTTCTCCTCCTGCGCCTGCTCCTGTTCCATCACGTCTGCTGCTGCTGGGTTAGCGTTGCCGCGTGGTCCCTGTTTATTGAACCACTTATCTTTATTACATTTATGACTGCATGGCGGTACAAAGCCTGCTATCCGCACGCTTCTTGCCCTCATGCAAGGCCGGGGTTGTTGTGTCTCACAAAGCGTGGCCTTCTTCTCCTCCTGCGCCACCCTCCTCCTGTTCCATCACGTGTGCTGCTGCTGGGTTAGCGTTACCGGTCCCTTTTCCTGGAACCTCTTATATGTATTACATTTATGACTGCATGCCGACAAAAAACATGTTACCTGTGCAAAGAAAACAGACATTTCCCGCATTTAAAAGACAGTTTTCCCTTTGAAACTTTAAAATCGATTTTCTCAAAAACTATAAGCTCTTTTTGCTAATTTTTTTTTCCTCTTGTACCCACTCCCAAGGTGCACATACCCTGTAAATTTGGGGTATGTAGCATGCAAGGAGGCTTTACAAACCACAAAAGTTCGGGTCCCCATTGACTTCCATTATGTTCGGAGTTCGGGTCGAACACCCGAACATCGCGGCCATGTTCGGCCTGTTCGGCCCGAACCCGAACATCTAGATGTTCGCCCAACACTAGTGATCGCCAGCAACCAAATTACATTTGAAATCACTCTGTGCTTCTATAGATATGTTAACTTTGCATCTATGGCGGCACCCATAGGTCAGGTGCAGCAGGGGTTAGAGAGCATGCTTCATGCTTTGCTTCAATGGTGCTATGCTGGTAATTATCACTTCTGCATATGCTTTGAATAGTAACAAAATGTTCCCTTCTTCTGCTTACAACTCTCATACTGTGAAAGTCCTTGGCTGGATTTGTTGTGCCATGTGAATTGTTATGTATAGAATGCGTTGGGGACTTAAAGTAAAACTTGCACTGGGGCCCAAAGCTTCCTAGCTTTGTCACTGGGCTTAAGGTCTGTTTCCTATGGGCAGCTGCAGACAATGCATTCCCGGAAGGTACTTGCTAGCCATTGGCAGGGGCAGTGGAGAGATGTCTGGAGTCATATCTGAACGTGGCCATACCCTGACATGACACAATGGGCTCTATTCATAAAAGGCTGTGCGGGGAAAAAAATATTGTCTGGAAAATACCACATCGTATTTTAGACTTATGTGTACTAATTCATAAAAAAAATTTCAGTTGCGATAAAAGGTCAGGGAATTCCCGAATTAAGCTGGCGGTGCTGCCTGAGTTGATACATTTTCTCTGTGCAGAGACAGTGTTACAATAAAAGAAATATCTCCAACTTCCTTTTAGAGGTGCATTTTTTTTTAACTGCCTCTGCCCTGAATCTGCGCTGAATCTGTCTATTAGTCTTTCTAAACAATCTATTTAATTGCCACAGCTTAGAAGAACTTCAAGAAATATTACACATGCAGGCTTTCTGATGGGAAATATATATGAAAACAGGTACCCAAGGGGTTAAATAACACAGCCTGGGTATTCCGGGATGCCTTTTTTGTTCCACCCTCGCTGCTGCTGCCTGGGAGATCTGTCCCCATTAGCTTTGGCTGTTATCTCCATCCTTATCGCCTTTTCTAAACAGACGGTATTCTACGTCCCAATACCGCATGCTCTAATCTTTATGAATTGACATGTAGTGACATGTGTTGAGATAATCACCGCATAAGGCGGTAATTTCCCGCACCGCTCAGGAATATCAGTTTTTCATGTGAAAACTGCTTTTATGAATTGACACTTTGCTATTGCTAAGTGCTCGGGAAAGTCTGCTGTTTTCAGCATTACCGCATGCGGTAATGCTTTATGAATTGAGGCCAATGTTTTTTCTTGCTGCTTTGTAATGGCAACTGGTGTTAAAAGTGTGGGTATACAAATACTGCTATTTGGCTGCATTTAAATGGAGCTGGAAGGTGTCCTAAGAGTAAATACAGGAAATAATACAGTTTTGGTGCCTTTGATGAAACTCGTTGCCACAGTAGCGGCTGTTTCCTCGAGGCTCAGGACCATAAGCACCTCTGTAGTATATGGTGTTTGTTTTGGCAGTCCTGGTTCTGACAGACCCTTATTACAGTGTTCTCACACTATAAGACTCAGGCCTGCCCCAAGTAGCACCAGAAAAAAGCAGTGATATGGTTGTCATGAACTCAAAATGAAAAGCCACTACTAAAGCAAAAAGGAGGCCTCAGCCTACATAGTTCAATGAAGGTATCACCTCTGCAGACAGGATCTGCTTAGGGTATATATACATGGTCCGTTTGCATATCATTATATTTGAATGGTGCTAATTTGCATTTGAATGACTATGACATTTATGGTGCTGTTGAATATAGTTTCATTTGCATCTAAATGGTCATGTCTGAATAGCATTTCACTTGTATGAAATGCTATGCTTGTAGTTTCAATATGCATGTGATTTTTATAGCATGTAATTTGTGTTTAAACTGTGTTTGATTCCATCCACCTGGGCACTTCTTGAATTTAAAACAGCATAAAACTGCCAACACCAAAAAGAAAAAAAAACAAAAACTTCTGTTTGGAAAAAAAGTAAACGCAAAGCAAATTAAAACCAAAAAATGCAGGCAACATTGGGGTGTATTTACTAATGTGAATAGTCCGAGTGGCTGCTGCACAATGTGGTACGCAAGTCATCAGAGGCTGATTACCTGATACTTCCAGAACTCACTTGTCCTTTGTGTGGACAGATTTAGCTACTGCCTGTTGAGTATTGCCTTGAGCAGATTGCCTTGACAAAGGGAACCTGCATGGACTCAAACCTGCATGGACTCAAAACATTGGTTCATTCCCTATTCTCTTTTGGATACAATGAAGCATGTTGTGTTTTAAAGAAGGAGGTGCTTTTTTTTCTAAATATATATTCAACTAACTAATGTTTTGTTACAATTTAACAGTTTGTTACTATGAAAACAGATTTGCTTCTACTAAGCGGCACATTTTGCTACGTGAGTGGAAATCTGCAGAGTTTTAGAGAGTTCTCAGCAAAGGCAGCCAGTTGGGCCAGTCTCTACCAAGAATTTAGCATGTGTACAGAGGACCTAATTATGAGAGGTCTGGACCAGATCAGGCCAGAATATAATGCTAGACATTCAGTAGAGCAAGCTTGTTTGTAAACTGACTGCTGCAAAACTGAAACTCAACACAACCACATAAGTTAAAGAGAACCTGAAGTGATAATAAAAAGTCAAAATAACCATACACAGGTCATATTTACCTCCTGTGTAGTCTACTCTTTAATCTCTTTCTCCTCTCCTGCATCCCGTTTGTCCACTGTGATCAATGCATTTTTCTGTCCTCCATTTTGAAAAATGGCCATTACCCCATAACAGCTTCCTGGTCAGCATACTGTTAAACTGTAAACTGTTAAACTGTAATATCGCCCACTCGAGCCATCGGAAAACATGGACATTACCTTGCACATTCAGTTGTAACTGACAGCTGCTGATATATAGCTGACAGCAACTGGTATATTTCAGTTCTGACAAAATATTGTCAGAACTGGAAGGGATTATTGTCAGAAGAAAATGGTGAGCTTCTGAGAGAAACGGACAGCGAAGTAAGTATGTAATATTCATTTGCAGCTACATCATGTGTTTATTTTAAATCATTTTCCTCACTTCAGGTTCCCTTTAAGGTTTGGCCTAGATTACCATTTCCATGTAGTATGAGAGCTTATCTACATATGTGCATAGTATTCAAAATCTGTTAGTCATCATGCTACATGGATGCTACATGAGGATGGTAACATTGGTTAATTACTGGCTAGTCAAAATTGGATGCATGTATACAGCCTAAGACTTGCACAATATTCGGCAGGGGGTTTAATGTTTTGCGAGGAAAACGCCAGCGCATACCGCTGAGGCTGCGTCTGAAATGACCACCAGCTCAGTGTGCAGCACCTAAATAGACTTCCTGCACACCTCGCATTCAATTCAGATGCAAATCACATGAAAATCTGCTACTACTTATTATGCAAACAGGAAACTCAGGAAAAGGGGCTGGGAGCAGCTAACATGATAATTTCATAGTTACAAAGTTAAGAAAAGGTGGGAGGAAGAGGCTGCGCATCCCTAAACTCATGTTGCAATTGAATGGTTAATCGCACAGGCATACACCGCCTCTTTTCCTGAGTTTCCTGTTTGCATAATAAGTAGTAGCAGATTTGCATGTGATTTGCATCTGAATTGAATGCGAGGTGTGCAGGAAGTCTATTTAGGTGCTGCACACTGAGCTGGTGGCCATTTCAGACGCAGCCTTAGCGGTATGCGCTGGCGTTCTCCTCGCTGTTCAACAAAATGTAAGTTGCAAATTTTCTTTTTGCTTAGCTGCTCCCAAGGTTTTAAATTTGGGTTAGGTCACTTGCCCGGAGGTTTGCCTCACCGTGGCGCAAGTGTCTAGTATAATATACTTTGCATGCAAACCATATTGGAAGCTAAAGTTCCTCCTAGCTTAATAAATGTTAGCACTTGTCTTGGATGCAGGGCATGCATTTTTCAGTCTGGCAGAGGTGGTGTATGTCTGTGCGGTTTAATGTTTTGGCTGTTTGGTATATATAAGAAACATATAAATTGTTTTATATATTATAGTAGTTGCAGTGATGTTGTAGCAGAACATGCAATTGATTTTGAGATTAAAAGTATTTTTAGATATTGTTGCACATTAAGCGTAACACACTGTACCTTTCTGCCCTTTATATGTCAGAATGTGTAAATCAGAAGAGGTGGCATTAAAAACAGAGCAAGGTATTTTACTGTGAATCCACTAAGAAAGGAGCTAAAAGTTATCTCAATTTGATGGCTTGTGCAGGGTACTGTCAGATAAATATGGCCACATCTCCGCAAGAATAACTCTCCTTGAAAATGTCAATCCTTATATCCCATACTATAAATCTACTCACCTGTTTCTTATTGTACTATTTTCGAAATGCACCTCATCAGTAATCTAACACTTGGCTGCAAAGCGCGTAAGTGTATCATTTATCATAAGTCTACCAAAATAAGTGTAAGAGGTGAGTGGGGGAATGATCTGTTAGATACAGATTATACATCATGAGTCATGATGAGCTAAACACTGACTTTAACATCACTTGTGAAGTTACTGTTCTTTGTTTGAAGGTCATATTTCTTCCAAGATCATGTAACAATACTGTATTAATAATGTACCTGTGATCTTAGTTATGTCCATGATCTAAAGCAAACCCATGGTCAACACACAAATGCATACAAGGCACGTTGTCACCCCCTTTCAATTAAAGGGAACCTGAAGTGAAACAGATATGGAGGCTGCCATATTTATTTCCTTTTAAATAATACCTGTTGTCTGGCAGCCCTGCTGATCAATTTGGCTGCAGTAGTGTCTGAATAACACCAGAAACAAGCATGCAGCTAATCTTCTCAGATTGGACAATAATGTCAGAAACATCTGATCTCCTGCATGCTTGTTCAGGGGGATCAGCATGGATGCCAGGCAACTGGTTTTGCTTAACTACTTGCTGACTGCTCCACGCCAATTGGCGTGAGCAGTGCGGCAGCCCCAGGACCTCTCCACGGCCATTGGCGTGAACAGCTGTCTATGGGGCTAGCAGGAGATCGCGTGCAGGCTGCGCGCGCATCTCCTGCTCGGGGGGCGGAGCTCCGCCCCACCTTCAGTCTCCGAGCGGTGATCGCTCGGGAGACTTAAGCCCAATCTACACGATACGATTCTTTATACAATTCGATTACAATTCTATTTACGATCCGATTAAATCCGACATGTCCGATCAGGATTCGATTCAATTCGATTGGCCATTGTTTTGCAATTGCAAATCGAATTGAATCGAATCCCAATCGGACATGTCGGATTTAATCGGATCATAAATAGAATCGTAATCGAATCATATAAAGAATCGTATCGTGTAGATTGGGCTTAAGACAGCGAAACCGCTGTCTAATTGCTTTGTACAGCGCTGCGATCTGCAGCAGCGCTGTACTGGGACACAGGGAAGTGATCCGCTGTGATAGGCTAAAAACCTGTCACAGCCGATCGCGATGATTGGCTGGCAAGGGAAGGGAGGGTAATAAAGTTAATAAAAATAGCAGGATTTTATAAAAAAAAATTATATAAATAAATATTTATAAAAATAAATAAACACGGGGGGGGGGGGGGGGCTTAAGGGGGGGGGCGATCAGACCCCACCAACAGAGAGCTCTGTTGGTGGAGAGAAAAGGGGGGGGGATCACTTGTGTGCTGAGTTGTACAGCCCTGCAGCTTGGCCTTAAAGCTGCAGTAGCCTATTTAACTAAAAGTGGCCTGGTCACGGGGGGGGGGGGGGGGGGGGGGGTTTAACACTGCGGTCCTCAAGTGGTTAACAAGAAATAAATATGGCAGCCTCCATATCCCTCTGATTGGTAGCCTTGGGCCAATGCTTCACATTTATTTAAATTGTCTGAGCAACTTTGTTGACAAATCTGCCCCGATTTTTTTTTCTATGTAGCGGTGGCACTTCTAGAATGGGTATCTTGTTCTGTACATTGATCAGGCTTAAAGGGAAATTAAAATCAACACATGACGTGGCTGCAAATGAAAATTACATACTAACCTCACCGTCAGCTCCTCTCAGAAGCTCACCATTTTCTTCTTACAGTGATCGCTTCCAGTTCTGACAATATTTTGTCAGAATTGAAATATACCAGTTGCTGACAGTTATGTTTCCCTATGGCTCAAGTGGGCGATATTACAGTTTAAAGAGACTCCGTAACAAAAATTTCATCCGTTTTTTTTCCATCCTACAAGTTCCAAAATCTATTCTAATGTGCTCTGGCTTACTGCAGCACGTTCTACTATCACCATCTCTGTAATAAATCAACTTTTCTCTCTCTTGTCAGACTTGTCAGCCTGTGTCTGGAAGGCTGCCAAGTTCTTCAGTGTTGTGGTTCTGTGATGCATCTCCCCCCTCCAGGCCCCTCTCTGCACACTGCCTGTGTATTATTTAGATTAGTGCAGCTTCTCTCTGCTCTATTATCTTTTACAAGCTGGATAAATCCTCCTCTGAGCTGGCTGGGCTTTCACATACTGAGGAATTACATACAGGCAGAGCTGTCTGCACTCTGCAGGAAGAAACAGCCTGACACTTCACACAGTGGAAGAAAGCTGCAGGGGGAAAGAAACACACAAATGATCTCTTGAGATTAAAAAGGAAGGCTGTATACAGCCTGCTTGTGTATGGATGTATTTTCTATGTGTGGACATACTGTACATCAACCTACTTCCTGTTTTGGTGGCCATTTTGTTTGTTTATAAACAAACTTTTTAAAACTGTTTTTAACCACTTTTAATGTGGCGGGGAGCAGTGAAATTGTGACAGAGGGTAATAGGAGATGTCCCCTAACACACTGGTATGTTTACTTTTGTGCGATTTTAACAATACAGATTCTCTTTAACAGTGTGCTGACCAGGAAGATGTTATGGGGTAATGACCACTTTCAAAATGGAGGACAGAGAATTGCATTGATCACAGTGGAAAAATGGTACGCAGGAGAGGAGAAAGAGATTGATGAAAAGACTACATGGGAGGTAAGTATGACCTTTGTATGTTTATTTTGACTTTTCATTTTCAGTTCAGGTTCTCTTTAACCAATTACAATTGGATGCACCTTTACTTGTGCTGCCAAAACTGCTCCGACCCAGAGGCGTCTGAAGGCTGGCCATCTTGGAGCAATATACAGTAAACCACTAAAAGGGGTTTACGTGGTCTGAAACATATATATATATACTGTATATATATATATATATATATGTGTGTGTGTGTGTGTGTGTGTTGTGTGTGTGTGTGTGTGTGAAAGCAATATCCACACACTCAAGAAGACACCTTCTCCTAGTAGGCCCGGTTTACATCAGCGGTTTTTCCGGAATGTAAACGGACCATATACTTTACAAACAGTATGGACGTAAATGGATCCAATGTTAACCTATGGATGTGAATGGATCCAATGTTAACCTATGGATCCATTCACATGCGCCGGTTGGTACGATTATGTTCTGTACGTTCCAGCCCCGGATCCAAAAAATTCCACAGGCCCTAATTTTCCGGACCGTTCTGCTTAGCGGAACTTATCCGGAAAAAAATACTGCAGCATTGGGGGCAATGGGAAATGGAACGTTTCTTCACACTAGGGAAGAAACGGACCGTTCCACGGGGGATGGGGGGCATGAGCCGTCGCGATCCTGAGCGACGGGAGGGGGGGGGGGAGGAGGGGGAGGGGAGGGTACAGCAGACGGGCGGGTGGGCTAGGGAGGCTAAATACATACCTAATTTTGTGCAGCAGCCGGCGGTAATGGCTTCCGTCTTCTTCCGCGTCATGTAGTAATGTGTAAGAGGAAGCCTCTACTGCCGGCTGCTGCACAAGATTAGCTATGTATTTGCTGAGTGAAAACGGATCCAATCAATCAATGATCAGATCCGTTTTCACTATGTGAACGGGCCACGGACTGAGCCATCCTGATCCAGTAAAGCAGACACCAGATCCGCTCACCGGGTCCGTTTTGGCCCAAAACGCAGATGTGAACAGGGCTGTATGCCTTGGTCCAGTTCTGAAGCTTACCTGCCCATTGTGGGCACTGTTGTTGAACAATTTCTCCTTTACCCCCCTTTGACTCCTCTGTATTTAGTGTCAGGTGGATCCAAATTCTGAGAGCAATTGCTAGGGCCTTTCATCTAATTTCTTTACATGGGTTTGAAGGGTGACCAATAATAGTCAATAAACTTATCTCTGAATTCACAGTAGCCCTCTCAAATCGAACAGCAGTCACAAGCAACCTTGGTTTGTGTATGTATTTGTGGCACATGTTTGATTTTGTACAAAATTATCCATTAGTTACAGCATGTGTTTATTACTACTATATTGGATAACACTAAGCAAGGCTTTTTCTGTCAATGATTCTGGTGCTTCACCCCTGCCAATTGCCTAACCGTTACCCAGGGTGGGTTCTAGACTTTTTGCTGCCGGAAGCAAAATTGTGATTGATACCATCTGAAACTGGTGGCTTACATTGCCCTATACAAGAACCGCCACTGCTGTTACCAATACCGTTACTGGTAAATCTTTTTGTCACACCTCAGTAGTCACACAGGCAATGCACTGACAGTCACAGATACCATCAGCAGTCACATACACCTTCCACAGAAGTGCTTCTTCTAAAGCACAGAGAAATGCTCCCACCCAATCTCTGTCAGCTGCCATGTGAGGTCCCCAGTTTCTGCCATCACTCACAGTCTACCTTTCCATGTCAGGTAAAAAGCTCCCTCCCATCCCACCCCAACTTTAGAAAAGTCAGTGTGGTCCCTGAGTCTCTTAGAAGTGCAGTACTAGTCTCAGTCTGTCATTGCTGAGCACTACAAGCAGGCAACACAGTATACGGGATCCAACACAGTTAGGCCACACTGTTGGGGTAAGCAGAAAGTGCAACACATTTTGAAGGGAACTAGATATTAAAAAAAAAAACCTGCAACACAATTGAGGGTATTGAAATACTGGGGCACTGGAAAATTGCAATAAACATCTTCAGGCACTAAATCTATTGTCACACCTAGCCCTGCCTACTCTTAGCCATACTGCTCTAGCTTAGTCATACTGCTCTAGCTTCCTGAGTATCAGGACCACTTGGCTGTCTTTGCCTCCAAGCAAGATGGTTATAATCTTCCCCTGGTACCATAGTAAAATACTCTGTTGGTTGGGGAAAAATTAGGTAAAATAAGAAAACACTGGGACTTGCATCTGCTGCTGATATCTTATCACAATGGGGAGGAAAGATCAGCACCACACAGATACCCTTTCTCTCATGTTCTTTGTGATTAAATCTCACAGCGGTCAAGTGCCCAGTAGCCAGATGACTGCCTCCTAGTTCTGCTTGCTAAGTTCTGCCATTTTTTCTGCCTGTATCACAAATAAAACATGGTTAAGAGCTCTTTGAAAGGAAGAGAAAAACGGGCACTGCTGCATAGAAGTCCCTTTATTGTGGCCGGGTTACACAGTGGTTAGCAGTGGGGGGAAAAGGATATGCCTGACAGCTGTTTCGCAGGTATACAACCTGCTTCTTCAGATTCTAGGTATCCTCTGAAGAAGCAGGTTGTATACCTGCGAAACAGCTGTCAGGCATATCCTTTTATGCAGCAGTGCCCGTTTTTCTCTTCCTTTCAAAGACGTCAGTGATACATCGGAGCACGCTGCAGGTAAGCCCACCAGCGGCCGTTCCATCCCTGCCGCATACTGGTGCCAGTTTCTCTCATTTTTTTCATCCTTACATATTGCTGGTTAAGAGCTCTGCTGCAGCCCACGAGCTGACACCATGCAGCTGCTTGACTTTACATGCATAGGCTTCTCCTCAAGAAGCAACCAACGTTTTGCTCCAGTTGACTGCAGAAAACTCAATTTAACCAGATATTATATGACCCTATAGTTGTTTTTTTTCCCTCTTGCAGCATAGTGGAATTCATGCACACTGAACTGGAACTTTCACATGACTAATCACATTCAAAAAGCCAATGATTGATTGCTGAGAGCTTGATTGCTAAATCAGCTGTCAAGTAATTCATCATTAGTCTTCCAGCCCAGGTGAATTCCACTTCCTGCCTAACAAATGATTCCCGTAAAGGCGGAATTCATCCTCACCTCAATCTTGCACTGCCAACTGTTCTTTCAATTTAGATTTTAATACAAATTTTCCTTTCACAAACAGTTTTACCTTTCATCTCCAGGCAATTACCCACAGTCTTTAATTAAAGTTATATTTATCCCAAACCACACTAATTCTGTTTTTTTTTTATGTCAAATGTCAAAGATTCCATGAAATAATCCCAAGCCTTGATTTTGCACATCTCCATGCAACTAGAGGATGTTTGCATTTTTATTAACCTTTTTTTAAAGGGCACGTTTAATAAAAGATGAAAAAATGAGCTGCATGCATCTGTAAAATACAAGGTCAAGGAAAGAAATCTGACAACCTTGCATGTACACCTATCAAAAAGTATCATGCAGACTACGTGATGTATCTGATATGGCTTACAGGGGGATATTCACTATAAGATGGAAACAATTGGCATGCGCAGATACCCACTTTTCCTAGGTAATGCAGGCGTCGCTGAGGTGATGCGCATTACGCTATTAGCCAACTGCACAACCAACACTATGTCAGTGGTTTAGGTACTGGTAAAATTGATTAGCAAGCCCCACAATTGGCACAAGACTATGAAAGGGACATTAGACTATAACTCTGGTATGTATTAGACTGTGAGCTTCTCTGAGGGTTAAATCTGGGGCTCGAGGGGTTTGTCAGTTGCATTGAGGATCATTTCTAGTAATTACATTCAAGGTACCCAGAATTCTGGAGCAATTAGGCTAGATTCTTATATGATCTCATTCTGCAATGGCCAGCTTGAGTGGACAGTGTAGTGTCCGCTCTTATGGTCCGTTGTGATCTGGTTGGAGCCCAGAGCAGATGCGTTTCTGCAATAGGCTACATGGAAAACGCACTAGCTGGTCCAGGAAACAATCCAGCATGAACATAACTCTGTGCTTTCTTTAGGTAGCTTTAATACAAAAAAACACCTTACTCCACTGCCTGTGCCCTATTAAACATTACTTGTACACAACACAACACATGTCCAATTCTAGTTTTACATTGAATGTTTTATTTTTTAGGTTATACGGTCCATTTTAGCCAGTTCCTTAACAATGAGAATTAGTTAATCTTTTCTTGTAGACTCGATCGTGCTTTCCCAAACTTCTCAGTTACAAGACAGAAAGCTAAAAAACAGCAGCAAAGAAGATTGTGTCACAGATCTCTAAGAGAGTCACATATTTATTTTCTGTAGTACGGCAGCTTCAAGTCTTTGTTACTTGAAATGCATTATAACAGTATAAAATAATTTGATATTTTAATCTGACGTGGGAGGGTCATTATGTAGAATTATTCACAGTAATAATTAAGAAAAAATACCCCCATACACAAAAGAGTGTGCCTTTTCCATTAATTAAGCTGCAAACACTTTTGATATATTCAGTTTAGCATGTTAAAATTCAATGAGCGATGTCAAAGAATTAATCTACTGAATATTAATAATTCTTGAATTCAAGAGTTTTGGCCTTTTTTTTTTTTTTTTGAATCTCAAGGAAAATCAGTAATTAAAGGGAACCTGAATTGAGAGGGATATGAAGGCTTCCATATTTCCTTTTAAACAATACCAATTGCCTGGCAGTCCTGCTGATCTCTTCATTTTTCATTGTTAGTAAGATGAACAGTAGACTATGCCATTACTCATACAGTTTTTATATTAAATGAAGTCATTCCAGAGAAGTCCCCACTCGGAAAAGCAGTCACATAATCCAGAGACCTGTGCACAAAACATAGAGCTGCCAGGAGAGTGTGCTCTCACCAAAAATTAATAATGCAGCAGCTCCCTGCCTTTAAAGAGAGTCTGAAGTAAGGGCTAGATCACACTACGCTTTATTGCCATTGCGATTCAGCGCGCAAAATCTTACAGTGTACCGCAATTTGTGCTTGTGATTCCTGTTCAATAGAACGAGAATCATAGTGTGATCGTCCCCAAAGCGCTGCAAGCAGTGCATTTGCGATTGATCACATTCACAAATGCTGCAGTGAGAATGTATCCATAGGGATACATCAGCAGCAGCGCTTTACTCACCGGCGATCAGCAAAGCGCTGCAAAAGCGCCCAGTGTGAACCAGCCCTTAGGGCCCTTTCACACCAGAGGACTTTATCGGCGTTTTAACGCCATAGCCGAAGTTGGCGTTTTCTAAGGTAAAATAAAAGTCCATAGACTTTCATTTTACCTTTTACATCTAACTCGGCATTTTGGAGCGTTGCGTTTCAATGCTCCCAGGAGCTTTTTCAGGGCTGTTTACAGCCGAAGTTGGCTGTTGGCGTTTCAATGATAGTCAATGGAAAACGCCAACTTCAGCGTTTTCAAAGCGTTTTACAGCTGACTTGTTCACTTATTTTTATAGAAAAAAAAAAAAGGACGTTTTCATATGAGCTGTAAAACGCTTTGAAAAAACTTTGAAAACGCTTTGAAAACGCTATGTATTGGCGTTAAGCAAAAGGCTGACTTTCAGCCTTTTCTACCGCAGCCTCTAGTGTGAAAGAGCCCTTAGAAAAATATGGAGGCTGCCATATTTATATCCTCATAAACAATATAAGTTGCATGGCTGCCCTCTAATACCCTACCTCTAATACTTTTAGCCATAAACCAGGTCCCAGCCAGGTTAACATCCGCAAGGAGTTTGCATGTTCTCACCATGTCTGTATGGGTTTCCTCCGGGCACTCCGGTTTCCTCCCACATCCCCAAAACATACAGATAAGTTAACTGGATGGCTTCCCCCTAAATTGGCCCTAGACTATGATACATACACTACCCGATCCGTACATAGACATATGACTATGGTAGGGACGAGATTGTGAGCTCCTATGAGGGACAGTTAGTGACAAGACAATATACTCTGTACAGCGCTGCATAATATGTCGGTGCCATATAAAAACTTAAAGGGATACTGTAGGGGGTTCGGGGGAAAATGAGTTGAAGTTAACCGGGGCTTCTAATGGTCCCCCGCAGGCATCCCATGCCAGTGTAGCCACTCACTGATGCTCTGGCCCCACCTCAGGTTCACTTCTGGAATTTCAGACTTTAACGTCTGAAAACCACTGCGCCTGCGTTGCCATGTTCTCGCTTGCCCTGATGTCACCAGGAGCGCACGGCGCAGGCACAGACCATACTGCGCAGTATGCTCCTGGTGTCATCAGCGGGAGTGAGGACACGGCAACACAGGCGCAGTGGTTTTAAGACTTTAAAGTCTGAAATTCCAGAAGTGAACGGGAGGCGGGGCCGGAGCATTGGGGAGTGGCTGCGCAAGCACAGGATGTCTCTGGGGGACGGTTAGAAGCCCCGGGTAACTTCAACTAATTTTCCCCTGACCCCCCTACAGTGTCCCTTTAAATAAATAAATAGAAAATAAACCATGAACAAGCATGCAGAAAAGGTGTTTCTGACAAAAATCTAACATGATTAGCTACGTGCTTGTTTCGAGTGTGTGATTCAGACTCTACTGCAGCCAGGCAACTGGTATTGTTTAACAGGAAATAAATATAACAGCCTCCACAAACCTCTTGCTTCAGCCTTTATTTAAAGAACAGGAAGGTAGTGGGCAAGATCAAAGCTTTGCTAAGAAAAAAACATTAGCTGGCTCCTCCTTCCAGCCTCACCCTATGTCATGCGGGTGATGATCTGATAGGGGGAAGAGTTTGGATGGCTTACGGACTTGCTCTCTCTCTCTCAAGTAGGCAGCATTAACACTTGCACAGGAAGGCAGTTTCACAAGCCCAGTCAATTAGGTATAAAAAGAATGATGATAAATGTATTTACATGTAATAAACAAAACCTTGTAAATTGCAAATTCTGTTAGTAAAATAAAAAAAGAAGAAGAAAAAAAAAACAAGAGCCTGAACTAAGACTGTAAATTTATCCCACTGATTTTTTATTTGAAGGCCCATCTCAATATCTACATAACAGAAGCTAGAAATATCTGCAACAGAGCTTTCTGATACCCCTGCATTGTTTCGATTGACCGGGAGATGTGTGTTTGTCTCAACAAGTCTAGAATTAAGTTTTATTCAATTTTAATTCTTCTTCTAAACAATGCCTGCAGTTTTCAATTAGTCCTCATTCAATTTCTGTCTTTTTTCCCTAGCAGCTTTGTCACTGGTCATTGTCAAAAATAGACACAAGCTGAGAAGGAATTAAAAAAAGAAATTGACACAAGATGAGATCCTATCCCGTGACTGTCCTATTTTCCATCAACTTATATTTTTAAGAACAGGGAGGAAAGCATGGAGTGAAGAAAATACCATGCTAATGTGTATGTATGTAACAAACAGAAGGATCAGGATCCTGCTGTATTTTTATATGTATAAACATGCCAAAACCTGATAAGCAAGACATCAGTGTGCATATCTCCTGATTGGCAGTACTGGTAATAGGGGCATCTGCTAGGATCCCAAAGGATCTGGGGCACATCTGGGTAGAAAGGTAAGGGTAATTGTGCTGTAGAGCTACTTCTTAAAAATAAAAAGTTATACAATAGAATAGACCATGTATAGTTTTCCATAATAACAATCCTAGATTTTTAGACTATAATTAAGCAGACATGTGCCCCAAACAAAATAATTAGGCAACATGTCCCCCAAACAACATACTTAGGCAGCATGTCCCCTGTACCACATAAGATATCAATCATAACCCACAAGTAACATACTGAGGCTGCATAAACCATGCACACACACACACACAATATAATTAGGCAACATTCCCTCCACTCCCCAAATAACATTGTTGGTTGGTGTGTGACACCTGTAAATACAGAAAGGCCCAATATTCAGCTCATCACTGCACATCACCCAAGCTTGTCAGGCAGGCTTGGTGCATTGAAAAATCATGTGCTGCACTTTTTCCTACCTGGCTGTGTATAGAATGATACAAAATGTCACCGTATACTGCCTCCGTATATAGTGCCTTCATAGTTTCCCCCTTATAGTAACCCTTTATATAGTATAAACAACAATCCTATAATACAGTACCCTTAAATATAGTGCCCTCTCTATATATTTTTTCTGTATGGTGCACCCTCTTCATAGTGCCTCTCATAGCTCATTATATCATGACCCCCATTAATAGTGCCCACTTATAGAATACCACACTCAAAGTGCTCTCCAAGTATAGTGTCACCCTATTGAACGCCATCCCTTTTAAAAGCTATTATTTCATAGTGTCCCTTTACAGTAATCCCCATTAATATGTGCCCCAACAGTGCCTCCCCGTTTCCTCTTGCGGAAATCAACATTGGAAGCAATGATGGGGATAATTATACTCGCTTATTCCTGTTCCCGCAATGCGTTTGTTCACTGCTTTTTTCCTGTCCCCAGGAAGCTTGTGAGGAGGGCTTTGGACTGAAAGACCATGAAAAACAGCATCTGAAATTGCAGGAATAGGGAGAGGAGACATTCTTATCCAGCATTGCTTCTGCTTGCTGATCTCCAGGAAAGGGGAATCCGACTTCACTGTTGATCCCCAGAGATAATGAGCACAGGCAAATAGACATGTGCGCACTGTGACCATTGACAACTGTAGACTTATTGTTACATCTCCATGTCATGACTGAATTGCAGGACATGAATAGTCTGCCTAGTAGTCCATAAGTCAAGTCCAGTATAAATATGACTGTATTACATCCAAATTCAGATGGGTGGTCAAAAGGACTTTTTGCTTATACAAAAGCTCTGCTTTTGATTTAGAATAAAACAAACTCTCAGAGTAAAGATACCATCCTGGTAACCTATCTTACTAATACTAATCTGTACCATCATTCTGATATAATATTTTCTCCAAATCCTAATGACACAAAAGGTAAAAATCAAAGGATTTTGCAGCTTTCTTACTCCATGTGACCATATTCCAGCCTCTGTTCTGGTGCAGAGGCGAGTGTGTGATGTCAGAGGGAGGCCTGCCCGCATTTCCATGACATGGATGTGCAGGCATTGTGGGAGACCTGCCAGGACTCAAGGGGACTCAAAAGTTCAGGTACACTTTAAATTCTAGTAAATGCTAAAGTGCTTCAAAATGATGTTAAATCGGCAATAAGCTTGACACTTTGGTATAAACAAGGCTTTCAGTTTTTATTTCAACCCACTAATCTAATTGTGGCCATTGATTTCCATGCTATATGACAGAAAAGGTTAAACGCCTACAGGTAAACATACTAAATGACTTTTGAGTCAAAAGTGCAAACACTAGCTGTTACTTTTACTACAACTGTCTTATTCATCAATACGCTGACGATTCATCGTATGTATTCATTGCAATTCTCACCAAGGAACAGGTCTAATGTTAGCAAAACTGGGGGGTTGACTGTTCATGATTCAAAGAATTCTAGCTCCTAAAGTAAGCAGATTACATTTTACTGTACATTTTCTCTGAATCCTGTAACTTAAGATAGTTTAAGTGTCATCATGCTGGGATCAGCTGAGCTAATGATCCATGAAGCCTACAGTATTTTGAGGTGTGCACAGATTACGCATCAAACAGATTAGAAAAGGAAAATGTACAATAGTGATGTATTCATTTCTACAGTAAATGCATCTTTGTCTATACTTATAGCCCTGCTAAATTCTGGCAACAAAATCACTGTCATGATTTGCACCCCAAAATTTTGCATAATAAAGCAGGTCTTGTTTGCCAAAGTCCTTATGTCCTTAAAGGGAAGGTCCAAGCAAAAAAAAAAAATGAGTTTCACTCACCTGGGGCTTCTACCAGCCCCATGCAGCCATCCTGTGCCCTCGTAGTCACTCACTGCTGCTCCAGTCCCCCGCTGGCAGCTTTCTGACCTCGGAGGTCAGGGCCGAATTGCGTACATTTTTACACATTCCCGCTAGTGCAGGAACATTAACGCATACATTTTTACGCGTTAGTGGTGCAACGAGTAAATTTTTGTTCCTGCACTAGCTGGAATGCGTAAAAATGTACGCAATGTGGCCCTGACCTCCGAGGTCAGAAAGCTGCCAGCGGGGGACTGAAGCAGCAGAGAGTGACTACAAGGGCACAGGATGGCTACATGGGGCTAGTAGAAGCCCCAGGTAAGTAAAACTCATTTTTTTTTTTTTGCTTGGACCTTCCCTTTAAAGAGTAACTGTCGGGCATAAAATAAAAAAATCAATTCTTTACTTTTAGCTGGTAAACAAGTAATAAGGATGCTAATCAGGCAATCCAAAAGTTAAAATCTCTCTTACTTTTTTGGTTGATAAATGATCATTCCCCAGTTTACCTGACTCTTATTTGGTACGTTGCTGCAAAAAGGAAGTTGCAGGGCATGCTGGTTTGTCCTTTTTTGCTTCTGTACATTAGTTAAGTCTGAGGGGAAATAAAGAAGCAAAAAAAAAAAAAAGACAACCAGCATGCCCTGCAACTTCCTTTGTGCGGCAACGTACCAAATAAGAGTCAGGTAAACTGGGGAATGATCATTTATAAACAAGAAAAGTAACAGTAATTTTTAACTTTTGGATTGCCTGGTTAGCATCCTTATTACTGGTTTACCAGATAAAAATAAAGAATTGATTTTTGATGTTATGCCCAACAGTTACACTTTAAAGGGAACCTTAAATGAGAGATATATGGACCACATTTATCTGAATAAAGGTGGCCATACACTCGTTAGATTTGCAGCAGATAAATCATCAGATAGATTTCTGATCTATCTGATGTGTTTAGGAACATTTTTACTAGGAACAGATTTCCAATAGATTTCAGTATGAAATCTATTGAAAATCGATCTGATGGCATTTTTTTGCCATCAGATTTCCATTAGGTCCAGTGCAAATGATAAGCAGATCGACCTAGATTTTCCAGCATGTCAGATCGATTGAATTTGATCGAAATCGGCCGCAAATCGATCGATCGGTCAATCGATTTGCGATCGATCGGCCACTAATCGGCTCAGTGTATGGGCCCCTTTACATACCTGAAACAAGCATACAGCTAATCTAGTTAGCCTTTTGTCAGAAACATCTGATATGCGTGCTTGTTTAGGGTCTATGGCTAAAAGTATTGGAGGATAGGGGTCATCAGGATAGCCAGGCAACTGGTATTGTTTAAAATCAAATAAATATGTCAGTCTTCATATCCCTCTCACTTCAAGTTCTCTTGCATAGAGTGATGCAAGTTGGAAATGGCTAGCTGGAAGAGTAAAAGGACTACAACATTAAGAGCCATTTCAATCCAGCTTACAGTTGCCTGCCTCCCATTCATTATCATGAACATGTGTGTATTCTAATGCTGTGAATCAGGTAATTTCGTCAATCACTGCTCAGTGCTGAAGCTGGGCACAGCCATAGCTGTAGTGTTATACTGCGCACCCCACGCAAGGGTGATTCAGGGTTTTGGCGATCGCAAGACCCCAAATTACATCTCGCTCTGAGTTGTAGCAACTAGGAGGGGGAATAGTATTTAATGCCACCGGGGGTTTGTGCGGCAGCAGGGAGAGCTGTCTTTCAGCTCACCCTGCACCCCGTTTATCCGCGGCCAAATAATACATACGCTAATGATGGTAAATGGGTTTTAGACCACAGCATGCCAGACAGAAATTGTGCTCAATGCACAAGCCCAGTCAATAGAAAACTAGCCACACATAGGTTAAGGTCAATAACCCTTCAAGTGTAGCAATAGTCTAATACAGATGTAATCAAACCACTAGCATTGTACTGCTCGATACAGGACAATGCTATGCAGCCATTGGTCACCCACTGCACTTCCCCTGCCCACTTTATGGTGATTTTCCAGCATAACCTACTGTATAACCCTGATTAACTGTGAAATCAATTAAACGTTGATATATTAAAGAGACTCTGAAGCGAGAATAAATCTCGCTTCAGAGCTCATACTTAGCAGGGGCATGTGTGCCCCTGCTAAACCGCCGCTATTGCGCCGCTAAACGGGGGTCCCTTCACCCCCAAACCCACCCCCGCAAGACTTGGTCGTAGTCTTGGTCGTAAATCTTCCCTTCCTGGAGGCAGGGCTAACGTCTGCAGCCCTGCCTCCAGTCGTGTCTATCAGACGCGCATCGCCGCCTCTCCCCCGCCCCTCTCAGTGAAGGAAGACTGAGAGGGGCGGGGGAGAGGCGGAGATACGCGTCTGATAGATGCGCGGGAGGCAGGGCTGCGGCGGTCAGCCCTGCCCCAATGCGGAAGCGCTCCCCCGCTTTACGGAGGGGATTTGGGGGTGAAGGGACCCCCATTAAGCCACAGGATAGCGGCGGTTTAGCAGGGGCACACATGCCCCTGCTATCTATGAGATCTGAAGCGAGATTTATTCTCGCTTCAGACTCTCTTTAAGTATGTTGTGAGCAATAGATTTCCCGCACATTTAACCCAAGTAATAAAATTAGCTGGAAAATATGATATGTGTAAAGCCTGTCTTACCACCAGCCACTTACTCTTTATAATATAATTTTAGATGCAATGCAAGGTAAAGGTACAGAAGCGCTGGCACTTCAGTCTATGCACTCTTGTTAAGGTGGGAGGGGGAGGAAGTGGCTCCGTCACACACAGTCTAAGTATGGATAAGTGAATCCCCAACGTGCTCAGGCAGTAGTGTGTCTATATCAACAAAGGAGGAGAAAAGCGCTGGCACTGCTGTCAATCACTATTTATTTACTCCAGCATAGACAACATGCTAAAACATGCATACAAACAATACAACGTGGTGAGGACACATACCCAAAGGTGGACGCAGTGGTGTGGCGGTGGGTGCAGAGGGAGAAGAGCCTGATGGCCGTTTCGCGCTATGCGCATCTACGGAGGCAGTCTCCGTAGAAGCGCATAGCGCAAAACGGCCGTCAGGCTCTTCTCCCTCTGCACCCACCGCCACACCACTGCGTCCACCTTTGGGTATGTGTCCTCACCACGTTGTATTGTTTGTACGCATGTTTTAGCATGTTGTCTATGCTGGAGTAAATAAATAGTGATTGACAGCAGTGCCAGCGCTTTTCTCCTCCTTTGTTGATTATTTAATTTTAAAGATGGGGGCTTTATCAGCTACACCTGCTTTACTATAGAAAATTAAATGGAACACGTGCTTATACCACTCAATAATAAGACTTTCAAGAAAAATCACTTCCTGCCAGTAATACAAACACATACAGACTAGAGATGAGTTGGATTTTGTGTAATGCAAGTTACATAGAAGAGATGCCACTTTGATTATATAAAAGTAAAATAAAACATTTAATTTTTATTTGAGTTTCAGCAATGCTTAAACCAGAACCTCATTTTTTCTCCTATCTCACTGCAGTTTGGTAAAACCAAGAACTGCTTCTAGACTAGACTGTTTTCATGGATATGTCCTGACTTAGAAAGGAGCTCCTTTTTTAAGGAGTCTAAAGAAGACCAGGCATTTTGCTTAAAGTCACTTAAAGCAAAACCAGCTTCTGCTTCCTCATTTTTACACAAGATAGTCACTAACCAATTTTCACTTTATGAATTTTCAATGAATATAGTAATATTTTTCCAAACAAGATAGCACTGCATATTACTGTAATCAGTAAGATTGCCAGGCTATTTTGGTTTACTATCCTGGCCGTCTATGGTGAAAACATAACAAAGTTGTGGTGTAAAAGGAAACAGCCCAATAAATATATCTAATAAAGATTAGAACATTCAGTAATGATGACATGAAAGCAAGTAGCCATTGGAAGAAAATCATGGGTATATCAGCACTGCATTTGCAGATTTAAAATGTTTCACCAAATTACAGTCCAGAGGACTTTTCATTTTGTAATCTACCTTGTTCTCAGGTTTTCAGGTACAGGCTCTCCATCATACACAGACAGGACATCAAAGTCTTCTTCTAAGGCAAATGAATGGAACCACAACTGTATTCGGTTTTTAGCATCTGTACTAATCGTCCATGTGCAGTTGGCATAGTTTGGATATCCGTATGGGAACCCCGGACTTTCTACTGTTCCATTTGGTTCGTGTAGATTAAAACTACAGTTCTGACCTGTGAGGAGACCAGAAACAAAACCAATATGACATTATGATGGAAAATGTAACAAAGTGGTTTAAGTACATCTTACAGTGATTACATAGCACAAGCTCATGTCAGACAAAAGGGAGCATGCCCATGTTATACAGAGTACAAAGAATAATTAATGCTTGACTTTATTTCCCAGAATCCCAGCATTGTAGTAGAACCACATGCCTATATGACGAGGTGTGAATTTTTCACAGCAAATAGATGATGAGCAACATGAAGACCCTAATCTCTGCTGGCAGGAATAATAGACACCATACCTGGTAAGCTTGAGTAGATGCACAGCAGCAGAAAGTACAGCTACATTTTTTAATTCTAAAGTAATACTTATAATTTAAACTAGCCAAAAAGTTTGATTGCTTTGAGAATTTGCTGGATGTATTTGTTCATTGACACTATCAAGAACACCACATGCAAATCAGAATAGAAAGGAACTAATGAACTGTGGGTTCCAGACTCATGTGCACTGACAATAGAATTACAATACAGAGCTGCTTGCTAGAAAATGTCACACAATGAATGTAAGCGAAGGTGTTAACTAAAGATTAAAACAAACACATACGAATCGTTTGTCTGCTTAACCCTGTTCATTACAATTGTTTAAAGGGGCACTACGGCGAAAAAAAATTTAAATGTAAAATATGTGCAAACATAAACAAATAAGAAGTACATTTTACCAGAGTAAAATGAGCCATAAATTACTTTTCTCCTATGTTGCTGTCACTTAGAGAATGCAGAAGAAATCTGACAAAAGCGACAGGTTTTGGACTAGTCCATTTCTTCATAGGGGGATTCTCAGGGATTTATTTATTTTCAAAAGCATTTAGTGAATGGCAGTTGCTCTGTCCAACTGCCAAAAAACTGTGTAGCGAGCATGGAAGCTGGCCAGCATCATTGTTTAAATCCTTTTTAGGGAATATCTTTACAAAGGATAAAAGCCTTGCTGAGAATCCCCTATGAAGAGATGGACTAGTCCAAAACCTGTCGCTTCTGTCAGATTTCTACTACCTACTGTAAATGACAGCAACATAGGGAAAAAGTAATTTATGGCTCATTTTACTCTGAAAAAAACGTACTTCTTATTTGTCTATGTTTGCACATATTTTAAATTTTACAATTTTTCGCCATAGTGCCCCTTTAAATACAAGCATATCAAAAAGAAACCAATTCATTTATATATTTTTGAAATGAATATTGTTAATAATAAGATGATTAAAGGTGCGCCTTCATCAGGTCTCGAAAAAGCTTCCTGAAATGATGTGCTTGACTTTGAACACCAAACAAAACACAATGGACAAGCCGTAACAATCCTTACCCCACATTTGTCCTGAACACAAAGACTTGAGGTTCCTATACCAAAATGTCCTTATGGACATAATTATCCAAACATCTAACCCTGGAGCACCAGCACCACACTGGACTGACTAATTACTAGCACTGTAACAGCACCATACTAGTCTTTGGGTGGACACTAGTGTTGGTGTTCATATTTGGTTTATTGAATACTGGAAACTTAAATGTGCCCTTCACTGTTATTCAATGGTATTTGGCACCTAGATAAGTGGACAGGGTTAGGGTGAGTTCACTTATCTGTGCTTCACATGAGCCACGTTAAGCGCAACATGAAGCGCAAATAAGTGAACCATCCTGAATCTGTCCACATGTCTGGGTGCTGAAGTGTGGTGATAGGCAAATCTGGGTTTCCAAATTTCAATAACCCGAATTTTAACATAACACTAAAGGACGCTTCTATGGAGGTATCTCCACAGATAACCAAAAATCCATGTTCGCTCTTGAAATTAATGTTGTCCATAAAGATTATTAGTGCTCATTTTGAGTGGCAGTTTAGAAATTATCCATTTAAAGGCACACTGGTTGGCTACCAGGCAAACAGCTTGTTTAGGTTCCTTGCTCTGAAAATCTCTCTATACAGCCACTTTAAAAGTAAAGTAAAAATCAAGTATAATAATAGCCTAATGTAGCTCATTCTGGCCTGACGTCCGATGTCTCCCATGTGGTAACACCTCATCCCTCTCTTCTGATGACACATACTATCATCTCTGCTAGAAAAGAGAGCATGATTCATCAGGAGGGAGGTGGAGAGCAGTGATCACCTGGAGGCAAGCTAAGTGGAACAGCACCGTTTCAGTACAATCTTGATTTTGTAAAAATAAAAAACACAAGAAAATAAATGAATGGTAAGAAACATCTGAGCTTTTGTTAAACACTTCTGTTCTAGGATGTAACTGTAGATTTATAGGCATGGAATCCCTACATGGTCCTTTTAAGAGACAAGAATCATTGGTATTCTCTGTCCTGATAGAATGGTATTCTCTGTCCCGATAGAATGGTATTCTCTGTCCCGATAGAATGGTATTCTCTGTCCCGATAGAATGGTATTCTCTGTCCTGATAGAATGGTATTCTCTGTCCTGATAGAATGGTATTCTGTGTCCTGATAGAATGGTATTCTCTGTCCCGATAGAATGGTATTCTCTGTCCTGATAGAATGGTACTCTCTGTCCTGATAGAATGGTATTTTCTGTCACAATATAACACAGATCTATTTGACTGCCAGTGGTGACAGACCAATTTGCTCAACACTAATAGTGGCCAAACATGGAATGATCTACATGAAGAAATTATATGAATGATCTGTTAAATACTGTAGAACAAATGAGCACAAACTGAATGCATGCCGTCAATTCTCTGAATTGCCATCTCAGCTTTTAGCCAGGGACAACAGTTGCTTCAAAAATAAATAGTTTTAAGGCAAAATGGTCTTTCAGGTTCATTCTGTTTGTGTCTATTTGATCTAAGATCATTTAGATTGTTTTTCATTTAAATCAGCTGCAGTATGGAAGCATAAATCTGAAGTGGCTAGAGATAACATTGACAACAACACTAAGGAGGTGGCAATAATTATGCCCTACTATGCAGATATGTGCTGATTATGTTGTGTTCTTAAGCCTCATACAAATTTAAGAGGCATGTCACCCAGTGGGGACTGACACCCGATCCCTTGGCTGTCATTGTAGAGCAGCTGAGAATGCTTTGGCGCTGCTGTGCACATGCTGGATTCTTGCCTATTTTATCTAGTGTGTGTACAGAGCTTTAGAGTGACATATTTTGGCTGTAAGATCTTCTTACTTCTGAAGCAAGACTTTTATTCATGTTATAAATACACATTACTAGCACTCAGTATAAGGGAGCACATTTGGTAGTAAATATAATAGGCCTTATTTAAGACCAGGAGGGGTATCTTGTTTTAATAAACCTGCATACAGTGACAGGAAGGCCCTGTGCTCTAGCCAGGACGGGGACTGGTTAAAGTCAGGTCCAACAACATTTCTGGTTCAAGGACCAGCTGCACTATCTGTAGTCTACTGTTTCTAAGGCAACGCACATGTCTATAGGAAAAGGTTAATAAAGAAACAACACGTTACATAGTGTTACCCTTTCTCTCAAGCCTCATCTTATAACTCTCCAATGACATGCTTGAAATAAATTGTTTAAGAAACTTCAAAGTACTAATTGCATATAAAGAATAGGACTCTTGTACGAATACTTATTATTTACTTAATTAGACTTGGCCACATTATCCATCTTTAGGCACATGTCTCTTCAATAGATGAAAAGGGCTGAAAGACATTTTTTATTGCTCACTTAAATGCTAAGTGCTATTCACTCTTCATTCATCATTATGAAGAAAGAAAACATTTTGGGTATAGCCATTTTTCTCGCCACAACAATTCAGAGACTTAAAGATAGTGTAATCCAACTGCTGAGAACCTTTCACATGAAAGATCAGAATGTAAGTATGGAAGTTATCTATGACAAATACACAATGGTTTGCTGGAAATATAAAACTTGAAGGATCATGATCTCCCCTGTGACGGGTCAGCCCCCAAAAGTCAGGTGACCCTGATACAATTGTTTTCCTTTACCTTCTGGTTCTGACACTCATCTTATTGGCAGTGACTCATAGCTTTAACCATTTAAGCTAGATAACACACAAGAAAAATATTCCCTTATCTCATCCATCTCATGTAATCACTGTGCTTAATTTTATAATGCATGCTGAGAACTGTTCCTTGTTACTGCATTACTACGCTGAAAGAAAGAATAAAAAGAACCAATCTGTCAGTCTAAGTTGAGTTTCCACTGGGCAAAAAGTCAAATACTCATGGGAGACACATGCTTCTTTCATCTATCTAACTCTTGTTAGAAAACAAGGGGGGAGGTTTCTAAAGCTATGCCTTTAACTCTCTTTCTGTTTTGTATCCTCTGATCATATAACTGTCCTGTCAATAGCTATTAACCCATTAGGAAGCTACGCATACGTTATTTCTACTAAACAGTGGGTATAACTAACAGTAACATGTACTGGTGCTATTCAGTCAGCAAGAACACACATCGATCTATTCAGAAGGTATGGGAGAGTTTTTGTAGGCTACACATTTTAAAAAAAAAATGTTTAATGAACCAATGAGGTTTCAGCTGTTAAATGAAACAAGACGTGATAGTTCCTTCGCACCTATCTTGATAAATCTGCCCAGTTGAGTAAGAAATTACATGATTGGTTAATCATTTAAAAATATTTTGGCATAGGCTGCTAAAATTAAAATAAAAAGTACATTTGCAATAGAGAATAAGCTGATGAAAAGAATTTCATTTATGCTGTTTTCATCTTTTTTATGATTAAAAAAGATTTCATATGAATCCATTTAGGAAAGATGGTCCAAAGTAGTTATGGGCAAGTCCTTACACTGACCTGGGGAAGGATGGATCGTACCAGCAAAAATCATTGGCAAAGGTAACTTTCATTTGCTGTATCAGGATAATAGCCAAGTTGAACCAAAATTACTTCATGAATTCATGAGCAGTTTTCCACTTTGCCTATAAAAACTGACATGGATTAGCCATGGTGGAACTCACAGTTACAAGCAGCACTTACGTATCATTCTTTTGGGTATAGCATTTTTGGGTAATAGAAACTTCAATGCTATGCATGCCACAATCTGGTGCTTTAAACACACACTAACAATGGTAGGTTTCTGTTAAAGAACAAGCGACACCCATGCTAACCTAGAAATAAAAAACACATATATAAGTAGATAAATACCACTTCTACTTACATAACAGATGTTTTGTGCTATCCACGTAATGATTCCTGTGAATTTTATAAAGGTAAAGCAGAAACTCCTATTATAGGCAGTGGCCATTTTGCCAAGGTAATGCTGACATCATATCCTCCCTGACTCTTGTTTTCCCCCCTCCCTTCTCTTGCTCATTACTGTATTCATTAGCTGCCCTCCTCCCAGAGTCTTTTTTTTATTTACACATCCAATCACTGAGTCACCTCAGCCTTGCTTGTAAACAAGAGAGATCAGCTAAGCAGGGAAATAAATGGAAGAGGAGGAATATATTCTAGATTAAAAGAACTCCCAGCATGCAAAAGCACTCCCAGCATTCAACTTTTTGGCACTGTTTGGCACTAGGGCCAGTGCTCCTAAAGTATGTGATAACTCCAAACCATAACAGCAGAAAAAGTTTTGAGTGCAGGATTAGCATCTTTATCACTTAATACACTCAGACCAGTTGCTGTTGAAATTTGATTTTGATGGTGACACTACGCTTTAAACTAAATTCCATTTGACTGACTTCAATGCACAGTGTATCAGCAAAGGGCCTGTACACACTGAAAATTGCCAAGCGCAGTCGCAAACACAGTACGATGCACTTGCGTTTTTAATCAAAATTCTACCTGTGATTTTGTGCATTTGCAATGTGATTGCGATTTTGCTGAGGCTATCCTGACTGTTTACCTAAAAAAACGCAATGAAAATCAAATGCATTGCGTTTTTTCATGTTTTTTAAACTCAGCTCTTATAAAGCGCAGCAGTCCCTGCAATTGCATTTGTATTAACGCATCACACCACTATGTACAGGTCATCATGATTTTCAGGATTTTTCAAGAGACCTTGCAATTTTCTAAAGTGGCACTGACTCGGTCTTGCAATGGTTAATAACTATTTTACTTATTAATTTTTTTTAAAGAGATTTGGAGATGTGGGCCTGCAAGGTGATGATGGTGGAAATTGGAAATCAGTGAAATTGATTTTGAGCCTGCATCACTAAACAAAAGGATCGTAGATGACATAAAATTTAAGGTCGTGTTACATTGCTAACTAAAATTTCTTATGCTTAGTGATTTCCCTTTTAATAATATAAACAACTTAATAACATCACTTTTGTGGAATCAAATAGTGCATTCATAAATGTTGTGTTGGTCACAATGTGCAGACAGAAAATTACTTCAAGTGGGAAATCTGACAATGCCTAATGAAAAATCTATACAGTCAGTGTGATATACTGTTAGGTTGGTGATGCTCCCAATAACCATACACATAAGTTAGTAGTCTGACATAGGGTGGATATACACATCCAGTTTTGATTGACCAATTTTATATGCAGTATGAGGGCCAACACATTTTGGCTCATATGAAATTAACTTTTTCTCCCGAGTTTTCTCCTAGGAGATTATATTCTTTTAGAAATACCTTTTCAGCACTTTGCAACTGTAAAAAAATCCAAAAAAAAGGTGAAAAAAGTATTGTGATAAATATATTGAGCATTTTCTTGTTTGCTCATCGCTTAAAAAGCATTATGTAGACAAGGGCCCTCATTCAATGTACATTTTCTCGTAAGTTTTCTTCTAGGTGATATTTTCACAACTTATCAATAAAAGTTACTTTAAAAAAAAGAAGAAAAGAGAACTACGACAAAACTTAGAAGAAAAAGTAAACTGAATACTAGAAATGGTTCGAAGCTACGATTTTAGGTTCGAGTTTGCGCGAACTTTGCGAACTGCAATAGACTTCAATGGGGAGGCGAACTTTGAAAATTACAAACATTTATGCTGGCAACAAAAGTGATGGAAAACATGTTTCAAGAGGTCTAACACTTGGAGGGGGGCATGGCGGAGTGGGATACACGCCAAAAGTCCCAGGGAAAATCCAGATTTGATGCACAGCAGCGTTTTAAGGGCAGAAATCCCATTGCATGGTAAATTGGAGGCCTAAAGTGCTTAAAACATCTTGCATGTGTACACATCAATCAGGTAGTGTAATTAGTGTACTGCTTCACACTGACAGACCAAACTTACTGTGTAATGCACTGCAAACAGCTGTTTGTGTAGTGATGGCCGTGCTGGACTGGTGCGCACCATGGCGAGAGTGCAGGCGATAGCGGTTTTCAAACCCATATGGTCGCCGGGCTGAGGTAGCTCAATGACAGAACAACAGTGACTGTCAAGCTGATCGAATTTGGTCTTTCCACAATGAAGCAACAACCTTATTATCTTGGGTGTGCCCCCCCCCCCCCCCCGAGACACTCATATAGCCAGCGGTCATTGCTTCATTCTGATACGCAAGACCCTTCACCGCGGCAAGGTAACGATCACGAAGGGGAATTGACACATGTACATTTTGTTTTGTTGTTGCAGCCGCAGTGCAGCCAGAAAAATCAGGCAGGCATGTACACGCACCAGAAAAATTATTATAGCGGCCACTGCTAGCAGCGTCCTTAAAAATTCAGGAATCTGCCTGGAGTCCTGGATCCTGTTGGTGGTGGCGGAGAAGGCAGTCAAGCGGCCTGCAGGCAGAGATGCTGTGTGGGGACCGACTTAGTCTTGGGGCAGGCAGTCACATGGCGTGCAGTGAAAAGGTGCAGTGACTGGTATATAACACTGCGTGCTTCTGTCACACAGGTGCAGTAAACATGAACAGGTATGCAGTGACTGGTATTACAAATGTTCAGCTGTCACACACACAGGTACCGGGAACAGGTGCAGTGACTGGTATATAACACTGCTTGCTTCTGTCACGCAGCTGCAGTAAACATGAACAGGTATGCAGTGATTGGTATTACAAATGTGCAGCTGTCACACACACAGGTACCGTGAACAGGTGCAATGACTGGTATATAACACTGTGTTTTTCTGTCACACAGCAGCAATAAACATAAACAGGTATGTAGTGATTTGTATTACAAATGTGCAGCTGCCTGTCACACACATGCAGTGAAAAGGTAGGCACTGAATGTGCTGGGCCTGGCAGTGGCACAGTAGGAATTAGCAAGGGGCCAAGGGCCAGCTGCGACTGACTGACAGGGCTGTATATGCAAGTGTCAGTGGGACACACAAAAAAACAACAAAAATAGATCACAAGAACAACTTTAGCTCTCAAAAGAGCTGTCGAGGGGTGCTTTTTAGCAATAAGTATCAGCAAGGAGCAAGCTAGCAAGCCTAACAAGAGCCTAACTAAGCTTTCCCTATGTCTACAGCAGGTTCCTCTCCCTTCTCTAATTACTGCAGCCACACGAGTGAGGTAAATGGCCAACACTGCCTGCCTTTTATAAGGGGGGGCTCCAGGAGGGAGTGTAGCCTGATTGGCTACCATGTGTCTGCTGACTGTGATGTAGAGGGTCAAAGTTGAGCCTAATGATGTAGTATAGGGGGCGGGTTGAACTCGCATATAGTTTGTGGTTCACCGTGATGGCGAACCACCGAAGTTCACGCAAATCGGTTTGCGGTCGAACCGTTTGGGCCATCTCTACTGAATACACTGAAACACTGAACCACAGTGTTAAAATATAGCCAAGAAGTAAAAGGTAAAGTGTACCAGAGCTGTTAGATTAGAAAGAATCGATACTTACCCGGGGCTTCCTCCAACCCCATAAGCATGTCCCAATCCCTCGCCGTCCTCCCACGGTCTGCCGTTCAGACTCAATCAGCCCTGGTAACTCGGTCAGTCGCATCAGTCGGGGTCCTCTGCGCATGCGCAGGAGGTCTGTGCATGCCCAGAAGACCCCGACTGACGCGACTGAAACAGTTACTGGGGCTGATTGTAGCTAAACAGAGGACTGCGGGAGGACGGCAAGTGACTCAGACGTGCTTATGGAACCAGAGGAAGCCCCAGGTAAGTATTGAGTCTTTCTATTCAACCAGCTCTGGTTTTATTTAACAGCTCTGGTTTTATTTAACTGCAATATTCAAAGGTCCTTTGAATATTATGAACATTATGATTGTGTAGGTAAGCTCTTATACTACATGGAAGTGATAAAATGGTCAATCACTGGTTAATAAAAATTGCATGTGTGTACACACTCTTAAGCCTGGTACACAATTTCAATTATGTTTGGTCAATCACTGACTAATTTTGCCAGCTCCATGTAATATGAGCGTGAACAGATTATGTAGGTTAACCCTAATACTACACGGAGGTGATAACATTGGTGAGTGATTGGCCAATCATAATTGAAAGTGTCTACCATGCTTTAGGCTCACTTCTCACTACAGACAAAAATGTACCATTTTCCACAAAGGAGAATAACAGATAGACATGTCAAAGGATGCAATCTATAGGAGCTGGCCAGACTTGTCCATCTGTTGTTCTTGTAGCGGAAGTGGAATGCAAACTGACAACCTTCATGACTTTTCTGGACACCTGTAGCTTTGAATTCTGACAGAAACAAGGGAACCAACAGTGTTTATTCTCACTAATCAGATTGCCATACACATTCTTGTATTTTCATCTGTCACCTTCTGCCCTCTTCTGTCACCTCCTGACTTTCTGTCACCTTTTGCCTTGTTACTTTCTTATGTATCACTATTGCACTCAATGGCAGACATAAGCAGCAAGCACCGCTATACTCATGGGAGCCCCGGCAAAAGCATAACCACTGGGTCTCGGTGTGAGTGCTAACATACTTATGCTAGCTCCAGTGTGCTTAATATTTACCAAATTAGGAAGCCGATCAATAATACAAAATGCTAGATCACATATGTTCTCCAATTTAAGCCAAGCTTGGAAAATGAACCCTGTCTTTAGCATGCAGTCTCACATATGCAATGAAATCTTGTCTCTACAAGTCCTGATTTAGGCTTATGCCACAACACTTCACAATGACACTTCTCTACCAATCAAGGTATTTTTACTAATCCTGGATTTGGTATAATAGCTAATCTATCTACTCCAGTGGGAGATGCTCAAAAGGACTAATCCCTTAGGGTCCAAAACCTGAAATAGCTATATGTGACACATGTACACATCATCTATGTTATGACCTTAGTCACCACCAGCAGTTTCCTGAGAAAAGCATCTCATATTGATAAGAAGCATCTCTGTATACACATTCACACTTAAACCAGCAAGGAAAGCATTCAGTTTTAACCTCTGTATTAGCTGGTCAAGAAAACATCTATTTCTCACCAGGTCTTTTTTTTTGTGTGTGTGTGTACCTGCGCATATCTGACCACTCTCTAATCTGCTTCTTCCTTGTAATCCGGCTTCCAGCCGACTTTAGGTGGCTATAAGATGCTGAACTCACTTTCACTTGGTTCTCCTGCATATCTTCCCTACAGAACACCCTTCCTGTACTGAGAAGATGCTTATTATACACCATAGTATTTTGGCGAACAGTTGTAAGACACTCTAACCAAGCCGAATGCCAATAGGCGTCGGCAGGTCGAAGTGGTGTTACCATGGGAGCAGCCGTTCCTTGTCAGTTCACGGGGGGTGTCTCCATGAACAGTCTGCGAGCCGCCGATCGCTAAATGCCTCTGATTGGCCGGGGATTGCCGGCATCTGATAGGCTGAAGCCTATCCTAGGCGACGCAGGACGGATATCCGTCCTGCGCAGCCCACAGCGTTAGCTAAAGGGAGGGAAGGACAGAGAGGGCAGAAATCGCTGCGGAGGGGGACTTTGAGGAGCCCCCCCCCCCGCAAATCACAGATAGCCGGCGGCGATCAGATCCCCCCAGCAGGACATCCCCCTAGTGGGGAAAACTAGGGGGAAATCTGATCGCCCTGCTGCAAACCTGATCTGTGCTGTGGGCTGGAGAGCCCACGCAGCACAGATCAGGAAAAAAGAGTCCTTAAGTGGTAGTTCAGATCCTTTAAATAATGATAAATCTATTTTACAGGCAGCAAAGTATGCCATGATAGATAACTTGACATACATGAGAAGCACTGTATATTAATTTAACAGTTCATGGATGGAAATGAACGCATAATTCCATTCGAATGAACATCCTAGTGGAAATAGCTGCAAAATATAGTTAAATATGTACTGCAGTGCATATTCTGTGGATTCATAATTTAGAGATTGCTCAGTACAGAGTAACTGCTCTGTAGAGATCATTGTTGCATGTCTTGCACTGATGAGAAATAATAGGCTGCATATGCATTTTGGATAGATGCAGCAGCATAACTATGTGTACACATCCTATTAAAATGTCTTCTAATGTCAATTTTTGAAAGTAGTGGGGTGTAGAAGAAATTCTATATAAATTCAACGTCCCTCAAAGGAAAAGATTTCCCATGTGTAAAGGTCTGCTATGAAAAATACAGTGAATATTATATGGCATCCAAGTATGAAGTAATAATACCTGTAACTAGGCATGTACAAGAACAACATTTTTGAGAGCAGGAATACATTATGAACAGTTATAAAAATAAAAAAAAGTGTAACATTCAATGCATGATTGATTCAGGGAAATTACCGGTAATGTTTAAAATAATTTCTACTGAGTATTACAATAACAAGAAAACTCAGCCTTTTTTGGACTGTTTTGGGGGGTAGAAAGAGCAAGTATTTGTTGTTTCTGTTAAATGAAAAAAAGCATTTGAGTGTATGTAGTGATTTCAAAAAATTGCTGAAAAATCAGTATAATTATGACCAAAGGTTTTAAAAAAAAACATACGTGGCTGTTTGATGAAAATACCAACCAAAACCACTGGTACCGTTCAAGTGCAGAAAGTAGGACTTAAAAGACTCAAGAGATATAAAAATCACTAACTGGATACAAGGCATTTAAACGTCTGCTGTGCCCAAAAAATAAAACTCCCTCACAAGTTGTAAAATAAAAAAATAAAAAAATGGTGTTGCCATCCTACTGGAATGATTCTACACTAAGAAAGCTAATTAATAAGATTGCCATTTATGTACCAAAATTATCAGATTGACTTAAGCTATACTAAGATGTGTAAACAATGCGGAGTAGCTTCCACTGTATCCAGGGGGATGCAAAGAACTTTCTCTACTTTCTTTGCACAGCAATTACTTAATTACAAGATGATCTGATAATCCTGTCCTGCAACCAGCAATGTTATCAATTAGCTTCAGTGAAGTGTAAATATGTCTTCAAGTGACATAATGACAGAATACAGTATCAGTCTTTTACTGTGTTTAATGTTTTTACTGTGTTTACTGTTTTGTTAATATTTTAACGTTTCATTGCACATTAAGCCACTTTGGGGAAGGTGCATAAAATACAATATAGGTGTTATAACAACAGATAATAACACCCAGGCCATAATGTTGTCAAGTTGACTCTTCCAATTATGATAAATAAGGTTTCCAACAGCCTTACTTAAAATCAAGGGAACGTATTGGGGCAGAATGCATTATTGAGATATAGACAATTGTAAAATATATACTGTACATATAAGCAATCTTCAATAGGGTTTCTGCATAGGCTGCATTGTTTATAGACTGCACCATGTGACTTCAAGGAAAATAAATCACATTACTACTACTAAGTGGCAGATGGAAATCTAATGCAGACACTACCAGTAACCAATTTCAATAACACATTTCTAGGATGTGGACAAGAATTAGCAGGTGCCACGATGATAGCATATGTTGGCTTGGATATGATGATGTTATCATTGCATGTTACGAATGCTTCCGGGTACAGCATATGTATGGCATTTGAGTACATCAGTTCTGTAAATCTTGAAGTCTATAGTATACTTGCTGCAGCATACAATAAACATAAGCAATACATTTATAGCTTCAAATAAATGTCTGCACTAAGACAACATTGCAGTAGGACCCTTGTATAATATACCATGTAGAGGATTTAAGCTGCTTCTCTTCTATTATTTCTAGTCCTGACTCTGGCTAGGTGCTACAGACATACAAAGCAATTATAAAGCTACTCGTAAATTTCAGCTGCCAGATGATGAGTTACAAAACTGATAAGATATAAACAATGCTTATAAGTTTTGAGTTTCTATAAAGATATTTTTCCCTGACTCAGGCGTACATCTGCTCTCCCACCTTCTGCACAAGTTACGGTAAATAGCCTACATTTGTAGAAGTATATGATGCCCTGGAACCATTCTACAGACTCCAAAAAATGCTGGTCATGTGATGTGTGCGTGACAGTGGCGGACAAAGCCAACAGCAGGCCCCAGTGCAAAACAAATGAATGGGGGCCCCATGTGAGGGGTCATGGTCATAACAGATCATGGTTAGATCCAAATAATGCCGATAACAAAAGTACACAAACCTAGATCACATTCTGTAGGCACTATTTAAGTGAAGAACACATTTTATACTTGAATATGACTGGGCCACAGGCAATTATCACTCTTCCTCATGAAACACAGACAGTAATACACAGAGAAGATCCTAGAAGATAATCAGTCCCTAAATGTGGTGCAGGGGCTCCTATGTGACTGCACGGCCTGCACAGGCCTATACTCCCCTCTGCATTAAGAGTGTTCTTGATTAGCCTTTAGTGCTGCTGTTTTATTTATATTTATTTGCCATGTATTTAACGTGATGTACATAAACAATGTAACATGCATTAAATAATTACATAATGGTTGGTAGTTTACAATCCAAAGCTGTCTAAGGACTTGAGGTCTTAGAAGATTTTCTTCGGCAAGGACAGCCATTTGTGAATCATCTGTGGGCGGAAATCTAGCTTCAGTACAGGAATCCAATAGCATCTGACGATCTTCTGTGACAGATTGCTACTGTTTGGCACCTCCCATTCATTAACATCCCCTCTGCTGTTTATTTTCCCCTTTACCTGTCCTCAGAACAGATAACAGGTTACTCCGTTGTAGCCAAATAGTATTTCTGAGCAGCAATCATTTCTAAATTTTAACTTGGAATGATCACTAACAATCATTCCAGGAAACAGTGGGCGGAAATCCGTTTCATGGGTCCCTGCCCAATTCCTCATGCCAAATCTGGCCTGAGGAAGTGGGCAGGAACCCACAAAACGTGTTGCTAGTGCTATTACATTTCATTTTTTTTAATGAATTTGTCTTCATTGAGGTAAGCCACCTCAAACTTTATTTATTTTATTGTTTTTAATTCATTTTATCATTTTCTGGGCACCTTTTTGTCCTGTTGTGAACCATTAGGCCTTGTTTTCATCTGTGCGCTTTGGTCTGCTTCTGTCTGCTTTTCAGCAACATGCATTAATCTTTAACATTGATGTCCTGATAAAAAGCGGACAGAAGCGGATAGAAGCACACAGATGGAAACAAGGCCTAAGGGCTAGTTCACACTGGGGTGCTCTTCAGGAGTATTTCTGCGCTTTGCTTATCGCTGGCGAGCTTAGATATAGTAGTCACATGTTTAGCGGCATGGACTTGGAGTGGTGTTCTCGGGAAAGGAATGGAGCAAGGCTGAGCATGTGACAGCAGCACGCTATGCCAGGATTAGTGAGGACCAACACATGGCAGAATCTGACAGTGGTCAACATACGTACGAGAGCCTGTCCTTAATTACTCTATGCTATTTTATGCAAACGTGCATGTAAGTGTATTAGCTTTTTATACCCATTAAAGTGTTGCTATTAAGCTATAAAAAGGCAATTTATTTTGAGGCATATTGATTTGGATGGGAGAAAATTGACAATATTCAAACTACCAGGAGGAAATCGGGGAGGAAGCAGTTAATAAAAGTGTGGCCAAAAATGGGCACAATTGTTATTTATCGTATTATTGTTAGCGGGGATCGGGGGGGGGAATTTAGGTTAGGTACCACTGGGGGGGGGGTCTTAGGGTTAGGCACCCCCAGTGGGATTTTAGGGTTAGGCACCACCAGGGATGGTCTTTGGGTTAGGCACCACCAGGAGATGGTTCTGTGTGAGAGTAGGGAGAGGTTAGGTTTAAGTCACGTTGTAGACTATTGGTACATTTATCAATAATGTAATACCGCAATTACATTGTTATTTACTGTTTTTGTTATGGTTATTGTCATATAACGTTGTCACCATTATTGTTATCGTTATTTAATGATGCCTAAATTAGCGCGTGACTATTTCAAATGTGTGCATTGGGGAGGTTTTGAAACACTACCAAGAGGAGGCCTGATAGGATCCAGGGAGGTGAGGGACAACCCTTAACCTCCCTGGCTATGCCGCCGGGAGGCACCGCTCAGGCCCCGCTGGGCCGATTTGCATAATTTTTTTTTGTTACACGCAGCTAGCACTTTGCTAGCTGCGTGTAACCTCCGATCGCCGCCGCTACCCGCCGATCCGCCGCTATACCCGTCCAAGAGATCCCGTTCTTTGAACGGGATCTCTTGATCTCCGTTCGCCGAAGGCGATCGGAGGGGCTGGGGGGATGCCGCTCAGCAGCGGCTATCATGTAGCGAGACATTGTCTTGCTACTTGAAAAAAAAAAATTTAAAAAAAGGTATTTGCTGCCCCCTGGCGGATTTTAATAAACCGCCAGGGAGGTTAAATTGTCCCGCTGTGCTGTTAGACCTACATATAGGTTTTAGAGGATGTAAGTTTTGAAAAAATGGGTGTGGTGAAGGCCATCCTAACCCTTTGAATCCAAGGTTAAAGAAATCCAGATTAAAAAGACCTCTGGAATTGACTTAAGAAGTGAACAACTAGAGACTAGAGACTAGAGAATTAAACTTGGCAACCTGAGACTTGCAATGATTGTGTGCTTTTAGCATCAAATTGTGTGATGCCACATCCTTGTATAGATATTACAAACAAACACAGAACATTTATATCGCGCTTTTCTCCTGGCAGACTCAAAGAGCCAGAGCTGCAGCCACTAGGAAGCGCTCTATAGGCAGTAGCAGTGTTAGGGAGACTTGCCCAAGGTCTCCTACTGAATAGGTGCTGGCTTACTGAACAGGCAGAGCCGAGATTTGAACCCAGGTCTCCTGTGTCAGAGGCAGAGCCCTTAACCATTACACTATTGCAGCCATGACACTACAGCATATGAACCAAGAGGAAACTAAACGAATGTGTCCACAAAAGTATTTTTTGTGTATTTTCTTTGATTAATTTGTATATATTATATAAAGGTTTTATTGGAGGTTTTAGCAAATCAACCATAATGGCTGTGCACATTTAAACTATGTCATACATAGAAAAAAATAGAGGGATGATGAACATGTTGCTTGACTATCTTCTTATATTGCTCTCCTGGGAATGTCTTCATGGACAAAAATAGGACCTAAGTATTTCAAACTTTCTAGATTTTACTTGAAACTTTACTTTCAAATTAATGTTTTACAACCAGATATGTACAAAATCATGTTCAGAAAAGAAAGATCATCTAAGTAGAAACAGGCCAAAAAAGACCTAAGCTAACTAAAATCATTTCTATCTGCATTGTTTCTCCATTATTAGTAATAGCAGCAACAGCTATGATCCAAAAGGGACTGAACAGACTATTTTTTGTACAAAGGGGTGGCATTCAAGGTCTGACTTGCACAGCAAGAGAGTGGAACATCTCTCTACCTGTACCAGAACACTAGTATTTGTGCAAATCACCTACCTTTCTATGCATGCAGTCACACACTTGTAGCAAGTCTGACAGCAGCAGACTATTATTACTGTGAGTAGAGTTTTTAACTGAAGTAAGTTTAACCTACTGCATGTTCACATCAATGGATGTCCCCGTTTGGTACATACTTAACATTAACTGAATACTAAGGAGACATCAATGAGGAATAAATGAGGTACAGTGAGTTTAAAGGCACCTGCAAAATTATAGACTGGTAAAAACATGAGTTTGATTGTCTCCATGGCTACCTCCACTTCATATCTAAAAAGAGAAGATGGTGAAGGAGCCATGTCTGGCATCTTATGAAATGAGATGAGCAAATATCATATGTGACTCATGAGTTAGGATACAGGTCGTAAAAAGATGTTATTCTGTGCTCAAACAAAAGAGCAATGTTTCAGGCAAACATCTAAGGATGTCCTCTTTGTTTGAAGAGCAAATAAAGCAAAATGTTGAAGGCATTTCTTTCCAGTATGGATGGAGCTAGTTAATGCGTGAAGAAAATGTATTAAATAAAAAAAAACAGAACTCCCCAATCAATTGTGAGACTAGTAAGCCCTTTTCACAGTCAACAACCAATGCTGCAATAAATATCAATCTTTATTATATATAATATTAAAAGGATAATTAAAATAATCTAAAAACAAGGTATGGTCCTAAGGACCTCCTCAAACATGATATGACACGGGATAGGATGACAAATAGTGTACATCACACTAACCAACTAAAATATGTACAGTTCTGACCATGCCAACGTCAGAAATTATTTCTGACATCATCATAGTTAAAACCGTACATATTTTCCTTGGTTAGTGTGGTGTAAACTCTTTGTCATCCTAGCTATATCATGTTTGAGGAGGTCCTTAGGTGCTTCATACCTTATTTTTTAGATGATTTTAATAATCCCTTTTAATATTATCCTACCTAATAAAACCTAACTGTCCCTGCGTACTCCTGTCCGTGTCCTTTGGTCCGTGCTTTTTGGTACTGCACACGTGCGCAGCACGGACAGCCGTTGGGACAGGAGGACGGGGCCAGTTAGCCGGGCGGGCGTAAGCGGGGGCGGACGGGTGCTCGTGCATTCACACTGACATGTAGTGGTGGCGGTAGGGACAGACAGACCTAGAGCCATTTTTAAACGGGCTTAGGTATACTAGTATATAATAAAATCAAATACGTATAAAACAGAGGCGCCAAAAGTATAAAAACAAAATCTTTAAAAATTTAAAAAAGCTTTGGAGGCAGTGGTGGACTTACCTCCTGTAAGCAGACCCAAGAGGCTGTATTTATTCAACAAAGTATTTATTGGGTATACTCCAGGGGGATTTCGCAACGCGTTTCACAGGCTTTGCACCCGCTTCCTCAGGCAATACACAATAGGAGCATACATCAGCAATTGATCCGGGACACGCTTGGCGCCTAGTTCTAGTACTAGGCGCCAAGCGTGTCCCGGATCAATTGCTGATGTATGCTCCTATTGTGTATTGCCTGAGGAAGCGGGTGCAAAGCCTGTGAAACGCGTTGCGAAATCCCCCTGGAGTATACCCAATAAATACTTTGTTGAATAAATACAGCCTCTTGGGTCTGCTTACAGGAGGTAAGTACACCACTGCCTCCAAAGCTTTTTTAAATTTTTAAAGATTTTGTTTTTATACTTTTGGCGCCTCTGTTTTATACGTATTTGATCATATATATCCACCCTTGGTGGAGGGGGATACCCCTTTTTCCTACTGTCTACAGAGAGCGACTTCTTAAATCCTGAGTGAGGACAGGAAAATCTCCTCACCTGCCTATACAGTGGTTGCCTGGAGGTAACCCTGGTTTGTGAGTATAAATTTATACTCCCTTCATACTTCACTTGTTTTAACATATTACACTATTGGGCTCTCGGTTTCTCTTTTACATATAGTATATAATAAAGATTGATATTTATTGCAAAATTGGTTGTTGACTGTGAATGAAGCTTACTAGTATCACAATTGATTGGGGAGTTCTGTTTTTCTTTTTCTTTAATTAATATGTTAATACAGGTCGATGACCCACTCCTACAACATTTAGTGCTCCCATAGATGGTATGATTGGGAGCATGACTATGCTCGTTCTCTTTTTCTCTTAAATATGAAGGAAATGAATTATCCCTGTAGATAAATGATGGAGTAAAAGAGCATCCCAGATATCTGAATAGTGGAGTCCTTCATTCCATACACCAATCCATCCAGGCACTTTTATACGTCTTAATTTTGTTTATACGCCTCTTGTTATTGTCATTGATATGGCCAATGGGTTAGCAACATTTTCCATTAACTTAGGGCAGGGGTTAATGTAATCAATGCAAACCAATACAACTTGTATCTCATCTGCTATGCGCAAGAATCCATATACATTCAAACCGTCCTTTTAGAACGTATTCAAATATTGTTCTTTTCAGTTACAGTCCAGACGTCTATAAATATACTCCTAAACAGTAATTATACTCTTTAATTAGGAAGTAGAAAATACAAATATTGACTGTTGAAAGGGAGAGAAACCAAGAGCCCAATATGGTGTAGTATGCTATATCTGAATTGCTGGTAAGTTTTTAAGACCTATGTGCACTACCTTCTATGGATTTTTGTCTACCCACCACACACGTTATCAATGTTTAGCTGTTGATGGTTTTATGTATTTCTTTTTTACTTTGTGCTAATTACTTAATCACTAATGATATCATTATTTTGAACACTCTTTTTAATATTACCATTACTTTTAATCTATTTTTATTTAAATTTTTTCAATAGTTAAGCACATGGCCTTAGCTTTTTCCCTAGGGTATTATACGGTTTTTGATATCCCTATTTTTCACTGCACTAGCACTTTAGTGTTTATATGCTCCTAATACCGCCTATATTACATGGATCACCATGACTATGCTACCATGTTCACCCTAATATATTATCAACTTTGTATAAAATCTACTGCAGAAATTATTGTAGCAATTTTTATAGCAATGTTTTGTTGTCTCCTGTCTACAGTTGTTGTCCCCATCTCATTGCCTGATGAAGCGGGCCTAGCCTGTGAAATGCGTTGCATCCCTGGGGTACTTTACAATAAATGTGTGTATTTATCTTCAGACAGTCTTTCATGTCTGCTTTATGGAGGTGAGTCCACCGCTTCCTCCAAGCGAATTTTAAAGGTTTTATCCATTTTTATCCTGCTGGCGCCTCTGTTCTCCTATTGCATATTTTAACTATTATGTGTTTTGGTAAGAAGTGCTCTGCAGCTAAACATTTTTGAAAACATGATCATGTAATCAAAGAAAGTTGAGTTAGTTTGGGGGCTGTTGTGATAATATATATATATATATATATATATATATGATCAACATTCTTCTTGACCAATACCAATTGCTTACCATTATAAAATTGTAGAAGTTCAAATCTACCAGTAAAACCTAATGACAGACCTTACCAAAATGATCAATGGTATGACTGGCTTATATTATTAACCATTTCAGCCCGCGGGGATTTTTCGCCTTATGCATCAGAGCAATTTTCACCTCCCATTCATTCGCTAATAACTTTATCACTACTTATCACAATTTATTGATCTATATCTTGTTTTTTCCGCCACTAATTAGGCTTTCTGTGGGTGGTACATTTTGCTAAGAGCCACTTTACCGTAAATGCATTTTAACAAGATTAATAAGAAAAAAATGGAAAAAATTCATTATTTCTCAGTTTTCGGCCATTATAGCTTTAAAATAATCCATGCTACCATAATTAAAACCTATGTATTTTATTTGCCCGTATGTCTCGATTATTATACTATTTAAATTTTGTCCCTATCACAATGTATGGCGCCAATATTTTATTTGTAAATAAAGGTGCATCGTTTCCGTTTTGCGTCCATCACTATTTACAAGCTTATAATTTTAAAAATGTTTGTAGTATACCCCCTTCAAATGCATATTTTAAAAGTTCAGACCCTTAGGTAACTATTTATGTCTTTTTTTTTTTTTTCTAATTGTAATTTTTTTTTTTTTACTATTAAAACTTTTATTTGGGTAATATTTTGGTGTGGGACATAAACTGTTAATTTTTAATGTTGTTAGCTGTGTAAATAGTAATGTAAAAAATGTGTAGCTGTAGTTTTACTATTTGGCCACAAGATGGCCACCTTCGTTTTTTGTTTCCCTCCTTGTACTTCTCTCTAAGCGGAAGTACAAGGGGGATGCGGAAATCTCTCCGGGCAGAAGAGCCGGAGCCTCACAGGTGAGCGCTTCGTTTTTTCTGCGGGGAAAAGGGATCGGTGATCGGGAACCATGTTCCCTTTCACTGATCCCAGGGCTACCGGGCGGCACAGCGGGGATGCGGGGGCGTGCCCGCGATCGCGGGCGGGAGCGCACCCAAGCGCGGGAGCGCTGCAGAGCTGCCGCCCGGACGTGAGCTTCACGTCCGGGCGGCGGAAATGGTTAAGTGGCTGAGGGTCTTCTAACAATTCCATAGTGGGCAGCCTATCATTCATATTGCTTACCTACTATAAGCAAGATCCTAGCAGGCAGCAGCCATGAACTGGAAGAGCAGTTCATCTTGGTGTCTACGTGATGGTGGCACAAGATGAATAAAAATGCCTTCACTGTTTCAGTAACCCATCAAGCACAATGTGGTTTGCCTTTATTCTCAGAAGTACTCGCTGTTGCTTTTAATCAACTTTATTTTTGTGGGATGAAACAAAATGGCATGTCCATTATCCTATTTTACGGCATGTCATAGTGTTTTCCTTGGAAATTGTGTGATAAAGGTGCATTGTGATTTGACTGAGCTCTTGCCAAGCTGATTCTGATTAAACTCATAATAGATATGCAAATCTTTCTCCGGCATTCGGACTGATGTATTTATGTGTTCGTCTGCAGGGAATTTCCCCAGTGAGATTTTAGTTTGTTTGGATTTTTTTTCTTCTCTTTTTCATTCTTCTTATTCTTTTTTGCTAAAGAACCATAAAAGAAGCAGTTTGATGCATTTTGTGAAGCTATTTTTGCTTTGCCGTGTTTGTTTACATGGAAATGGATAGAATATATGGTGGAACATACATATTGTGTAGATGAAAACTAGTGTGTTGGTTTGAGATTAATTTATTTGTTTGCTGATGAACTGAAGTAGCTGTACGATTTCCTAGTTTCTTTTGCAATGCATCTTCAAGATTCAGTACTCTTCTCCATCCGAAAAAGTTTTTCTTCCTAAAATAATAATTATGATGTTGCTGGCAATAATGCTAATAGCACCAATGAAAAAAAAAGTTGCATTACAGGCATTCTGTACAGAGAAAGAATTGATGCTAAACTTTGTATATAAAAGAATGAACATGACTTGACAGCAGTGCAAGCTCCGCAGAGCAAACTGAATTTATAATGGGCATAAAGAAAAGGCCCATGTATTTTTCCATTCATTAGAATATGTTTAATAAATAAAAATGTGTCTTCTGTAAGCTTTAAAAAATTAAACGAAAAAGTTATTTGCTGAAATGTGATAGTTGCTAGGCGATATAAACTTCCCAGTAACTTTAAAACGGATCTCTCTGTAAACTCTAAGAAAACCTCATAAGAGAAAAAATTCTCCCGTGCAGTTCTTCAGTAAGGCTTTCAATAACTTTTGGTCTTTCTCTGTTCTGGAATTGATTGTTTCTGTACCTCCTTTAATTTCATCTGCATTTCTTTCCAGCTGTGTATGGTGATTGCTTGGTGGGTGACCATGACCAATCCTTACCACTGTAGCTCCACTGATCACCTGCTATCACATCTAGTTATGTGAAGAAAGAGGGTTGTGGCCATGTAAATCAAAGCAACTCCCCTTAACCTCTTATAACTAGAATGGAAAAGCTGTTTGTAGTACGATTTTCACCACTATCACCTATATGGATTTCATTGAACTGGGGATCATTGGAAGCTTGACTTTAAAGGTTTTCTCCCTACAGGTGAAAGTATCTGTTTAAAAATTCTAGACAATAGTATTTAAAGATCATATTAGAGATAACAGCTCTTAAATGGACTGGACACTTGCTACCCGACACTGTGATGTAGCTTAAAGAGTAACTGTTAGCCCGAAAAATCAAATTTAAATCTCTATTGCAATGTGTTAAATAGTTTGTAAGGGAGCCAAAAAGGCAATGCTGAAGTTAAAAAGCAATCTAATTTTTTTACTGTGTGGCTATCATTCAGCCTTTTCTCCAAGCTCCTAAGGAGGACGCAAAGCCGCATAACAGATACTGCAGAGCATGCAGATGTCTGCCCGACCCCCCTCTCCCCCCCAGGACCAGGTGCCAATGTCTGCCCGACCCCCTCTTCCCCCCCAGGACCAGGTGCCGATGTCTGTCCGCTCCCCCCCCCCCCAAGAGCCGATGTCTGTCCGACCCCCCAGGACCAGGTGCCGATATCTTCTCACCCCAAACAGCTGACAAGGAGAGAGCGCGGGAGCGGAGTACATCTACACACTTCCAGCGCTGCCACCGCAGAGCAGCCGCCGCCGTGCATCTCTCTCCTGCTCATGATTCTCTCACATGTGACTCGGCGGCGGCTGCTCTGCGGTGGCGGCGCTGGAAGTGTGTAGATGTACTCCGCTCCCGCTCTCTCTCCGTGTCAGCTGTTTGGGGTGAGAAGATATCGGCACCCCCGAGTGGGTGCCTAACTTTTAAACCGCCCCTTGGGTGCCTAACCTTATCCCCCCTCGGTGGTGCCTAACCATACACCCCCCAGTGAACAACTAACCTTAACCCCTGGGCCACTAACTTCAACCTCATCCCCGCCTAACCTTAACCCCTTTGTACGTCTGTTATGTGAACTGTGGCTACTAATAGCAGGTGCATAGTGGGCCGCCCTGGTGGACTGCCTTGGTGTCTGCTTTTTAGCCGGTGCCCAGATTTGTTTGCGCTTTTAGCTATATCGCCAACATGTTACTACACTGAAAGACATCAGAAGCCTCAGAGAAGTCACTGGTACAACTGTGAAACAATATTTGCATATAAAGATGATTTTGCAAAAGTTGCTTCTGTTTTATGGAAAGTGGATTTACACTTTATGGAATTAACAAGGTTCTTCGGGGACTTATTAAACTCTTTCCACGTATTTAATCAGTCTGTTTAGTAATTTACAACCATAAGATTATTAAAAGATAATTGTTCAATCATTTCAGACTTTCAAAATAAGGAGAACAGCAGCATTAAAATTAAGAACAGGATGGGGTACATGCTTAGCAGAAATCCTGAGTACTAGTATGGGATAATTACAGCAGCCACCATCTTGTTGACAGAAACCAGTTCCTGCTCCCTTTAGTCATCAAAGACTAATGTTGAGAGGTGTGGGGGATAGATATTTCCTGCAGAATACCAAAGAGACCATTTCTTATCTCACATCAGGGACCTCTACAGGCAAGAAGAGGCAGGAGCTAAAGTCAATTAACTAGGTTGGTAGCTGCTTCAAGGATTGCAAACTGAAACTTTTTAACACTCAGTCATACCATAAGTTTTAAAGTTGATTGCTTAAAGTGTGTGTGTGTGTGTGTGTGTGTGTGTGTGTGTGTGTGTGTGTGTGTGTGTTTAACAACCGCGCGCTGGTCCCTTAACAACCAGTCCTTCTAAGCATAGGCAACTTCTAAAAATCACCCAGTCTCCGGCTTAAGCAAATAAAAGCTACTCGATAGATCCATCTTCAAATTATATGGAAAGAATATCCAAACCAGGACTGAAAGCTTAAAGAAGAACACTCCTAGACAATTTTGATACACATTTCTGACCTTTATAATAATGTTAACTTTAAGGCTTTTAAAAATAACATTAGCAAATGCATTACATTTTTTTAATCCTGGTAACATCACCCTAGTATACTATACTAGTAGCAGAGCAATCTACAGAGAGAGAGAGAGAGAGAGAGAGAGAGAGAGAGAGTTGATGCAGTCTCCTGCGTAACTGTCTACTGAAAAAGGAGACTACACTTCCCATGATCCCTAGTGGTGACTCTTCGCTGCTAATACCTAGGTGAAGCCCAATGATGTCTATCTGCACTTCTGCTGGGTACTATGTGACAAAAGAAGGAGTAGAATAACTCACTCCCATTGTCATCCCAAAATAAGAAATATGGCTTTAATGATTTGTCCAGAAACTTCTGTAAGAAAGAACAAGTGAAAACATACAAGCAAAGATACAACCATATTTTCATTTACTTTTACAGGCATATCCCTACAACCTTTTTCTTTTTCCATTTTGGATAGAGTTCCTCTTTGAACTACTGAGTCAGTTGAAATGTCAGAGTCATGAAAAGGTGAAAATTACTGCTGTGAGATCAAGCTTTCACGCTTGTAACCGATAATGATTTAGATCACTGTAAAGTCTTTATCTCACATTGTATGTTCCACTGACTGAGCCAATCTCAATGACTTTCTGCCTGATTATTTTTTCTTTGTTTTAATTTCACCATTGAGTGTTGAAAGACCTACAGCCTACGTGCAAAGGATCTGTCAGATAGTGGCAGAGGCTTTTAGCAGGTGAAAAAAAATGATGCTGTACAGTTGTTATCAGCCATCGCTGTGTTTGTGTGTGTATGGGCACATTGTGTAATCACAAACGCTGTCACTCTCTTTATTGATATTCTGGTCGGTGAGACAAATCTCACAGATAGGAGAAAAATGGACCTAAGAAAATACTGCTTTCTTATTGCCAAAGAGATAATACAAAGACTCTGTGGGTGGTTAGTGACTTTCCATTTGACACATGTTCGGCTAGTACTAAATACAAAACAACATAGATGGAGAAGCCACTGAATGCAATGATACATCCCATCTGTATTTTACAGGTGATCATATGTCATTTTGGTGAGAAAAACAGAAACATGTACATTAGAGTGAGATACTGACAATTTATTAAAAAATAACTGTTCTCTGGCTTCCATTATTGAGGATCAGCATAGCAGGGGGCAAAAGCAGCTAGTGTAGTGTGCTCTATCATTGTGTATGAGGTATCAACAACCATTCTGTGCTTGCATGCCATCCTGCATGTCATAGATTGCCACAAATACCCTACTTTATCCCTATGCCATTGTAAATTCTGTGCAGTGGAAATCAACATGGTCAGAGAAATAAGCATGAGAATGGGTTCTGTGATGGTGAAGCAGTTTATTTGGGTGCCGGCGGCCGAGCAGTAATACAATGGGCATCGTATAGACCGCAATGTTAATTACTGCTATAGCGATGTTCTGGGAGTAATTTAGGTGCCGGCAGCACCCAATAAATAACAATAATAGGCGGTGCAGATATCAGCAGAGGGAGTGTTTGGCAGCGAAGGCAGCATAGATATTAGCAGAGATTGTGGCACAAGGGATAGGTTAGGTTTAGGCATCGTTAAAGGGAGGGTTAGTGTGAGAGGAGGGTTAAAGTTAGGCAATTGTAAAATATGGGTAGAAATTACAGACATTTTACTAATGGAATGGAATTACTTATAGTGGAGCATCTGTAATTTTACCAATATTTTATTACTGGATTTCCCCAGTACATAAATTACTCCTTTTACATGTACGTCTTTAATAAATATCAGGGAAGTAAGCTAGAGATGGTCCAGTAATGGAGTGATTAAGAAGAACATGTTCACATTTAGTGAAATAATGTTTCACTCATCTTGGCACAGACAAGCAACGAAACTAAACCTATTAACACACACAAACACAGGAAAAAATAGAAAATGTAATGCTGAACACTGTTGCCAATGTTCACAGGAATGAAGTACATTATTCAGGATACCTTTTTTATGTTTATTATCCTGGTTTCAGAATCAGAAACACTTTCTATACATACATAAATTTTGCTGTATATTAGTATGTTGCCCTGTCCTCCCAGTGATGCTTAGCCTAGGTTATAATGTTTCAGATGGCCTAACTCTTTCTTCAGAGAACCTCATGATGCACCTCCTCCCCAAGCTAAATATCCAATTATCCCCACCCTTCTGATATTCCCTCTAAATAGCAAATACAGGCTTGAACCCACCTCCCCAGACAATTCTCCAATCCACTGCATTGTTTCCCAAATGACATCCCATCCAGCCTAATCCAGGCCTAGCTCCGATAGCTCCGAACTGTCCATCATCCCCTCTCCCAGCATTAGTCCACCTTACTCCCACCCCAGTTGACGCAACCAATGGTCAGAAAGGGAGGGAAGTTTCAAACACTATATATATATATATATATATATATATATATATATATATATATATATATATATATGTTTGTCTTAACTGTTACACTCATTTATGCTTGACAAAGCAGGGGTGTTCCCCTGGGAAACACGTCACAATAAAGATTTCAAACACAGCCTTTATATATCATTGCAGCTAACACCACCTTGCTTTGCTAGCTGTTTTTATCTCCCACTAGACTCCTAGCCGGTGAATCAGGCACGTACCGGCCGATCGCAAAAAAACATTTACACGCCCACCGCAGCCTGTTCCAAATAACCACCGTGGAATCCCGACAGGATCACCATCCAAGACCGTGAGGATATCCGTGCAAGCCAGGTCACCGGCATAAGAGGGATAAAAGCATGACAGCTAGCAAACCTATATAGGTTTCTCCAGCCTCGACAACAAGGTGAGACCTTTCCTATAGGGCCTAGTATCCTACTAGTATCCCACTGTGTGCTTTTTCTCCTTTCTGCCTCCATATCCAGCAGTGTTCTATACATGTAGCAGCACCTGTGATACAAGAGGACCCGCAAATCACTCTCTGATAGTAAACTCTACTACCAAAACCCACAAATCTACATATCTCCTATAGTATCACCACACCTTCCCTTTTATATTGTAAGGTTTTTTCAGGGTCTTCCCTCCTGTGTATCCTATGTGATCGTGCATTCTACCCACAGAATTAACTTGCATTATTGAGACTAGATTGCATGATCCAGCATTGTGTCTTTTACTCCTTATTGCCTTTATTGTGTTGTTCGTACCTCTTTTATCATTGTAACCTTATTTACTGTACAGTGCTGCGTACTATGTTGGTGCTATATAAATCCAATAAATAATAATGTCACACAACCTTATGCCTCAGAGCATTCTGGGAGATAAACATACATTTCACATTAACGCACCATGCCAGAAGTAAAGATGTAGCATGTTTGATAAATTCAAGAATGTAAATCAGGATGAGGAAGGGTTAGGTAAAGAATGAGTAAATTATTTATAAAGTAATACTGTAAAAAATAAGCAATGTTATTCATTACATTATATTCAGTACTGTTCCTCTTTAAAGAGGACCTGAACTCTTGCACAGGAAACAAGGGGGGCATAGAGAAACCCATTCTGTGTGTGTGTATAGAGAACAACATCTCTAATTTTCCCTTCTCAGCAAGTAATGAGCTAGTGTAATCTGAGCTGTCAGCTCTCTACCAACTCTGCCAAATTCTGAGCTGATACGTAAACACAGGAGGTAAACCCTTTTTGTGCTTCCAGGAAACAGTAAGTAACCATTTTGCAGAATCTCAGTTGGTGTTTTATAATCTGTAACAAGGAAATGTTTTTCTTTAAAGGTTATTGTGGTGTTGCTCATCTCTTAGAGCAGAGAGGAAGTACTGAGTTCAGACAAGAAGAGAACACCAAGAGCCCAATATAGTGTAGTATGTACTGGTAATGGAAGATTTATAAATTCAAAATGTAATACTCACAAACCATTAGGCAACCACTGTCAAGGCAGGTGGGGAGATTGTACCAACCCCACTCAGGATTAACAAGTTGCTCTCTGTAGTAGAAGAAGGAGGTGGGTACAACCCTCCACCTAGGGTGGACTCAATGTAGCAATAAGATAACAGAGGCACCAAAAGGATAAAAGGGACTAAATGAGCTTAAAAACAAATTTGGTAATAGAGGAGGCAGTGGTGGACTTACCCCCTCCAAGCAGAACACACGACTGTAGATTTTCAGTCAAAAAATGTTTATTGGGTACTCCAAAATAATATAAAGTGCAACGCATTTCGCAGGTTAAACCTGCTTCCTCAGGCAATACAGATAGGAGTAAAAAAGCATCTGCTAGTAACATCAAAGCTGAGCACCTCTGTCAACTGTCAATCTGTCAGAGGTGCTCAGCTTTGATGATCACACACAGACAGGTACCGGACAGGCACAGTGACACTGTGTGCGCTCACGTAGGTAGGTGGGTGCACTGAAGTGAACAACAGGTAGTAGGTATATGCAGTGATGGGTATTACAATGTGCACCTGTCACACACAGGTAGTCACTGAATGTACCGGGCCTGGCAATAGCACACACAGAAGGAATTACCAAGGCTATCTATGCAACACAAGTGTCACTGGGACACACACATACACACACACAAAATAGATCACAAGAACAAGATTAGCTCTCAAAAGAGCAGTTGGGGGGTGCTTTTTTAGCAATAAGAATCAGCAAGGAGCAAGCTAAGGAGCCTACAAGAGCCTAACTAAGCTTTCCCTATGAGAGTCTGCAGCAGCTTTCCTTTCTCTAATCAATGCAGGCACACAAGTGAGTCCACTGCCTGATGCTGCCTGCCTTTTATAAGGGAGGGTGGGGCTCCAGGAGGGAGTGTAGCCTAATTGGCTACAATGCGCAGACCGCTGACTGTGACTTAGAGGGTCAAAGTTGACCCTCATGAAGCACTATGGGGGCAAACCTAACTTCCGGAAAAGGAGGCTGTTACCTGTTAACGGCACCTGTGTGACTGACTGCACATTGTATTAGTCAAGTCAGTGCATATCTTTCACTTCATCCCCCAATATGGACAAAACAAAAGGCAGAGGCGGGCCACCTGGCAGGTCTGTTTGAGGTCACGCTGTCGTGATTTCGTGCGGCCCTTGACCAAAGTACAGTGTTCAGAAGAAGGCACGTGCCATCAACCCCCAATATAGTCAGGACGTAGTTGACTATTTAACACACAACACCTCATCTTTCTCAGCTTCCGCACGGAAGCGTGACATATCTTCCTCCTCCTGCTCTGAATCTGACACCCCACTTAACATTCAGTCGGCCGCCACCACCAAAGTGCCATCACCCCTGGGCTCAGCGTTGTGGAAATTTTTTTCTGTGTCTGCCTCAGATGAGAGCAATGCCAACTGTACTCTCTGCCCCCGAAAATTGAGCCATGGACCAAGACCCGCGTAGGGACAACTACCTTATGAAGGCACATGATTACAAAGCACAAAATGCAATGGGATGACCACCTGAGGAAAAGCAGCACACAAAAGCAAAGCCACACACCGCACTGGAAGTTACCAGGCCGCAATTTTTTCTCAAAAAAGGCGATACCTAAACTGTACTGTGATGTTGAAAGGCAAGTGGTGACATCTCTGGCACACAGCATTGGGTCAAGGGTCCATCTGACCATGGATGCCTGGTCTGCAAAGCACGCTCAGGCCTGCCCGAAGACTAAGTCAGTCCCCACACACAGCATCTCTACCTGCACGCCACATGTGCTTGACTGCCTTCTCCACCACTACCAACAGGGTCCAGGACTCCAGGTGGATTACTGAATTTTTAAGGGGACTCCAAGCTCTGAATAAAAATGAAATTGGTACTCTCCTGGGGCTTTCTGCAGCCCACCGTAGGTCATGAGGCTCTTATCCCTGAGCCTGTACAGAAATGGCTGCCCGGCGACTCCCGGTGACACTGGGCCCGAGTGTCGGGCTCCTCTCCCTTAAACGTCACGGCTGTCGTCACCACGCCAGCCGCCTTGTGTCATCACGGCGGCAGGTGTGACAGTACTGCGCTTGCGCGATTAAACCGCGCATGCGCAGTACTGTCATGCCGGCTGCCGTGATGACGCGAGGCGGCCGGCGTGGTGACGACAGCCGTGACGTTCCCCGGGACTTTTGGCGTCTATCCCACTCCGCCATGCCCCCCTCCAGGTGTTAGACCCCTTGAAACATCTTTTGCATCACTTTTCTGGCAAGCATAAGTGTTTCTAGTTTTCAAAGTTCGCCTCCCCATTGAAGTCTATTGCGGTTCGTGAAAGTTCGCACAAACCGAACTTTTGCGGAAGTTTGCGAACCGAAAATCGGAGGTTTGAGCCATCTCTATTTTATATACTCACATTTTACTGGCTTGCATGTAAACTAGGTAAACAAATAGTTGGTGATTAATCTCTGCAATGCATAGAGCTAAGCTGGAGGGAATGCCTTTTTCATTCATGGAGGTTCACTTTAAGGTCTTTTAAATTCGTTCATTTTTGACAAACAATGTGTATTTTATAACTTATGATTTTCATATTATGAGAGCAGTACTATTCCTGAAAAAGTAGAAGAAAATGTTTGTAACAAAAAAATTAAAAATAATAAAAAATAAAGTCCAACATATATCTATATTGCTACTTTATATTATCCTTTTGCAGTCATTTTTATTATCTGCAGGACAAGATACGCCATAGTTGTCTAAACACTACATATTACACTACATATTTCAGTATTATTCCTCTTATTAACTTTCTCCGCATAGTGGAAATCCAAAAATTCCTTTTTGGAATACAATAGACATCCAGTTCTGTTAATGTGTTGCATTATTTTTGAATTCTTACTTACTTCACTACTTTTCTTAATGATAAGGGGCAAACTGAAGCAGCAATAAATATAAATATATAAAATGTTAAAAACTATGTTGTGTACTGGCATTTTTTGTTTTTAAAGATGAACATTAACTAAGGTTTGAACTTTATTCCAATTATGTATGGCTGATATTGTGGTGAAACCCCTCCCACAGTGTGATGGCATGACCTTGGTCCTAACAGTTTGCTTTCTGTAAACCTTGTTGCATTGTGGGAAAGAACTGCTTTTTCCAACTGCCAAGCAAGCAATTTATCCCTCTATGCATAGAACTCAGTAACAAACATTCCATACAGTTCAGCTGGCAGAACTAAAGATGTCACAACCTGTGATAATTTCAGAATGTAAATCATGGGAGAGGAAAGATTTTATGGCCCAACACTGGCTAAATTATCTATAAATGAATATGGTAAAAAAAAATGTATTCATTATGTTATTTTTGCTACAATTCCTCTTTATGGCTACCCAGAGTAAAAAATGATCATGGGAGAATGGGTGAATCTTTCTGATTTCTGCGGCCACACCCAGAATAATTCATGTAATGGGGAAAAAAACACTGGCCAGAAATAATTCTCCCCACTTATTATTGCCTGAGAGGTGTTTGCTTAAGATCAACATATACTTCTCAATCTAGTAATTGGTCAATATGGACTACTTGCCCATCTGCCACCCATTATTATTATTATTATTTAGTATTTATATAGCGCCCACATATTACGCAGCGCTGTACAGTGTATATATATATATATATCTTGTCACTAACTGTCCCTCAAAGGAGCTCACAATCTAATCCCTACCATTGCCATATGTCTATATTATGTAGTGTAAGTACTGTAGTCTAGGGCCAGTTTTAGAGGGAGCCAATTAACTTATCTGTATGTTTTTGGAATGTGGGAGGAAACCGGAGTGCCCGGAGGAAACCCACGCAGACACGGAGAGAACATACAAACTCTTTGCAGATAGTGCCCTGGCTGGGATTCGAACCAGGGACCCAGCGCTGCAAGGCGAGAGAGCTAACCACTACGCCACCGTGCTGCCCACTTAGAGGAGTGAGCCAGAATGACTGATGTGACAGGGGAAAACAATCATCCAAAACCCTTTCCCCCACTTATTATTGGCTGGCACAGGAGGTGTTTGCTTAAGGTCATCATACTCTGCGCAATCTATTAATCAGTCGATATATACCTAATACGGCCTGCTTTCCCATTTGCCACCCTACACCCCTTAGGTCACTTAGCAGAAGAGTGATCTAATATTGACCCCTTCCCTTCTGTCCCTAGTCTAGTACTCCTCAGTGCAGTACAATGGTAATGCAGCTGTTGATGGTGCACTGATGCCCCCACCTGTGCAGTTAGATAAAGAATTACTTTTCCCTGTAAATGATTTGATAAAATAACTGAATAAACATTGATCAAGAGGCCCTTAACTTTCAATATCTTTTCATTAGAGTCGATATTTTTTTTAAAATCCAAACTCTAATCTATTGGAAATGTCTAATAATGCAAAGGAGTCCTTGGGTAAGACTTGCAAATGCTCCAGCGTGGCCTCTAGTGGCTGCAGCTCCTAAGTGCTTTGAGTCCACCAGGAGAAAAACAATAGACAATTTAATATTTTAGATAAATCTTGCATTTCTGAATAACAATCATTCTACAGAACCACCATGTGGCAGTTGGATCTTCGGACTACCATCTCTGTGTTTCTATACTTAGCCTAAATTCCCCAGCATTTTAGAAAATCCTGAATTTACTATTTTACCATTTACAATTTAGGTCCATAGTTGTGATGCTTTTTTCAGTAAAGTAAATATGGAAAAAATTAAAAATGGCATAGCTGTTGAGTTCTAATCTTAGAAAATTATACAAATATATGCACATGTATAAATATAGTAAAATGTGGAAAACAAGTCACTACTGATATACCCAACTTTACATTTTCCTGCTTTAAAATGCAAGGCTGAACAAGTTGTTGGATTCTCACTTTTGGTTCTGTGCTCATGCAGAATACATTAACATTAACTATTTTACTGTACAATAAATATGAGACAAGCACAGACTGCATTGCTTAAATGAAAATCCCCATCAGCAGAGCTTGTTGTCTGCAGCTGGCATTTTTCTTTGATAGCGTTCATTTATACTAAGTAATGTACACTATTAAACAATAAACTTAAGATAAGTACATATGCTGCAACTGTAATGGAAAGCCTAATGTCCCCTGTAGCAGATTCACTAGTGGAATCCTTGTAACAGATGTCATATAGGGCAAACTTTATAGGAACAACACAAAGCTGCAGCATCTTAACCACTTGAGGACCCACCCTTTACCCCCCCTTAAGGACCAGCGCTGATTTATGTGATATGTGCTGGGTGGGCTCTGCAGCCCCCAGCACAGATCAGCTGGCATGCAGAGCGATCAGATCGCACCCCTTTTTCCCCCCTATGGGGATGATGTGCAGGGGGGGTCTGATCGCTCCTGCTGGTGGCATGTTGCGGGGGGGGGCACCTCAAAGCCCCCCTCCGCGGCGACATTCACCCCCCTCCCTCTCCTACCTGTCCCCCCCGGTGATCGGGGCTGCACAGGACGCTATCCTTCCTGTGCAGCCTGTGACAGGATGTCGGCTGTCACATGGCGGCGATCCCCGGCCGCTGATTGGCCGGGGATCGCCGATCTGCCTTACGGCGCTGCTGCGCAGCAGCGCCGTACAATGTAAACAAAGGAGACAAATGTCTCCTACGTTTACATTTAGTCTGCGAGCCACAATCAGCGGCTCGCAGGCTATTCACGGAGACCCGCTCCGTGATCTAACAGGAAGCGGCCTTTCCTGATTAATTAGGGAGGCACCTGGCGACGCAGAGCTGCGTCGCTGGTCCTCCAGCTACCACTTTGCCGCCGCACGGTATGAGTGTGCGGTCGGCAAGTGGTTAAAGAGTAACTGTTAGCCCCCAAAGTGAAATTTAAATCTCTATAGCAATGTTTTATTTAGTATTTAAGTGAGCCAAAAAGCCAATGCAGAACTTAAAAATCAATCTAATTTTTATACTATGTAGCCTTTTGCCCAAGCTCCTGACGCAAAGCCGCATATCAGATACTGCTTCAGCATGCAGAGCATGCCTATGTCTGCTCGACCCCTCTCTCCCCCCCAGGACCAGGTGCCGATATATTCTCACATCAAACAGCTGACCGCTCTGACACGGAGAGAGCGGGAGCACTTCCAGCGCCGCCACCGCAGAGCAGCCGCCGCTGAGTCACATGTGAGAGAATCACATGTGAGAGAGATGCACGGCGGCGGCTGCTCTGCGGTGGCGGCGCTGGAAGTGCTCCCGCTCTCTCTCCGTGTCAGAGCGGTCAGCTGTTTGATGTGAGAATATATCGGCACCTGGTCCTGGGGGGAGAGGGGGGTCGGGCAGACATAGGCATGCTCTGCATGCTGAAGCAGTATCTGATATGCGGCTTTGCGTCAGGAGCTTGGGCAAAAGGCTACATAGTATAAAAATTAGATTGATTTTTAAGTTCTGCATTGGCTTTTTGGCTCACTTAAATACTAAATAAAACATTGCTATAGAGATTTAAATTTCACTTTGGGGGCTAACAGTTACTCTTTAAAGGGAACCTGAAGTGGGATATGTAGGCTGACATATATATATATATACACTTTTTTTAAACAATGCAAATTACCTGGCTGTCCTGCTGATCATCTGCTTCTAAGGCATGGTTCATGCATTAATCTGCCCATTTCTGGTCTAGTCTAGTCAGGGCCGGATTTACCATAAGGCACTGCAAAATTCATGAAGACCGGCACCATCCATTCAGTAAAGCTCTTTTATATGCTTGTAAAAGGCATAACAGCAATCAGTGCGACATTTCAGGGCAGCCGCCCCTTTATCAAGCTATGCTGTTCCTGCACAGCAAAGCAAATAAAAAAGCTTTACTGAATGGATGGTGCCGGTCTTCATGAATTTTACTATTGAATGACTGGAGTGCAGCCGGCCATACCGTGGCACATCCGCTCGCTATATAATTGAAGAGTGCTCCACAATCATCTTTACAAGGACCATAAGGCACTGTAGGCATGTGCCTACAGGCGCTTGATGATGGAAAGGCGTCTCACTCCCCTCCACGAGTGCCTCCCTCCCTCCTTCCCTATGCAGAGTCCTGATAAGAATGTAAATGAGAGGTTATTCACCCTGCTCTTGGCATTCCACTGCTGAGATCTCCCTTCAGGGGCACCCCTAGCTATGTAATGCTTGGGGGCACCTCTAGCTACTTAATACTGAGGGTACTTGGAAGCAAAGGAAGTAAGGGAGAAGTGACAGCTGGAACAGCCAGCCCTCTTGCAGTGCAGTTAAGCGGGGGTTTGTGGGTTCATGGACAGTGAAGTCTAAGGTGCCAGGACATCTGTGCCTATAGGCTCATGTGATGTAAATCCGGGCCAGAGTCTAGTACTGTCCTGTCAGTTTTGCACCCCTTTTCTATCAGTTTTACCAGACTGGACCAGAAATGTACACATTTGATGTGTGAACACAGCCATAGAAACACATACAAGACTGATACAAAACTGACAGGACTGGACCAAAAATGTACAGATTTACATTTGAACTCTGCCATAGAAACGTATGCAAAACTGATGCCAACTGTCAAAAACTGATAGGACAGAACTGGACACCTTTTTATGTATGAACCAAGCCTAATAGCCATAGTCCCTGAACAAGCCTGCAAATCAGGTGTTTCTGACAAAAATCTGACAAGATTGCCTGTTTTCTCGTTTCAGGTGTGTGATTCAGACACTACTGCAGCCAAAGATCAGCAGGATGCCAGACAATGGTATTGTTTAAAAGGAAATAAATATGACAGCCTCCATATGCATCTCACTTCAGGAAGATTGGATTATTGTCAGTTTCTTAGATACTACGAGTAAGTAATCCTGGCATGGCAAACCAGTCCATTTTACTATTTCTGAACAAATATATTCTCCTTCCCCTGGACTCTGAACTTTCTTCCTGAAATAAATAGGAATGCAGAGAATAAATAGTTCTGATGAGACAATCCATACAAGGTAGCTTGACGTGTTCTATGTCACCCTTAGATAATGGATATTTTGCAAGGGATCATTGTGTGTCAGCCGAGGCTCTGCATACCCATAAAACAAAGCAACAAGCCTGCATGAACACTGCATTTTATGAGGTCGTTTATCAAGGGCAGGAATGGTAGAGTGATACAGTCAAAGTAATATTCACTTCTCATGTATTTATGATGCTGATCTGCATGCGACGGAGGCCGTGACTCAATTCCTTCAGGCACACGAGTCTCTGCTGAATGTGCAATGAAGATTTCAGCCTTACTTCATTCCAGAGAAGAGTGCCCCGGCTCCCTGAGCAGTGTGGCCAAGTAAATTAGTTAATAGCCCATTACACTGCATGATGGGTATCGCAGGCTGCGACTGTTATATGGTACACTAAGAAAGTCTCTGAGGTGCCTAGAAACTATAGTAATTGTAATAATCCATCTCAGCTGGAAAAAAATTGTTGTAGTGAGAGAAGACACAACAAAGAATGCTGCATTATTGGGCTGTGATGCATATCCTGTGTTTGCCCATCTAGCTGTACATCTGGATTAAATGCTGTATCCCAGAGAAAGCACACAAAAAACACCATTTAGTATCATTTTGCATTTAATAGGGGGATGATCTCATCTTTAGTGTTAAAAAAAAAGTGCAGGACATCCATATACTTTTATTAAACAGGTTATATACTAGGAACACTATGCTAGTGCTATGTTGGACCTAAAGGCCTGTACCCACTACACCATTTTTCCAAAGACCAGCATTTTTTTGAGAGACAAGAGATCATTTCCAATATCTCACAAAAAGGTAGAAGCGCGCGATTATGCAAACATTTGGCGAAGCATGACAATAAGGACCATCACTGCAGATGTGATATTAAAGATCCCTGATGACTCTGCGCAAAGTGTCATGATCGCTTGACTTTCCATTTGCACCCATTGTGTGCCATTGCGCGACGTTGCGAGTACCCACCCACAGATAGATGGATCGGGGAGTGCAGGTCAGGGACATCACTGGGATCCATCTTCCTGGGTTTTCAGGTGAGTATTCAGCTCAAGTCTTGGTTCTTTCTGGTAGGAATTCCACAAAATGCTAAAAAATATTAGTCTGACTATCAGGCCCTTGTCAACATGATTGCATCACACAATTTCTGAAGATTTGTTGGGTGTGCATTCACGTTGCCCAACTCCTGCTGTATGATATATTATTTAAAGAGAACCCGAGGTGTGTTTAAAGAATGTTATCTGCATACAGAGGCTGGATCTGCCTATACAGCCTAGCCTCTGTTGCTATCCCAAACCCCCCTAAGGTCCCCCTGCACTCTGCAATCCCCCATAAATCACAGCCGTGCTGTGAGGCTGTGTTTACATCTGTAGTGTCAGTCTCGGCTGCTCCCCCGCCTCCTGCATAGCTCCGGTCCCTGCCCCCATCCCTTCCCTCCAATCAGCAGGGAGGGAAGGGATGCAGGCGGGGACCAGAGTTCTGCAGGAGGCGGGGAGAGCAGCAGACTGACACTATAGAGATAAACACAGCCAGCTCTGACAAGCTGTATGTCAGCAGCGTGGCTGTGATTTATGAGGGATTGCAGATTGCAGGGGGACCTTAGGGGGGTTTGAGATAGCAACAGAGGCTTGGCTGTATAGGCAGATCCAGCCTCTGTATGCAGATACCATTCTTCAAACCCACCTCGAGTTCTCTTTAAGATGGTCTACCCATCCCCTTACACACAGTAACTCTCTACAGAATATTTATTCCACAGCTCCACAGCTCTACCTAGTGTTTCCACCCTCCCCCCCCAAACAATCCGAAACAGTCTGTATGCATGTTGGATTATTATGGCTCTGTACAATTTAACAAGCTGACACATCATTGCATTCCAGTGGTTCTGGAGGTGTGTTTAGCTTCTAAGGGTACAATTGTTAATTTGCATATATTCAGCAGTGGTGCCTGGGAGACATCTCGAGCTCACTCCAACCTGAATTATCGCAAATTCTTTCTGTTTTAGGAAAGCAATTTTTTGTTTTTCTTAACATCTTAGTAAGGGGGCTTTTAGGACCATTGTAGTCCCTTACACACTCCAATGAGTTCTGGGTCACCATGAGCTTGCTGGTTAGTCTGTACCTCTCGGTTTACAAGCCCTACTCCATAGAGCCAAATTAATCCATGCCATGCACTGATGAGGATCAAACAATCCGAAACAGTCTGTATGCATGTTGGATTATTATGGCTCTGTACAATTTAACAAGCTGACACATCATTGCATTCCAGCGGTTCTGGAGGTGTGTTTAGCTTCTAAGGGTACAATGGTTAATTTGCATATATTCAGCAGTGGTGCCTGGGAGACATCTCGAGCTCACTCCAACCTGAATTATCGCAAATTCTTTCTGTTTTAGGAAAGCATTTTTTTGTTTTTCTTAACATCTTAGTAAGGGGGCTTTTAGGACCATTGTAGTCCCTTACACACTCCAATGAGTTCTGGGTCACCATGAGCTTGCTGGTTAGTCTGTTCCCCCCAGATTGTAAGCCTCTGGCAGGTTCCTCCCTTCCCTAGTATAATCTATGGGATTGTGTGCTCCTTTCCTATGACAGCCTGCACTGGGCCTACCTAACCAGCCCATATTGCATAATCATGTATTTTGTACCGTTTGCTTTGTATGACTTTGTTCTATGTTGTATAACCTTGTTATATCTGTCATCCTTGTATCATTGTATATATTTATTGTCCAGTGCTGCATAATATGTTGGCGCTTTATAAAATACAATAAATAATAACAATATTATAATAATAATATTTCAAAGTCAGCAGGATGGCTCCATGATTTCATACTACTGATGTCAGAATCAGACTATATCATCTGCATGCATCAGAAGAGAGGAACATGTATCAGTATTTTATAGGAGCCTAGATTATATATTTAACAATGTTTTGCATTTCTTTTCTTGAACTATGCAGCTTTATTCATCATATTTTCTGTAATCATTAAGCCAAACCTAGCAAACGTTTAGATTTTTTTCTAGTAATGTGATTGATAGTCTTGCAGTGAGTACCAGTGCCTAATGGCATAACTCTCACAGCAAAGGCCCTTCATACACCTGTCTGTACAACCCAAGACTGTTAAGAGGATTGACAGTTTCTGCTAAAGTATACAGTGCTCAGGTCCTCCATTATCCTGACATTCTGCTCCCACAGAGACAGTCTTCCTTGTTGCTGGGCAACCAAGAACGGTGAGATATAACACTTTCTGGCTGGTTACTAGGCAACTGAGTATCTATCCTATAAGGATTTTCCCGGACCTGCAACCATTGTGGCCTGTCCGCCACCAAGTCACTAGTTTATTTACATAACATCTACATATTAGAAATCATTTTAGACAGCTGATAGAGCTATTTATATCTAAGCCTACCTCCAAACACAATTTAGTCTAATGCTTGTCATATGCATCAGAAAAACAGAAATCAGTTTGTTCAGTTGTTGCTGAAGCTATATATGCAGTGTCAGAAAAACGATGGTGGAACAGGGGCACAATGGAGCCCATGGACAGCTGTAAGTGTTTGCAGAAACAGATAGGGAATACAGCAATTTAAATTTGCAGCTCATTCTTGGTTCAGGTTCACTTTAAAGGACAACTGTAACGAGAGGGATATGGTATGGAGGCTGCCATATTTATGTCATTTTAAAAAATACCAGTTGCCTGGCAGCCGTGCTGGTCTATTTGTCTGCAGTAGTGTCTGAATAACACCAGAAACATGCATGCAGATAATCTTGTCAGATGTGACAATATTGTCAGAAACGCCTAATATGCTGCATGCTTGTTCAGGGTCTATGGCTAAAAGTATTAGAGGCAGAGGATTAGCAGGACGGCCAGGCAACTGATAATTCTTAAAGGCAATAAATATCATTAAAATTGTCCTTTAAAGAGGTAATAATCTCAATCTAGATCCTCAGGAAGGAAATAAAAATGGCAGCCTCCATATCCCTCTCTCTTCAGTGAGAGGGTTGCTGGCTTGACTCCTTTATTTCTAAACTGACAAGTTCACAGCCCTATAATACAACTATATACCTGATTTTAATAGAACCAATAAAAGTTATGTTTTAGTGCGCTAGGGGCCTAACCCTGTTCAGGGAACACGTATCCTATAAACCTGATTCATCAATTGTTAAGAGATTCTAAGAGAGTTCAGATTTTAACACTGTAAGGTCTCTTTCATATGGGAAAGGGGTCAGTTCACAATCTGTCGGCTACTCTTGCGCATCAGTTGGGCTTGCTAGTGCACAACCTCGAAATAGAGTCTGGGAGACACAGACAGACGTACAAACCCGGGGAGGAGAGACTGTGCCAACACTGTGAGCAGAAGGCCCTTGAGGATGAAAGCCACTTCCTGCTGCACTGCCACGAATCTACTGCAACCAGGGACACTTACTTTAAGAAATTGATGAAACTATTCCCAGACTTACTCACATTAGAAGATAAGAGAAAAACATATATCCTACTGGGAGAAGAGGAACCCACAGTGACAATCGTTGCACACTATGTCACAGCATGCCACAGACTGAGAGGAGCATAACGGAACTGTAAACCTAAAAATGTCCACAGACTGTTTAGCCATTGTCCCCCCCCCCACCCTCTTCCATGTCCCCCTTTTCCCCTTGCTTTGGGAATACCTGTATGAATCTTGGTCATGCCAATAAAGCTATCTTTGATTTGATTTGAGAGGCAGTCACCGCCTGGTGCTGTACTGCATTTCCGCAATATTTTTATTTTCAAAAACATGTTTGTGACCGCATGTGTTTATTTTCGCTTCAGGTTTGCTTTGAAAGGAAAGAAATACAAAAGCCTCCATATCCTTTTCAGGTCAGTTGTTCTTTAAAGGATACATGAGACGAGCTTAAAAAAAGTCTGACTCACCTGGGGCTTCGTCCTGCCCCTAGAAGTCTCTGTGTCCCTTGGTGCAGCTAACTCACCCACTTGTTAGCTGTCCACTCCGTAATGGCTGGCAACACGGCGGGGACAGCTTCTTCTGCACATGCGCGGGTGAACACACACTCTGCCTGCATCACGTTCCCGTGGCTGGGAGTGTTCTGTGTAGCACAGGTGCCTGCATTTTAGGAATATTACCAAGTGCCTAAAAAGTGTCACATCTGAGAACAGCCACACTCAGATTTTACACTCCATGGGTGTTGGGGGGGGGCACCTCACCACTGCCTATGCTCAGAGCTGGCAAGCACCAGAGCATGACCATCCACCAGGCAACTTAGGCAGGTGCTTGGGGCCTAGTGGGTGTCAAGGGGCCCGTCTGCTACCTTATTTGACTTCTCTCCACTTCAGCTTACCAAAAGGACCTCAAGAGGCCCCCAAATCTACTACCTTGCCTAGGGCCCCATTAAATCTTACTCCATCTTTGGCAAGCTGGTGCATGGGAGCAGCTGACAGGCAGTGAATTCACCGCCTTCAGCCTCCTGTGTGAAAAGCCTCTTAGGGCTGGTTTACACTGAACGCTTTCAGTTAAAATGTGTAAATGTGAACTGAACCATAGAGAAACATGGACATTTCCTTCACCTAGGCTACGCATTAGTTGTTCATTCAGTTATAAATAACAGCAATAACTTCAGTGTAAACCAACCCTTACTCCCACCCCCTACCTCTCTCAAAAAAGCAGTGCGTATTTCACATTAATACACAAACATTTCTAGCAGCTATAACCAAGCACACAAAAAGACAACATTTATTCTTTTCATCAAATTTTAAAATACCTCCAGTTGTGAAGAGGTTAAAGGTACTGTGTAATCCTACTTTAGTTGTAGAAAAAAAAATCTATTTGGTAGCCTTACCAAATCGAATTTTCCATTCCTGCAAGTTCTGTGACATTTTGCTTTGATCATTTAGTTAAACAAGCTTCATGTTATTCAACAATAGATACTCCATTCCGAGGATACCGCTGTGCACATTAAAGATATTAATAAAAAAATAAATAAAAAGCCCTCTCTTACATGTGATAGAAAATGTGACATTACCATTAGAGAGGGATTTATAGCTCTTCACATACATGTCTCTAATGGACAAAATGGTTCTGAAGATTATTAGGACCATTTGTTTCCCATCGTTGTACACAGCTCATGTATTTATATGGAAAACAAGGGCTTGGGTAAAGATTGAATGTTCTTGTTTCTGAATCCCCTTGCTTCCTCTGCAGCCTGCCCTTATAGCACAACCTCTGCACAAAGCCACGCTTTATGAATACTATCAATCTACTAGCACCTAACATTTGTTCTTGCAAATTCCCTTTATGAAACAAGCATAGTAAATAAAGAAAAACAACACTGTCGTGTAAAAGTACAATAACTGCAACATGAAAGAGTGATGTTATTGGCATCATAAAATGGAAATATTTCGCACACAGTTATTTGTCAAGAATTGTTTAAAGTATACCTTGCATTAGAAAAAAAATCAAATAAGGCAGCACATGAATAAATATATGCCAATTATGTAATCAGTGTATCTCTTGTGCAGGACCACTTATTGTTTACATAGGATGGTTCAGGATGGATTTCAGTAAACCTACTACAAATATAGCATTGATTAAAAACGGATTCTCCTTAACTGAACGTGGAACTTTAACTAGTTAACCAACCACTAAGGGTTTTTTCCCCTTAAAGGATCTCTGTCGCGAAAATCTTAAAATTCAAAACATATGTAAACATGTACAATTAAGAAGTACGTTTCTTCCTGAGTAAAATGAGTCATAAATTTCTTTTCTCCTATGCTGCTGTCACTTACAGCAGGTAGTAGAAATCTGCCAGAACCGACTTGTTTAGGATCAGCCCATCTCCTCATGGGGGTTTATAGGGATTTCTTTATCTTTAAAATGCACTTAGTGAATGGCAGTTCCTCCATCCAACTGCCAAAAAACTGTACGGTGAGTAGGGAGGCTGGTTAGCATCTTTGTATAAATCTTTTTCAGGGAGTGTCTTTATAAAAAATAAAGGCCATGCTGAGAATCCCCTATGGAGAGATGGACTGGCCCAAAACCCGTCGGTAATGTCAGATTTCTATTACTTACTGTAAATGCCAGCAACATAGCAGAGAAGTAATTTATGGCTCGTTTTACTCAGGAAGAAATGTACTTCTTATTTGTATGCGTTTTAAATTTTAAGATTTTCGCGACAGTTCCTCTTTAAGGACCAGAGCAATTTTCACATTTCTGCACTCCTCCCTTTCATTCACCAATAACTTAATCACTACTTATTAAAACAATGATCTATATCGTTTTTTTTTGCCACCAATTATTCATTTCTTTGGGTGGTACATTTTGCTAAAAATTATTTTATTCGAAATGCATTTTAACGGGAATAATAAGGTTTTCAACCATTATTGTTTTAAAATAAGACGTTCTACTGTGGATAAAACACACATTTTATTTGTCCATTTGTCCCAGTTATTACAAGGTTTAAAATATTTCCCTAGTACAAAGTATGGTGACAATATTTTATTTGAAATTAAGGTGTATTTTTTCTGCTTTGCACCCATTACCGATTACAAACTCATAGGCAAAAATAACAGTAATATACCCTCACGACATACATATTAAAAAAAAAAATTTGTTCAGTTTGTAAGTTAACTATTTTTTTTTCTTAAATATATGCAAATATTTTATTTTGGTAATTATGGGAACGTGGGGGAGGTAAGGGGTAAATTTTAATGTGAAATATATGTATTAGTGTGTAATGTAACATGTAAGGGTGTAATTTACTTTTTGGCCACAGATGCCCCCCTCCATTTATACCCCTGTGTACGGAACAGGTAGTACACAGATGTGTTAATTTTGTTTTGATGCTGGCGATCACTGACACGGGCACATAGATCAAGGAATGGGACTATAGTACCCATTCACTCATCTCCCTGCTAATGGGCGCCAATGAGAACGCATGTGGTAGCCCATGCAGCGGTAAGTGCACACAGCGGCAGAATAATATTTATGTCACTGGGACTTCAGATGAAGTTCTGCAAGGCGTACATATATTGCACACTGTGCAACAACTAGTTAATGTGAAACTGTAACTAGGTTTTCCTTATAGGACTCTCTTGAAAAACTTGTCTTAGGAAACAGGAATACAACTGGGGGACCCTTTCAATTATTAAAGTACCCCTCACCCCTAACCTGGTCTCTGATACTTTTAATATTGTTTACTGGTGCTGTGACTAGGACACAGCACCATCCTCCCCCTCCAGCACCCCTGTAGACCTTCCTCTCCTACCTACAGTACCTCCTCTATTGTCAAATAACAATAATTAGGAAGGTAGAGAAGAGATTCTAGGAAAGCAGTCTGGGTTACTACTACAGTGAGTCAGATTATGTAGTAGGAATCGCTAAGTGCTTAGTGATTGCAATTTTGCACATTTCTTCAACAAAAATTGCTCTAAAAACGGGACAGGCAGCACGTTTTTGATTTTATGAAAAACGAAATGCTGCAGTGAAAACACCCTAATAGGGTGACACTGCTGTAGCTCTTTGCCGATCACTGGCAAACTGAGCACAATCCCATTGGCTCACATTGATCACAGGGTTAGTAGCCAATGAAATCAGCTCCTGACTGGCTCAGGGAGCTCTGCCGTCATAGCAGCAGCAGTGTGCACCATCCCTTATTACATTGCAAGCAGTAAAGATGGTATTTGCACTAGGAGAAGTAAATCAGGGTGAGGCAAGTTTGAAAAAAAAATACTAAAATACATTGACTAAATCGTTGAAAAAATAAATATTGTAAATATTGTATTTTTATTTTTTTAGGTTGATTAGTGTAAAGATCTGCTTTAGCCCATGCAGGGAAAACTAAAAAAAAAAAAGCACAGCACAAAAACAAACAAAACACAGTGACAAAATTATGCTAAGGAAATAGTGGAAATATAATTAGGTACATGTTAATTCAAGAAGCAGCAAAATCTCCTTATAGGGACTTGACCAAGTCATTTACTTTTTAACCATTGACTATATCAGAATTTGTTATCTATAGTTTTACAGTCATACAGGTGCATGGTCGGGCCCTGGGGACAGAGTTTACTATAGCCACAGATTTGCTATATCAGAGTTTGGTATAACAAGATTCTACAGTAATACCACATTTAATTGAAGTATGCCTTAACTACGTTAGTACCAAGGTGTTAAATTGCTTTCTTAAGAGGACATTTTTTACATTTTGATGCCATGATTGTATAAATTAGCATATTTAAATATTTCTTTCTAATGTAGCATATGTTTATGAACATAAATTATAATATATGCACAAAGTAGAATATAAATTATATCATTCAGTATTGCTACAGAATATAAATTATGTCATTCAGTATTACCAAATGATTTATGACAGTATTTTAGAATTTTTGCATGGATTATTAAAGAAATAACCACTCCTGGACCATGCTGACTGCATTCTAAGCCCTGTTTGGCACTGGTTATCTCTGCCAGGGCGTAGATTTCAATCACCCACGCCGCACACTCACGACACTACCGCCAATCACGTCCCACTCTCACCACTGCAGCCCCTCACTCTGCCGTATTGCTCTGCCATCAGTATGACGTCAGAACTCCCTGAATCAGTCAGGTTCTGATTTCAATAGCTTCTGTGTGCTCACATTAATTACAGGGTTAGTAGCCAATGAAATCGGCTCCTGACTGGCTTAGGGAGCTCTGTCATAGCAACAGCAGAGTGAGGGGGCTACAGCAATGGGAGAGCAGCGCAAACAGCTGTGGTGGCAGGTCTGTGTAGCATGATGTCGGTAAGCCCTGTTTTTTTCATACCAGGTCCTTAAAGGATACATCCAAGCTGCAAATAAAAACGAGATCTACTTACCTGGTGCTTCCTCCTGCCCCTGGCAGCTGATATGTTCTTTGCCGCAGTTTCGGTGTCTCAGAATCCCCTAAGTTGTAGATGTAGAACCGTATTGCACCTTAATTGTTTCTATTGTTCACTTATTTGATTCATCCATTGACAATCTGTTAAACCTTGTGCCTGATGAAAGGAGGACATGCTTCCTGAAACGCGAGTAGCAAATACATCTTGTTTTACAACACGGCAGCTGCAATAGCCTTTCTTACATGCACTGCTACATTGACAAGTGTTAATGGCTACTCCCAATTGCCTGCGAGCTGTTCATACAGTCACACAGAGCAACAGGGAGCTTTGGACTTCCCAAATTACTGCATAGCACTTTGCACTCATGCAACCTACCATAGTCTTTGGTGCTGTCGCGCAGTGCGGAACTTGCATACAGTCCAGTCAGAGACCTGCAAACCATGGATTTCAGCCATGCCTTCCTGCGGAGAAGAATCTGGACACTGCCAAGCCTGGTTCCTGGCCAGAGGGACACATGCGCAGCCGTTGGACAAACCTGTACAGGCTTGCCAGCAACTTTCTAAGGTGAGATTACTCCAGGCACACCTGCCTTTTCTACCATTGGTTCTCTGAGTGTACTCTATTTCTTGTCTTTAACCTAAATTTCACGGCCACTAAGATCGATTCTTAAAGAGGAACTCCAGTGAAAATAATGTAGTAAAAAGTGCTTCATTTTTACCATAATTATGTATAAATGATTTAATCAGTGTTTGCTCATTGTAAAATCTTTCCTCTCCCCGATTTACATTCTGACATTTATTACATGGTGACATTTTTACTGTGGGCAGGTTATGTAGCTGCTCCTGGCTGTTTTGGCTGTTAGAGACAGCTGTAAACAGCTATTTCCTGTCTGTGAACCTTGTTACATTGTAACAAACTGCCAAAAGTACTGCGGTCCCAGAGCTTCTTGTGGGAGGGGTTTTAGCACAAACTCAGTCATACAGCGCCCCCTGATGGTCTGTTTGTGAAAAGCATTATATTTCTCATGTAAAAGGGGGTTTCAGCTACTGAATGGGATAAAGTTCAATTCTAGGTTGGAGTTTCTCTTTAAAGAGCAGCACCATTACACAAGCCTCACTGCTCACTCCTTCTAGCCATTTAAGTACTGTACCTACCTATACCATTACATCTCTGAACTTTAGTGCAATGGCATAGGTAAAACTGATGCGCTTCTAAAAATTGTATGAATAATTAAACTTTTTTTTAAAGCATAAGTTTCACTAAAATTTAGCACTCAATAGGTAGCCACATGCAGAATCTAAATGTTGTTCATAAAGTTGATTGACTATGAAACATCAAAGTAGTTGACAATTCACAAAAAAACAAAAGGTGTATAACCAAGCGCATGCATACCTCAGTCTAGAGGTTTCACAACAGAACTAGGCCACTCATTTGCTTTTTTACCTGTATAGGAGCAACTTCGTTCCGCTGGGCCTGTATGGACCATATTTGTGCATGTGCAATACTGATGTGTTTGAACTCAGGGGCAGAAGCGTTTCTAGTAACAATGGGGCCAAAGGGCAAAATTAACCCAGAGGCCCCCGACAGAAGCCCCTCCCTGACCAAAAAATGGCATTAGGGGTCCTTTGTTGCAGCCAAATTTCCTTCCAACCCCTGAGCAAGCTGCTACCCCCCACCCCCAGATCACCCCCGCGGGTGTTCCCCGGGGCTCTGCAATGTGTTCAGTGCCCCTCTGTCAGTCCGCATGTTATTATGTAATACAATGCGACTTGGGTGATTTTCCCCTGGGAGGATGAAGTCGGAGGTGCGGTATGGAGCCATGGACTGATAGAGGAGCATGCCTCCTGGGACAGGTGAGACCCTACTCTGCCAAAAACATTGCAGGGGTCCCAGGGAGGGGGTAGATGCCCTGGGGTCTCCTACAGGCTTTGGGGCCCTAGGGTGATTGCCCCCTTTGCCTGTAAGTGCCAGCCCTGATCAGAGAAGAATGTGCCCAAGAAGTAGAAGGGAGTCCCGGGCAGCAGTGGCAGGACCAAAGTTCTGGGAAGCCTCTGGATCATCCAGAGACTTCCCACTAATCAGATAAGCATCCGTTTTTAAACTTTTATCCCTTATAGGTTTACTTAGAAAAATCATAGTGACTTTCTTACGTGAGTTGATTAAAGTTGATAACAATTCTTCACAAATGCAGTGACTGCATAATTATATATACCTATAGTACAAAATGTATTGCTTTTTATTACGCATGGACTCCTCTCTTCATATAATCAAAACTAAATTACATCTGGGGTTCTACTGAAACTATCATCATTTATTTTTCTAGCTGCTTGTTTAGAGTACTTTACAAATGTCATAACATAGACAGCCGTATAGAGGTATTGCAAACTACTGTGGTACTCTTTACTGGAGTGATGCCTTATTTTCTAGTGTCTGAATGCTGGAGAAGTAAACACATCCATCAGTCTTTCTGACATTACCCAGCTTCAGCAGAATGAACTGGCTAAAACTAGATGTCTTATTACGTACATTTTAAAAAGTGTAGAACCACTCATTCTTTACATTGTTACAAAACTGTTACAGCCTTTAAGTTCTCTTTGGTATAATATTCACACAAAAAAAAAGCTAAATCTAAAGTGGACTGAGCAGCTACACGTGCTAGATTGAACTCGGCCAAGGCGGTCGATAATGACCAACTCTGATGAGAATCTAGTGTGTTTACAGTTGTCCCGATCCCAGTAAGTGCGTCAGTAAGCTGGCTGATCAACTTGAGCAGTAGCCAAGGACATTGTCCTCTCCATTCACTCCTACTGCTCTGTGAAGTTCCTTGTATGCTGCTCCATTGGTCCTAAGAGGAAATTTGATAGAGCCCCACCCCTAGTATAGGTATGTAGCCTATGCAGTGCCACCTCCCTCAGAGTTCCTCCTCTAGCAGGTATTGGCATTTTCCTCTCACAGTGCCAGTGCCTTACACTTATAGACCATTTTTATAGACCAATGTGTCACTAACAACCTTGAACGCCATGTCATAATGAAAAATGAATTGTTGCCAATTTAATACCTATTTGCACTGATGATTCCACTGAAAGAGTACCTGAGAGGAAATTACAAAGCCTGTCAATGGCAGGGCCTGTCAGTGTGGCCATGGCCATGTTTCCAGACTGCCGAAGCTCTTCAGAAACCTCTACCTGTGAGGCCTGGCCCAACCCCAGCTGAGCAGCCAATCAGGTGGGCATGGCAAGAGCCTCAGCAGGGAGTTTATAAAAACATCACTATGACCTGTTTTTAAATGGGGCAGAGCAATCACCTAGCTGGAGGTAATTTAACCCCACCCCCCATTATTTAGACAGAGACTGTCATGACAGGCTCCGTCATTTCGACCTCAAGTACTCTTGAAATAAGCAGTTGCAGCTACTAATCATGGCTACTTAGTTACTCCAAATGAGTCAAGTATTAGCATAGTCCTAATAATAAGACAGGGGACATATTGCAAGCATGTAGTCTGCTGTTTGACTGGAGTTCTGCTTTGATTTATCTAGATTTATTCACCAAGAATATTCAGAGTAATAACACAAAAGATTCAAAGGAATCGTGACTGTAACCAGTTTTATTTTTTGCTTGAAATGAAAATGAAATAGTGGCCTTAATAATCTTGAAGGGTCAACTAAAATAGTTCTGCATGGATAATGGTGTACAAAATCACCCACTGACTCCTCCAGTCTTTCAGAAATTCCATTAGTGGGGATCAGCCTGCAGGAGATGAAGGCTCCGTATCTTAGACAACTACGAGAGTCACCCTTCTCGAAACCACAAGATGTGCCTAATTCTCCTGCTGCAGTCTCTCTATAGTAAGATAAGTAAAAGGATCCCACGGGGATTCCCAAAACCCATTACAGAGGAAAACACTACCTAGTAACTACGGATGCAGCTGCCAGCATGCTTGTATCATTTACAGGCAGTGAGTCATACAACTTATCAGGTATTAGAGACGGTAATAATAGGTTTCTTTGAAGCTTGCTTGCACAAAAATGGCCTAATTTGGTATCTTCTTTATCAAGCTGCAAATTAACTCAGTGGGGCACAACAATATGATACCGATGGTTCAGCAAATAAAAAAAAAAGTAAAACTTTTAGCAACTAGCTTGGGCTTACCATTTCCTTTGGAGTTAAGCTGTTACAAAGAAACCCTGTTGTGTTTGCACATTATAATCAAGAAACACATACAAATGTCTATTTTCTGAGAATGTGAAGAAGAATCCACTTTAGCCAAAGATACAGCATATCAAATGCTTCAGTTAGTTTTCGTCGGCTGCTGTAAAAGTTTAAGTGAGGTCATGTTAAATCCTTGGCAGTGATGTTCTTTTTACCAACATCACGAGAGGTGAGTGAATCTGAGGTAAGGGGATCCCACTTAGAAAGGGACTCTATAGTACGTTTTCAATTATTTAATTTATTTATGATGTTTAGTCCTATACATTTGTTCCATGTAGAAGCATATGAAATATAACAAATTCATGTTTATTTTTCTGAAGTGTCACCCATTTGCAGTGGCGCAGCAGTAGGGGATGCAGAGGTTGTGACTGCACCGGGGCCCATGGACCAGAGGCGCCCACTAGTGGCTCTCTTCATCCATCTTATAGCTTTTCATTGTCGCTATGCTGGTAATGAACACCTCTATATGTGCACTGAATAGTAGTAATCCTTAAACTGTTTCCTTACTTTAAAGGGGAACTGAAGAGAGAGGTATATGGAGGCTGTAATGTTTATTTCCTTTTAATCAATACCAGTTGCCTGGCAGCCCTGCTGGTCTATTTCTCTGCAGTAGTATCTGATTAAAACCAGAAACAAGCATGCAGCTAGTCTTGTCAGATCAGACTTATAAGTCTGAACCACTGAAACACCTGATCTGCTGCATGCTTGCTCAGGGGCTATGGCTAATAGTATTAGAGGATCAGCAGGGCTGCCAGGCAACTGGTATTGTCTAAAAGGAAATAAACATGATAGCCTCCATATACCTCTCTCTTCAGTTCCCCTTTAAGTACACCTCTTAGACACTGCAGCTGTCCTTGGTAGGTTTTGTCAGAGAGCTTAGTCAGTGCCTCACTGCCCTTGCAGTGTACATTTTAGATGCAATAAGGAACAGACAAGATCACCAGTGAACACCTGTGTTGGTGTCTACAATGGAAGATTACTAAAGCAGGTCCATGATGTATGTTGTAGCTCATTACATGGACTGATTAGGCTCCTGCAGAAAACATGAGAGAACTAGAGCCACTGGAACATATATCACTGGTGCTCAAATAATCCATTGCTACCAGGTGTATTCATACCAAACCCAAATTATGTGTCGTTCATGTTAAAACATCTGAGTGCCCGTTTCACATGGCTAGATGTTTGCAATGAATAGATATTTGCCCAAGTGGATTAAGAATGATTCCTTTTATTAAAAATCATGAATGAAGGAAGCAGGTTGCTTTCTTGACAATGAGCATGTTTTTTTTTCTTCATGCACAGGAAGGTAATGCAGATAAATCAATGCAAGATGCAAGTATACGGATACAAATAACTAAATTAAGTTGGATAATCACATAGGTGAAAAACATTATTTTGATTATGCTACAATTATTGCTGCAATTTTCTTAAGTAGAATATGACTCAGATAAAACAGTGATTCATCATGAAGCAGTTTACTAATTAGACTAAAGTGTGTTTGTCTAGACTGCTAATGTCCAGATTCATGAAAAAATATCCTGGATAAATCACTCTGGGTGAAGGCATGTTGATTAGATGTGTGATGTGTACAGGCACAGAGAAGTGGAAAATGATGCAGCCTCTATGCAAATTTCTGCAAACATGTCGGAAGATGTATAGAAGGAACAGCATAAGTACTGATTTTCCAGAGCTCATGGTTATTCAGCAGCAGCATAATGTTTTAGAAACACCCCATCTACAGGCGTCAGTTCAGCGTTCAGATTTGAAGAGGCACTGATGAGAAGACCGGCTCTACAGACTTTAATGGATAAGTTGATGTTCATACAATTTGTAGTGCTCAAATAAACTGGTGATCCCAAGCTCCAGATGGCTTACTTAGCAGGGAATTCTGATATGGTAGCTTTTGGCAATACAAGAAGGTGACAGTTAGGCAGAACAGTTAATCTTGACTAGTTTTAGGCAGGATGTAGCAGAAAACACCTTGCAGCTTGCAAGTCAGAAATTGTAGGCCAAATTTCTATATAGTGAAATGAGTTACAAAAGGCAAGTGTATTTTCCTTGTTATTTGCATCATGTGATTTAGATATCACATGATGCAGATGGGAATTCCTTGACCATCATTGAATAAAGACTATAGAATGGAACGTACTGTACTGCTTGATGACCAGAGATCAGGGAGCGTGAAGGCAAAGCATGAGCTCTTTTAGAACGGCCACTGTGTAATTTAGTATCTCTGGTATGAAAATGGGATAGAGGCAGCTGAAATCAATCATGTAATTAGGAGATCCTATAGTAATAACAATAAACGTGCCATACAAGCAACGTATGAGCCATCTCATGCCCCAAAGGACCTTGCAACACAAGACATTAAAATATGCACCACTAATGCATTTAAATATAAACAAGATGATTACTAAGTCACTGTTGAGTAAACAAGGCAGAACGTGTCTTCATACTATGGACAAAACCCTGTTTCCTATTCAGATCCTTTGCAAATGCATGCCCCGTATGAATGCACCATGTTCCTGTGGTGTTGCTAGGCAGTGTTGTCAAGGGGAAGCACATTGTGAAGGTCATAATACTGCTGTGGAAGATAATATAGATGTGTAAGATGGTCCGCTAAGCGTTGTGGAGAAAGACTTTGAGCCTGTAAACATAACTTCCTTTCTCTATAAATTAATAAATAATGTTGCAGAACTGATAGAACCAGAGCCACAAATAAATAATAGAATTCAGGGTCATATAATACTGTCTAGAAAATATTTAAATTATGTTCTTTCCACTCTTTCTACTTTGTCTGTACATGTTATTAACACACACTGTCCGTCTTACCTAAAAGCAGGTTTTTATTCTATTTTCTTAGTATAAATCCTCCATGAACGGCTGTATAAAATGCTACTGACATGTTGCGTTTGAAAAAATATACATTTTCACCAAGTATATTACATTTATATTTCAATGCACATCTTGTATTAACGTATAACTCCATATATCCTTCTCTTGCTTTGAACATAGTGGACAGTGGTCTTTATCCCCTGAAGTGGTTTCCCCTCACTTTTGTTCTTGGTCACAAAAAGTGGAGGAAATCTTCTCAAAGGTGACAGACATGAATAAAACACATGTCCTATTTTCTGCAGTACCAAAAACTTGATTTTTACTGCTCTTTGTATTCCATTGGCTTTAATTTCACTCCTTTTCTTGTTCTTGGTGACACTCTTGTTGAGGCAGAAAGCAAAGAGAAGTCTTCCCAAGGAGAATCAAGAAAGAAGTAAAAGTCTGATAGAGGTTCTAACCTTCGTCATTCTGTCCAAACTAAAAGCTCTGTTATAAGGAGCTTTCTGCTTTGTTGCGTAGGGTTAAAAGAATACAGAAATATATATTTAGACTCTCTAGCTACTATATTATGATGAAGCACCATATGTTGTATGCATGCGTGAATATGCATATCTAGATTGTGACCATTGAATGGCAGGGACCTCCCCCTAGTGCTTCCAGTTCACATTTTTTTATTTTTTCAAATGAGCATTTACCAGTATTAATGCTGTTTTGAAAGTACACATCAATTGCATGTATTTGAACTTTGTAGTGAAGTAGAGGCGCCCCACAAGGATATTCACACAATCCTCTTCCTTTCTCTTTCTGTACCAACAACCTTTGCTGCCGTGTTAAGGGTAGGACCCCTGATGACGGCGAGAGGCCGAAACTAGTCGGGACGAGAGCGGGCTATGCACTTTGATCGCATATGTTGCTGAGTACCACAGGGTGGGAAGCGAACTAACCATAGAGGGTCCTAATTGGGATAGGACCCTCATGATGTGAGTGTTTTTACTATTTATTCATTTCATCACTTCCAATAAATATTTGCTTGAAACTTATCCACTGAGAGCACCTTCTCCTTTTGTTTTCCCTGGGTTGCTGAGACAACATCACATAGCACCCAAAACACAGGAGAGGCCTCTGGAGGTGGATTGGAGTTCCTGTTTACAACATAATTCCTGGCGCTGTGATTGAATTTATCATGTATTTGATCTTGCTTTTCTGGGTGTCCTGATGTGTCTGTACCATGTGTTGAATGTATCTCATGTATCTATGCGCCCCATTATTGTATGTCTTTTGTTCTATGTACAGCGTTAAGGAAGATGTTGGCACTAGATAAATACAAAATAATAACAATGTGTAAGGAACTTGGGAAAAGGGTTTGAGCTAGATATGGAAAAAAGAAGAGGACTATACAAATACATAAGCAGCATTAGATGACCTGCAATTGGTTTGTGCAGTATCTGGGAAAAACACAGCTCAGCAGCACCTTAACTGATTTATTCCCAGGGAAACAAATAGGTGGGGCCACTCAATCTCTGTATATATGGCCAGTGCAGAAGCCAGGTGACTCCCCAAACAGTGCAGAAAGAAGATGGGTTCTGCACAACGTCTAGTGAATACAACCGATCCTTTATTGAATTTAAAAGCCAAAACTCCAATTGCCGACATGTTTCAGACACACAATGGTCCTTAATCATAGCATAGATTAACTCTATAGGATGAATCAATGCTATGATTAAAGAGAAACTCCGACCAAGAATTGAACTTTATCCCAATCAGTAGCTGATACCCCTTTTTACATGAGAAATATATTCCTTCTCACAAACAGACCATCAGGGGGCGCTGTGTGACTGATATTGTGGTGAAACCCCTCCCACAAGAAACTCTTGAGTATGTACTCCTGGCAGTATCCTGTCTGGGAACCTTTCTGCATTGTGGGAAATAGCTGTTTACAGCTGCTTCCAACTGCCAAAAAAGCATGCAGCAACTACATCACCTGCCAACAGTAAAAATGTCACCATGTAATAAATGTCAGAATGTAAATCAGGGATTTACAAGATTTTACAATGGGCAAACACCGACTAAATCATTTATACATAATTTTTTGTAAAAATGAAGCACTTTTTTATTACATTATTTTCACTGGAGTTCCTCTTTAAGGACCAAAACAGTTGACATCAACATGTTTTGGCTTTTAACCCGATTCAATAAAAGCTTGGTTATATTCAATGGACATTGTGCATAACTCCTCTTTTTTCTGATGTATTCCAATGGCTGTACAAAATAAAGGATCGCCTCTGCCTGTAGTAACTTAAATTTAAACCTGTAAATCAAAAGAAAGCCTGTATGTATGGAAATCGTTACTTATTTCACACTAGTAGCAGTAGGGTATTGTACTGGGTTAGCCATCAGTAAAAGCAAGAAGTTTTAAATCAGGATGATACCATTTATTGGCTAACTAAAAATGAATAAGAATAAGCAAGCTTTCGGTCTTGCAGCCTTTGTCGGGCTTATATCCTGTTAGTTTGCAGGCTGGTGATACAGACAGCTATCTATATACATGCAACATCAAAAGGGAAAACAGATTTTTTTCAAGCATAAATATATGTCATTAACATGCCTTAATTGAAACAGAACATCTAAATGGGATTAGAGGTTGTTAGCTAAGATAAGGATCCGTGTTTACGCCATGCTCACAGACCTGGGAGATGGACTGACACAGAGGTATCGTAAATTCTGAGTTCACAAGTTCAGCCTATATAGCTGAACATGGTCTGTGAGCATGGAGTAAACAAGGATCCTTATCTTAGCTAACAACCTCTAACCCCATTTAGATGTTCTGTTTCAATTAAGGCATTTTAATGACATGTATTTATGCCTGAAAAAAATATGTTTTCCCTTTTGATGTTGCATGTATATAGATAGCTGTTTGTACCACCAGCCTGCAAACTAACAGGATGTAAGCCCGACGAAGGCTGCAAGGCCGAAAGCTTGTTTATTCTTATTCATTTTTAGTTAGCCAATAAATGGTATCATCCTGATTTAAAACTTCTTGCTTTTATTTCACACTGACATCCAATCAGCTTACATGTTTTGAATTCAGAATGTGTGCTCAATTTAAGCCGATACAAGAAGCATAAAGCATCCTTATATACCTGCAGAATCCTTGGCCATTCAATAACAAGAACACCTTTTAGATATTGAAAGAAAATGCATGGGTAAGAGATCAGGACAATTTCATTGCAAGCAATAAAATAAAGTATGTCATAAAAAAATAAATCCCCAAATTGTCCATTAGCATTTTAAGACATGAGACTGGGGATCCCAAAAACCCACTGCCATCCAGCTCACCAGTTTAACACATACCTAGTTGTAAAATTCAATACATTTTCCTTTATAGTAAAATCTAATCACAGTTTATATGCTATTTTGAACGAATATAAGACCAATGTTATTTTTAATTGTATATCATAGGGCCTTAACCAGAACCTATGGCAAATAATGTTCAGACAATACAACTCTTCTATTTTCAAGTTGTCACACAATGCTTGGCAACATCAATAGTGATAGAAGATTTCTATAGCTTGAGAGGATGAAACAGCTGAGAATAGGCGTATTCATTGTGGGTACCCAGACTGGACTGTCCTGAGATTGAAGACGAGAGTCTTATGTAGAAATCAAAGCTTGTTGTTACAAAGTAGCAGAGTTCTTGATATTCGGGGGAATTTTCTTACCTTTATGTTCCAATTCTATAGGCTGTTGTTGAAGAGATTTCTTCTAATATGTTATAGAAGGGATGTACATTTTCAAAGAAAATAGCTCTTACCAGGATCCATTTTATCACCTAGTTTATTTGAGAACCACAGTAGAGCTTCCAGTTGGCTTTCTGAGAGATTACAGATGTAGGATTACCACCTGTAGATCATGTGCTGCTTACACACAGTCACAAACAATCATGTCTAATGTTAATGGAAGGTTATCCCCTGTAAAGTACTTTATAATCTCTAATACACATATTGCTGGGCACCTTATGGCTTGAACAGCCAGTAAGCTACAATATTTAAGCTGTATCATCAAGCCAATGTGACATAGAAACACAGCAGGCATCCTTACTGACTGGATAAGAGTTGGAGGGGCACTGCACAGAAGAATAGCTGTGCGGGGAGATGTGGTTTATCTTACATAGAAAAGCACTGGAAAGTTGATAATCATGTCATATAAAGGTGGCCACACACCATACAATTTTTTAAAATATCTGTTCAATTTAAGAATGGCAATCAATTTTTCTGACTGATTGTAACATTTCAAAAGTCTGACCAGTGTACCACACAAACACAAATTTTTTCCCCAATTATGATAAAAAATGATTGGAAACCCTGAGAAAATTGCTAGAGTGTGTATATTACGTGTGCAAGATGGCGCCGGGTGAGGACGCCACGGCCACAGGGCTCCGGTCTTCTTCTCTCTCTCTCCCCTAACTCCCCCTCTGGCGACCTCCCGACCACCTCCACCCACCTGGTAATGATGCAGGGGCCACGGAGGAGCCTTGCGGGCTGCGGGAGGATCGGGAGGTAGCGGGTGGGGATCGCCGTCCGGGGAGTCACTGCTGCCAGGGGACCCGGGACGCTCTGGAGCCAGGGGACGCCGCAAGCAGTGCCACCTTCACGCTGCGCATGTTCCGCCTCTCCTACCGGGGACCACACAGAGAGGGGCAGTGGCGGCTCCACACTGCCCACGGCCGATCTTGAATGGCTGAAGGGCTGCCGCCTGGGAAGAGGCCGCCACGTGCTCCTGCTGCCATCACCAGCCACGGGCTCCCGCTGCCTCTACCAGCCGTCCAGGGCCACCAGAGACCTCCCCATCACCGGGCGGCTGACCCCGACATATACAGCTGAGGATTGCTGGGGTTGCCGGTCCCCCTCCACCACCGGGTCGCCCAGGGACCAGCAAGAGAACAAAGGACACCCTCCACATGCAGAGGAGGCCTGACTGCAGCGGCTCCCCCAGTCACCAGGGGAACGACCACGCTGGCACCATGTCAATGGAGGGCCTGTAAATGGAGGGCCTATGGCTGCCCGATCGCAGCCACAGAGAAGGTATGCTGCCCCTGGCCTGTCCATCACTGCTGCCCAGCCAGGGTGCTCCCCCCCGGCCCTATGTCCACCATTGCTGCCCCGCCAAGGTGCCTCCCCAGCCTCATGTCCACCACTGCTGCCCAGCCAGGGTGCCCCCCTGGCCCTATGTCCACCAATGCCGCCCAGCCGGGGTGCCCCCCGGCCTCATGTCCACCCCTGCTGCCCAGCCAGGGTGGCCCCAGGCCCCACGTCCACCACTGCTGCCCAGTAAGGGTGCCCCCTGGCACCACAGGACCCCCACTGCGTCTGCACCCTCATTACCCAGCCGTGCGGACTTTGAAATTAGGAGCACTTCTCCTCGAGCAACCTGGCTCAAGTGAACTCTGCCGTCTGCCTCCATCAAGATCCCCCTCCCCCCTCAGCTTCCTTTCTACTTTTCGCGGACAATCGGTAGCACCTGTCTAGTTGGGAGCGTGTCGCTGTGTAGCGTCCAGTGCCGAAAATGGCAGCGCTCATATCAGCTCTCAGGCTGCTCCTCCAGTCCCACTCTTTTTCTGTTCCTGCTATCAGTGTATGTTGCTATGTTGTATTACGTTAATCGTACGTGTATGCTGTAATGCTCTGTTTTTGCTTTTGTTTTTGCTTTTATTGTTTATACGTATGTACCATGCTTACCTGTATACGACGCTCTGCTTAAATGTACGCACAAACTGTAATGTTGTCCTATGTATGCTTGTCCAATGTCTACGTTTGTACCATGCTTAACCGTGCTATTTTCTTGTTTTTCATCAACGACCCTGTATGCGCCAAAACCAATTCCGGGTACAACCCACCGTTGTACTTGGCGAAATAAATTCTGATTCTGATATTAATAAATTAATAAATTTACAATCTAACACACGAGCTTTAGAAACATTGACATTTCCAGCATTCCGGATAGATAAAAATAGAAAAAAATGGGAAATCCGATCAGATTTTTCAGTTGAAAAAAAAAAAAAGCTTTAGATTTTTTCGGGAGATCTGATCATATTTATCGAATTGCCATGAAAACGGATCATTTTATTGTATCGTGTGTAACCACCTTAAGTCAGATACTGTACGACTTTCCAACCTGTTTGCCCTTCACTGTGGGAGAATCAATCACTAATGAGTACCTGCCTAACAATAGTTGGGGGTCCGTCACTAAGGAAAGGTCTGTAACCCAAGAGAGCGCTGCGCTAATGATCTGGGATCGATTTCCAGAGTCAGCGTACACCAAGTGCGCTGAAGCAGGTGGAAATCCCCACAATCACAGAAGCAGAGTACCCAGTATATATTAGTAGAGGGGAATTCCAACCAGCAGGTGGAGCTATGGAATACAGAGGAATAAGTCCTCTGCACACCCACAGATGCCAGATTGAAATTGATGAATAGAGTAAAGGAAGACACAGCAAATAACTACAATCTGAACGCCAAGGAAAATAACAAATTAACTAACTAAACGCGGTCACCGCACGTTATGCGCAACAGTGACAAGCACGTTAATTGTACGGTCACTGCACGTTAAGCGCAACAGTGACAAAACGTACCAACCCTGACTAACAGATGAACACGGAAAACAAAGACAAACGAATAGCGGGAAAGCTTGCTAATCGGTTGCCTAACACCAGACAACAGCAAGCGTTCATTCCAGATGAAACAGACAGCAGGAATAACCAGTAGCATCCGCTGCCAAGGTTATACTCCAAGACACAGACAAGGAAAGATCCACCACCTCTAGAGCTAGGGCGAATGCGATCTAAGAACAGGACTGAACGATTCACTATCAGCCACCGCAGGAGACCAGGATAAGACAAGACTAAGCAGTACAAATGATACACACAAAACTGACTGCACTAGTAGGAGTGCAAAATGCACTCCCCAATAATAAACTATGCTAGAATATTTTTAGCAACCAGATACCAAGAGGCAGAGGCTCTAAGGTTAGTCTCACTAAACAGAAACTATAATGAGCAAGGAATTCTGGGAGGAAGTGACATTTATACTGAAAACCTTTAAAGGAAGCAGACCAGCAGATTGCAAGATAAGTAGATGCAAATCAGTCAGCCTTGCAAACTGACAAAAAGGCATCTTTTCCCTGGACTGAACTATGCAACCTGCAAAGGAAACCAAACTGTCCAGGGAATCAAGGCCAGCAGAGCGGATTCTGGCAGCTGCCTGCAGTTTTTGCTGATCACTGTCATTCGACAAAGCACTGCAACAGGGAAACCCTGGGATCATGAAGCAATCGCAAAATACCTGTATGCAGCATTTTTGGCTCTGTGCATCTGGGAGTTTGGAGATGTTTTGAGGTATCCCTGAGCTTAGTTACTAATAGGGACTGTGTCCTTTTTGTTTGACTTGCAGTACCTCCGTGGTGATACAGGCATCAAGATCTGGAACGAGGTCCTCTTTATTGGGCCCGGAGGCTGGACAGAGAAGATGGAGAAATTTCGCATTATTTTCCATCCTTCCTTATGCTGGGATGTGATAGTGGGGGGAAATCTTTTTGCAAACATTTTTTGTAGATGTATTTCTTATGTGGGATGTATCTATCTATTTATGTGAATAGCATTGATATTTTTGAATATAAATGTTTGTTTAATATTGTTGACTTAGCCACTATACTCTATATTTCTATTTGATTCAGCCTCGATATATTGGTATCTTCAATATGTTTATTTATGTACCAGTGTTTAATACTTGATGTACTTCTTTTAACATCCACTAGATGTCTCTGGTGCTCACTCTCAGAGCTTTATTCTCTTTTCATTATCTCTCTACCTCTATCTCACCATAAGAGGTCTCTAGAGAGACCATTCCATAGATCCAATGTGCCTTGTAATCCATTTAGAACCCAGCAGCTTTCCGTAGCTTGAGGGGCGGACACGGCAGCGCGGTCGCTATGGCGACGGTGCGCCGGGTCACGCCAATGACGCGGCCGCGTTTCAAGTCATTTTAGAGTATTTAAGCAGCGATGAGGCAGGAAACTAGTATCCCTGAGGTAGCTTTGGCGCAACCGGTCGGATCCGGATCCCCACAGCCCCATCCTTCTCCTCTTATCTGGGTAAGCTCTGCTTGGCAAAATGATGAATTGAAAAAATATTTCTCCGCTGGCCTGATCTTTTCACGTGCTTTTTCCATTCACTTTCACTATGTCCTGGACCTTTCTATTCCACACTATCCTGCACGGATAAACTTCTCTTCCGGTTTTCCTTCTCTTTGACCATCCCCTATTCACTAGCACTATCTTCATTTCACATTAGTATTCACATGTGGAAACTCTTAGCACTAGCACTTTATATTGTATTAAATTACCGTTTTATTCACCTATTCATACCAGTTTTTCATATATAAATTATTTTGGGAAATATCAATATTCTTATGTGGACTCCCAGTGACACCAGCAGTATTGATCCAGTACCCCACCCTTATGATGATGTTTTTTGACCTTGTTGGTGGGCTACACCCTTTTGGATCAATCAGCTGATAGTCTCTGGGAAGTATGCCAATCCAGCAGATTTAATGATTACTGTATATTTATCTATTATGGAGAGATTTGTGGATGGCAAGAGGTCGGGGGATTCTTATTGGTTTTAATTGTTTTTAATATGATTGCTGACTAAATAAAGTGACACATTTTTTGGTACTGCTGTTGTTCTGAGTAATGATATACCTAACTGAGTTAGAAGAGGGACTACTTTTCTTTTTGAATTTTTGCATTTTTGGAGCAATCACAATTAAAGAATGCAGGGGCAAATCACATACCTTCACAACAGGGAATTGCACACAAAATGACAGTGTATCTTGATTTAGAAATTACAAGCGGTTACCAAAATCAGAAAGCGCTCGTAGTAGGCTTTAGGGGGCTCTGTCTGTCACTTCTATCATTAAGGAGGGAATCTTTACATCTACAACTTGGTATTTTCAAAATACCTGTGTGTTGATTCGTTTGAGAAAAGGAAAATATTTCTCATGGGAAAGGGGGGTAACAGTTACTGATTGGGATGAAGTTCAATCCTTGGTTACAGTTCCTCTTTAAACATGCCCTTTTGACTACCCCCACAAAATCACCATTATGCTGTCAATGTTCTTGCTTTGATGCCTGATTTCCCATACATGATAGTATCATCTCTTCTCACTACAACATGGTAATTAAACGACTTATGGAAACCTGGCGCCATGCTTAACCTCACACCCATCTGTCACCATGATGCATTGTGCTTGCCACTTTGTGCAAACCCTATGATTCCTGTTATACATATTCCTCCTCTGATAGGTCATCCTAAGGGCACTAATTAAGACTAGCCCTCTCTCTCCTACTCCCTGTTGGGCACCAGGTATCCCAATCCATTACTATTTGAAAAAATGTAAAATGTAACATAGCGAGAATAATTTCAGTGCTTCTAAAATGGCCTGGAAAAAAACTGCACAAAAATGGAAGGAAGGATGTGTCAACTGCATTTTGTTTCACAGGAGGTTTACAGAAATGCACGTCAGGTATATCAACATGTCACAACATGCTTGTAAGATCACTGTCAGGTCTGTGATTAAGCAGGCAATGAAGCTAGAAAAATGATGACAGCCCCAAATGTTTCACCTGAAAACGGTTTAGCAAATCCAGAAAGGTTCCTTTTAGCAACATTATACAAGAATACAGATAAATGCATCATGTATGGAAGTTGTGATTCTCTTGCTCTACAGAGGGAAAGATCTACCATTTAGAAAAGGCTCTTCACAACTGCACACTGCAAAGAGCACATAGCAGCTGATTTATTGGGACAGGTACAAAAAAGACTGAAGCAAAATAGAGCAGCTGCCTAGAAGTAAGGTTTCAATGTTAAAGGAAACAAGAATTCGGATTGGTTAAAGGTACAATAACAAATCTGCAAACTCCTATGTATGCTAGGAAAACAAAGGATTCTCTGTACGGTCACAAAAAATCCACTTCATTGTGGTCAGTTGTGGCTGAGCTGCACGGACTGCTATGGTTCATACAATTCCTGACTACTCAGCTGCTGCTAGGTGATGCTACAAGTTCTTTAAATATATATGTCTATGCAGGGGAAAAAAATTCAGATTCCTCAAACTTTAGAGGCATCAGCAGATAATACCATTTCAGCATGTTTCTATTTATACTGCAGCAGAAAGGAAATTTACTGCTAGAGAGAGAACATTCTGACAGTTCGACAAAAAGGAGTTTTCTCAGCACTAGAGAGTGTACAGGGACAGGCCAATCCACATTTTGAGTCCCCTTAGTGTCGCGAAACAAGCTGCAAAAATAACAACACCATCTCTGGACTGATAACTCAGATGTCTAAATTAGAAAATTCCATTAACGTTTTTATTATGATTCCATGTAGCTTCCAAAGGGATGTCATAAACACTTGAGACATGGCTTAGCCTGAACACTCTCTGCAGTTTCCTTGTCTGGTTTACGGATGTTGCAGCCATAAATCACTCAGGCCGTGATACATCTAAAAGACCATTTGCTTTAATAGTCAAATAGAAAATATATGTAGACTTTAAAAGTGGAAAAAGAATACTTTACAAACTAAATATTCTCTTATCAGTGCAAAAATCAAAGCAGAGCAAATGCTCCACATAGGACTCCCTTACATCCTTGGCAGTTGTAAATTAACGCAGTATGAAATGCATCTAGCATTATTATACATTACCTGCTCCAGGGAATTGCCTCTACTCCACTTCCTGGTTAGTTTGCAGGAGTCCTGCAGCCAGCCAATTACCATGTAGGGACTGAAGCCTACACCCCTACCTACTCTCACACTGAAACTTTTCTCTACCTATGCCCAACACTAAGACCTGGTGCCCAACCTTAAAGAGAACCCGAGGTGGGGTTCTAAGAATGAAATCTGCACTCAGTGGCTGGGTCTGCTAATATTGCCCAGCCTCTGTTGCTATTTCAATCCCCCCTAAGTTCCCCCTGCGCTCCACTCTCCCCCATAAATACCAGCCGTGCTGCCGACACGCAGCGTGTCATAGCGGGCTGTGTTTACTTTTGTCCTGTCAGTCTGCGTGCTCCCCCACCTCCTGCATAGCGTCGGTCCCCGGCCCCACCTGCGTCCCTTCCCTCCAATCAGCGGAGAGGGAAGAGACGCAGGCGGGCACCGGAGCTCTGCAGGAGGCGGGGGAGCACGCAGATTGACAGGACAAAGTGCTGGAGATATATGCTAGTAAAATATTGGTAAAATTACATATATTCTTATATTTAATTCTGAAAGTAAAATATTGGTAAGCTTTACCGATATTGTACTATGACCTAACTTAACCCTACTCTCACATAGAACCCTCCCTCCACAGATACCTAACCCCAAGACCCCTTGGTGGTGCCTAACCCTAATCCAACTCCCCTGGGTGCCTATTCTTAACCCCTAAGGACCCATAATCTTAACACTACAGACCCTACCTCCTAACCCTGACCCCCGATATTTTTGCCCCATAGGCAGCAATGTTAAAAGCTGTGATTAGCGGCTATAAGCAGTAAATAGTGGCTATTGGTGGCTAAAACAATACAGTGGGATGCGAAAGTTTGGGTAACCTGTGTTAATCGTCACGATTTTCCTGTATAAATCGTTGGTTGTTAGGATTAAAAATGTCCGTTAAATATATCATATAGGAGACACACACAGTGATATTTGAAATGTGAAATAAAGTTTATTGGATTTCCAGAAAGTGCACATTAATTGTTTAAACAAAATTGGGCACGTGCATACATTTGGGCACTGTTGTCATTTTATTGATTCCAAAACCTTTAGAACTAAATATTGGAACTCAAATTGGCTTGGTAAGCTCAGTGACCCCTGACCTACATACACAGGTTTATCCAATTATTAGAAAGAGTATTTAAGGAAGTAAATTGTACATTTCCCTCCTCTTCTAATTTTCTCTGAAGAGTAGCTACATGGGAGTCTCAAAACAACTCTTAAATGACCTGAAGTCAAAGATTGTTCACATCATGGTTTAGGGGAAGGATACAGAAAGCTGTCTCAGACATTTCAGCTGCCTGTTTCCACAGTTAGGAACATATTGAGGAAATGGAAGACCACAGGCTCAGTTCAAGTTAAGGCTCGAAGTGGCAGACCAAGAAAAATCTTGGATAAACAGAAGTGACGAATGGTGAGAACAGTCAGAGTCAAAGCACAGACTAGCACCAAAGACCTGCAACATCATCTTGCTGCAGATGGAATCACTGTGCATCGTTCAACCATTCGGCGCACTTTACACAAGGAGATGCTGTATGTGAGAGTGATGCAGAGGAAGCCTTTTCTCCACCCACAGCACAAACAGTGGGCATGAGGCATGCTAAAGCACATTTGGACAAGCCAGCTTCATCTTGGAATAAGGTGCTGTGGACTGATGAAACTAAAATTGAGTTATTTGGGCATAACAAGGGAAGTATGCATGGAGAAAAAAGAACACAGCATTCCAAGAAAAACACTTGCTACCTACAGTAAAATATGGTGGTGGTTCCATCATGCTGTGGGGCTGTATGGCCAGTACAGGGACTAGGAATCTTGTCAAAGTTGAGGGACGCATGGATTCCACTCAGTATCAGCAGATTATGGAGACCAATGTTCAGGAATCAGTGACAAAGCTGAAGCTGCGCTGGGGCTGGATCTTTCAACAAGACAACAACTCTAAACACTGCTCAAAACCCACTAAGGCATTCATGCAAAGGAATGAGTACAATGTTCTGGAATGACCATCTCAGTCCCCAGACCTGAAAATAATTGAAAATCTGTGGTGTGAGTTAAAGAGAGTTGTCCATGCTTGGAAGCCATCAAACCTGATTGAACTACAGATGTTTTGTAAAGAGGAATGGTCCAAAATACCTTCAACCAGAATCCAGACTCTCACTGGAACCTACAGAAAGAGTTTAGAGGCTGTAATTTCTGCAAAAAGAGGATCTACTGAATACTGATTTCATTTCTTTTTTGTGGTGTCCAAATTTATGCACCTGCCTAATTTTGTTTAAACAATCATTGCACACTTTCTGTAAATCCAATAAACTTAATTTCACTTCTCAAATATCACTGTGTGTGTCTCCTATATGAAATATTTAACTGACATTTTTTATCATAACAACCAACAATTTATACAGGAAAATCATGACGATTAACAAAGGTTGCCCAAACTTTCGCATCTCACTGTAAATAGCAACTATAAACCACAGGCTCCTCTGAGCACCCAAACTTCCGTATTATAGTTGCTAGTTACATAGTTACATAGTTATTTTGGTTGAAAAAAAAACATACGTCCATCGAGTTCAACCAGTATAAAGTACAACACCAGCCTGCTTCCTCACATATCCATGTTGATCCAGAGGAAGGCGAAAAAATCCTTACAAGGCATGGTCTAATTAGTCCCAAAAGGGAAAAATTCCTTCCCGACTCCAGATGGCAATCAGATAAAATCCCTGGATCAACATCATTAGGCATCACCTAGTAAGTGTAGCCATGGATGTCTTTCAATGCAAGGAAAGCATCTAAGCCCCCTTTAAATGCAGGTATAGAGTTTGCCATAAAGACTTCCTGTGGCAATGCATTCCACATCTTAATCACTCTTACTGTAAAGAGCCCTTTCCTAAATAAATGACTAAAACGTTTTTCCTCCATGCGCAGATCATGTCCTCTAGTCCTTTAAGAAGTTGCAGCTTTTAACATTACAGTCTATGACAGCACCTTTTTAACAGTGTGCCTCCAGCACCCTTTTCACCTGCATCGAAAGCAACATGCTTTCAAAATAAGGAACAGACAGATGGTCATAATCAAAACCCTCTTTGCACCAAACTAAGACTAATGGCAGGGCGCAAACATTGCTCCTGGAAGCAGAGGGAGGTTGTAATGGAACGCGGAAAAGCCGCCGCGTGTACTGACAGCAAGGCGGCTGATTCCGCGTCCAGCACGGCGGTTTGCATGCAGCAGCGTGCGTCTGGTGTGGCTGGGTCTGTTAGTTCACACAGATTGAGAAATACGCGCGTGCGCTGAGGGGCAGAACCTTTATGACAGCCGAGGAGGGATCAGCTGACCAGGGTGGTCAGCTGACCTCAGAGCAAGTGACTATTGGTCAATCACTGATGGGTGGCACCAGAGAGCGCTGCTCTATATATAGTTACTGCTGGTCAGTCTTAGGTTGTCTGCCGTTGCGAACACTTACGTGGAAGCACTCAGACCTTAGTCAGATCCTACAGTGTGTTAGAACCAGGAGGACCTGGGAATTCACACTGAGCCAGATTACTTCTGTTTATCATTGTGTTATACTTCAGACTAGTTCCAGGGTGTCGAGACCACAGACCTCACACCCAAGATTAGGGACTTTGTGTTATCATTGTGTTATACTTCAGATTAGTTCCAGGGTGTCGAGACCATGGACCTCACACCCAAGATTAGGGACTTTGTGTTATCATTCTGTTATACTTCAGACTAGTTTCAGGGTGTAGAGACCACGGACCTCACACCAAAGATTAGGGACTTTGTGTTATCATTCTGTTATACTTTAGACCAGTTTCAGGGTGTCGAGACCACGGACCTCACACCCAAGACTAGGGATACTGTTTACCATCATATTATACTCCAGACTAGTTCCAGGGTGTAGAGACCACGGACCTCACACCCAAGACTAGGCATTGTTTGATATCTGTTATGACCTACTGCTTTTCTGACTATCCCTCTGCTTTCTGATTCGGTACCTATGCATCTGATTATCTGTTGCCAACCCTGCCTGCCTTTGGATACCGAATCAGCCTTCTGTCTCTGTACCTTGTCTGTGTGGCGGTCCTCAAGTGTTCTGTTGGTCTGTACCTTGTCTGTCCGTGTGTTGCCGACCTGGCTTGCCCGACCTTGAGAGCTTTCTCTCTCCTTTAAGAGATAGTCTCCAGACCTGCTAGTAACATCCACCTTTCAGGTGTCACTCACTCACAGGTCCTTCCTACTTTCAGCCTGGGACTCCACCCCTTTGGAGGTCTCAGGCTGCTGGACGGTTTTTGCACTTCTCAAAAGGCAGTATCGCCCATACTGCCAAAGACCACCTGCTCCTCGGGTGGTCCTACTCAAAGTCATTACTGTTGCACCAAACACTCACATTATATAGGTGTCCAGAGGTTAGTTATACTTGGATTATCGGTGATTCTGCAGATCATCAATAATCGGGTATATATCTGTATTCTTGGTGATACTGCAGATCACCAATAATCAGATTCTCTCTGTGTGCTGACACCGATCGTTACAGAGGTGGCTTACTAACTTTGCACACTCAGAAGAGAAATGTGTGGAGATCCTGTGGCTGCAACACAATGTGCACCTCTCGCAACATCTGGGCACTTAAAGAAGAACTGTCGCGAAAATCTTAAAAACACATAAAACTAAGGAGTACATTTCTTCCTGAGTAAAATGAGCCATAAATTACTTTTCTCCTATATTGCTGTCACTTACAGTAGGTAGTAGAAATCTGACATTACCGACAGGTTTTGGGCTATTCCATCTCTCCATTGGGGATTCTCAGAATGGCTTTTATTCTTTATAAAGACATTCCCTGAAAAAGATTTATACAAAGATGCTGGCCAGCCTCCCTGCTCACTGCACACTATTTTGGCAGTTGGACGGAGTAGCTGCCATTCACTAAGTGCTTTTAAAAATAAAGAAAACCCTGAGAACTCCCCCCATGAGAAGATGAGTTAGTCCAAAATCTGTCGGTAATGACAGATTTCTACTACTTCCTGTAAGTGACAGCAACATAGGAGAAAAATAATTTATGGCTCATTCTACTCTGGGAGAAATGTACTTCTTATTTGTATGTGTTTTACATTTTAAGATTTTTGCGACAGTTCCTCTTTAAGTCTTAATATGGCCATTAATGATACAATCCCGTGTCCGATCGATCATGCCTATTTATGGGCAAATTCCTGCCCATTCATTTGATAGATTAATGGGATCACATCGATCTGATTGGATTGGTTAGCAAGAATTCAATGATAAGGGCGATAAAATATGTTGTCAAGTCAATATGTAATATAGCATTTGACCTGATGAGTTACATTTGACAGACAGACCCCCAATTACAAACAATTAAAGTTACAACATTTCAGACATATAAAGAGAGTGGTCTTCGTGTGCAAATACTGTTTTATTATTACATATTTTTGTTGTTATATGCTACAATATTGTAAAAAGTGTTGTAAGCAGTTTAAAACACAGTAAAAGCAAACTGAAAACAACCCAAAAACATTTGCTCATGCTATATGTCCAAATCCAGAGTTGTCCAAAAGTAGATCATTTATCTACGTTTCAGTTTCCTTACTTACAAACGATCTCCCGGAATGGAACACGTTTGTAAGTAGGGGATCGCCTGCATATGGCATCCATTATTTTTCTAGAACTGCTAGAATGTTATCTGATTTATATGGGAAAGTTACTTTGACTGCTACATTATAAACAGATCTGCAGAAAACAGCATTTGTAATAATACTGTTTGCTCAACTGACGGACACTTAGACACATTAATTATTCAGACTACTCTGTAAAGCACTGTAGACTATGCCAGCACTATTTAAATGAATAATACAAATACTAATAACAATAATAATGTATGCAACAGGAAAATGTATGGTCACAGATAGTAAATGATGTTTGGAACCCACATTTCTACATAAAACAATGTCCCTTTTCAATCATCCGTGTTGTAAAAATGAATGCCATTGTAGCATTGGGAAACTGCTTTGCACAAAATAAAAAAAAAGTCCCTGTGTGAATTGGGGAACTGAATATTTACAACAAAATCAACTGATTTTAACAGTGGGGTAGAAAAAATTGAAGAAAAGAAGACTGCAGTAGAGAATGCATATTTTCCAATTAATCGACCCACATCTTGGTTATTTACATTGCTGAAACATGTGAAAATACATGTAGATTTCCACATCCTGTAACACCACTTAAAAGATCTCTACTCAGTCATATCCACTACATAACTCGCATATCCAAAGGCCCAAAAATCTGTCAAAACCTTGATTAAATGACTCTGAAACACTAGAAGCTATAGGTATCCTATAGACCTGCAGCTTTGGATTTGTGCCTGGCTTAAAAGGGCAAAAAGGTATGATTTGCATGTCTCCAGCCGATATATCACAACGCTGACTTAGGTAATTTATGCCTCGGAGATTACTGTGTCTCAGACACTAGAGAAATTACTTCCAGAAAACTGGAGTAATAATGATCTGCATCAGGGAAAAGAACGGTAAGAGCAGAAGAGACAAAGATACAGCTGAACTAATATTTTACATTAGGATTTACTGTAATCTTTAAAGGCGCACAACTCATGGTGGCCAAAAGGAAAGTGAACAGTATAGGCTGCAAAAATAGGAAATAGGTAATAAGAGCACTTAAAATAAGAGCACTTACATTGCAACTAAATGCATATTTGCTTATAGGAGCAATGGGATGTGGGAAGTAGAAAATTTAGAGATAGTATGGCGTGTGTGTAATGAATTCATGATTGTTGTGGATCTTTTAAAACCTGAGTGCTTGTGGATACTTGGGAATTACCAACTCTCCTATTTCCCAATTGCCTTTTGAATATCCCAAAAAATGACAGAGCTTTATTGTCTCAAAATATAAACATAAAAGTATAATATGGACACATCCCCCACCTTTCACCACTACCACTTCCTCCACCACCACCACCACCCTTCTCCAGTTACCGCTATCACAAAGCTCTTCTCAAGCACTGTATCCTGATCTTTGAGGAATACAAAATAAAGCTATTATTTCTGGAAGAGCTTACAGCCATTCATGAGTGCAGATGAAAATCTTTTTTTATAAGTATTCAAGGTTATTCTGAGACACACACAGTAGTTGTTAGAAGCGAATTACAGTCATATTTATTAGTTATTAGTGAAGCTTAACACTAGGGAAAGAAAGAGACTAAAAACATGACTTTTACTTATTATGCAATTTTAGATTTTACTCATTCTTGGAAAAAATGTATCTGTTTTACATGCATATTGTTCATCCTGTCCGTAGAGATATCAACCTGCTTCTCATAACAGAGGGAATGCATTATTGTCTGTGTGAGGAATTTGCATTATTTGGCTTGACCTGTTTTCGGACAGTGAACTCTCTTCGGCCTTATTCTGAATACGTCAGTATTTGGAATGAAGTTTCTGCATGGGGAATACCGAAATCAAAAGGTTACCCAAGAAGCAGGTGCCAGACACTTATCTATTAGGAATAGTAAGATAGAGTGTGCAGGAATTCTACAGTCTCTGTGTATAATAGCATTCCAGCCATTATTACACAGTTCAGCACAGAATAAACTTTTGCACAACAGTGCCTCCATATAATTATAATATCATTATCAATAATAATATCAATAATAGTAATAATTTCTGGCACTTTCCTCCTAGAGGACCCAAAGCATTCTCATAGGTTTAAGAAAATAAATAAATAGTGTTTTAGACTTTTTTTTTTTTTTAAAAGAGATTCAGGAAGAGTGGAGCTGCATGCAAATAGCGGATTCTTCAAATTATCAAGATAAATTTGTAAGCAGAACAGAGGGTGCATTGCTCCAATAGTTCCTCCAGGTACCTGGAACCAAGAGTCATTCATGTCTTTAAAAGTAAGCCAACAGAACTTAAAAAGGATTATTTGAAAGTTTCCATAACTGGGGAGATGTGTGAGTAGCAGGGTAAATATGCCTGGTGTCTAGCTGTGATGAGGGGTGGAGGCGCCCAAAATACGATTGTCAGATTGTATGTAAATAATAGAAAATGATGACTATAAAAATGAGGTATCCTACCTCTTCAGATGACATAAACCAGACAAAAAAAGGGTTTTAGATCAGCGCTTTTCTCCCATAGGACTCAAAGCTGTTAGACTCTCTCAGATTCAGTAATTAGTAGGATGAAGTATTCACACAACAAAAGTTATATTTCTGCAAATGCCAGACTGAACAGGTGGGTTTTCAGTCTGGATTTAAACACGTCCAGGGATGGGGCTGTCCTGATCTGTTGAGGTAAGGAGTTCCAAAACGTAGGGGCAGCATGACAGAAGGCTCTGGGACCAAAGGTTTCCAAGTGGACTCTGGGTATGACTAGATTATTAGAACCTGTGGATCTGAGAATGCGGGGATTGCTATGCAGCTGTAACATATCTTTCATGTATCCAGGGCCTAGATTATTCAGGGATTTAAATGTCAGTAGGCCGATCTTGAATAGGACCCTCTATTCTATAGGTAGCCAGTGAAGGGAATGCAGGACTGGCGTTATGTGGCAGTGATGGGGTTGGTTGGTTAGCAGTCTGGCAGCAGTATTCTGTATCAGCTGTAGGCGGTACAAGACCTTTTTTGGAAGGCCAGTGTAGAGAGCATTGCAGTAGTCCAGTCGGGATGTGATGAAGGTGTGGACTAAGGTTGGCAGATCTTCTGGGGGTATGAGGTGCTTGATTTTTGCAATGTTCTTCAGGTGAAAATAGGATGATTTCACCACAGCAGAGATTTGAGTTCTGAAGTTTAAATCCCCATCAATTAGAACTCCCAGGCTACGCACATGATCAGAGCTGCGTAGATCCGTGCCTCCTATTCCCAGTGGTGAAGACTGCAAGTTAAGTTGTTTTGTTATCATGCTCTGCCCTCCAATCAGAAGGACTTCAGTTTTGTCTGCATTTAGTTTCATCCAGTTGTCATTCATCCATTGCTGTAGTTCACGTAAGCAGGCGTTTATAGTTAGAGTTGGGTCTGTCACACCAGGCTTGAAGGAAAGATATAGTTGGGTGTCGTCTGCATAGCAGTGGTATGTCAGGCCATGTTTTTGGATTAGTTTTCCCAACGGTAGCATGTAAATCGTGAAAAGCAGGGGAGAGAGGATTGAGCACTGGGGCACCCCATACTTAAGTGTTACAGGGGTGGACAGGAAGGGCCCCATAGACACTTTGTGGGTTCTGCCACTCAAGAAGGATTGGAACCACTGAAGTACTATGCCATCAATGCCGCAGTATTCCTGTAGCCTGTTTATCAAGATGTCATGGTCAACTGTGTCAAAGGCTGCAGAAAGGTCTAGCAGTATGAGGATCGCGCACTCTCCTCTGTCTCTTGCCATGAGCAGGTGGTTGCATATTTGGATGAGGGCAGTTTCAGTGCTGTGGTGTTTCCTGAAGCCAGACTGGAATGGGTCATAACTGTTATTTTGTAGGATTCTGGCTTCTAGCTGGAGGTAGACAAAAATGGAATTGGGATGCGCTCGAGTGTTATGAATTACTGACCCCTAAGGGGAGCCACTCTCTATCACACTAGATGCACCACAAAAAAGACTTGCAGAGAGTGTCTTCAAAACAGTATCAAAATTTTATTGAAGGATATCTTGAACACCCCCCACAACCACCCCTTATCCCCCCTTAAAAACACGGCCGTGTTTCAATTGGTCAGCTGACTTCACACACTCACATCCACACCACTCATAGTATTGCACAGACCGAGGTGGTATCACTATACCGAATCTTCAATCACAAAGTGCCAATTCAGGTGCTAATAGGTGGCAACTGAGGAGCAAATTCCTGTCACTAATTGTGAAAGGTCTTCAGCTGTAATATATCATGTATCACACAGGGAGCTTGTTGAAACAGTAGCTTTATGAAGTTGGTAATCAGTTGGATTCATCTCAACTATGTATAGTAATGGTAACTGTCATTGAACCAGCCATCCGGTTAGAAGGTACTTGGTATTCAAATTCATATAACCTTGTAACTTGAATTGTACCACTCTCCACTGACTGCAAAGATGTCCACTGGCAGAACACAGTTTTTAGAAGCCAAGCATATGCACAACTTGTTTAAATGATGTCATTTTTCACAGCTTGTATTCACCAATAACGTCCAAAGCCACAATAAGCATGCCATGCAAAGCGGACATATGTAAGCAGATACGTGTCAACGCCCTGCGGGCTCTCACCACCGCTCTTAGGACTGTCTCCGTCTGCCTCGTTGCCCAGCTGGCTGTTCACGGATCCAAGCTCCACTGTGCTATAATCCTCCGAGCCGGAGCGCTCCCCTGCCGCCACTCCACAGTGTGTCAGTACACGCCGCTGGTCGGCGTTCCGGTCAGCTGTCCGTGACGGCCGTGTCACGTGACTAGTTTCGCTTGGCTATCTCCAAGCTTTTTCAAACGCTGGTTAGGATTGGCTCTTGCCTCTTTCAATAAATAGTCACATGTCTGGTGCTCCTCCAATTAAAATACAGGCCAATTCTACCTAGTAACAAGTGATGCTCGTAGTGAGCCTATGAGTGCTTCCTTCACACTGTTTGGATGTCATTAAAGCTAAACTATAGCAAATCAGCAGTGTGTGAATTGCACTCATTTCATAGGCTCCAATTCACTCCTTCACACATCCATATTCAATAGGACAGTGGACCCAGCAGATACCTAGCTATTTTGCAGGCTACCTTAGCCAAGAAAAGGGGGCTTTTTTTGCCGACCATAGATAGTAGTGCACACCCCGAGAGCCTGACCATATACATTCGCCTAAGACTCTCCTAGGTGCACACCCCATCTCCAGTCAGCCATCCCCTGGTGACAATTGAATAACCAACCATGGCCTTTTTATCCAAATAGAGTGACAGGCATCCCACTGCAGGCCGAAGGCCGCCGGGCCCCATAATGTAACACCTCGGCAACCTCGAACTACAGGGGCCACCATTCACATTCCTTATCAATCAGGTAAGAAAGGAACCAGGGACATATCAGTGTTTAGTCCCCTTGGTGACAACGTATGTAATCTAAAGATCCACCTGATTTCCATCTGTTTCAGTGATCTCTCATAGTCACCTCCTCTAGAGGATAACTTCATTTTATAAAAACCTTTGAATCTGATTTTCTCAGGATCACTATTATGAAATTTCATGAAATGTTCCCCAAGTGGTGAACCAATTGTTGCATTTTTCACATTACTAACATGTTCCTGAATACGAGATTTCAAAATTCGTGTGGTCTCCCCCACATATTTTAATCCACATGGACACATGATCATGTACAAGACAAATTTGCTATTACAGTTTATAAATGATCTTATACCAAACTCATGTCTTGATTCAGCATCAGAGAACACATTGCTCCTTTCAACTAAATGACAAACGCTACAGTTTGAGCATGGGAACATCCCACAGGGATGTCTGGACTCACCCAACCACATTGTTGTGGGTGACGTCACCTTGGGCTGATAATCAGAACAAACCAACAAGTCACGCAAATTTGGGGCCCTCCTAGCCGTCATCTTAGGATAATCTCCCACTAGACGAGCTATTTTTGGGTCAAGCTGGAGCAGGTGCCAGTGCCGGGAAAGAATACCTCTCAACTGACTCCAATGGGTCCCAAATTTAGTGATGAGTCGGATCGAACCATCCTTTTTCACAAGATTTTTCTCTTTCCGTTTAATCAGTGATTCCCTTGCTGTAGACTGTGCTCGCAGTTTTGCCTCCTGCAACAGTTCATCATCGTACCCCCTTTGGCGAAACCTGGTCGTCATAGCCTCAGCTTCACACACAAAATCAGTCTCCCTTGAGCAATTTCTGCGGATTCGCAGAAACTGGCCCACAGGGATACCTCGGATCTGAGTCCGAGGGTGAAAGCTAGAGGCATGCAACAACATGTTGCCAGCTGTTGGTTTTCTATAAGTACAGGTAGAGATACCCTCATCATCTTTCCTAATTAGAAGATCCAAAAAACTGATTTCCTTACTGTCAACCACATGAGTAAGTACAATATTACGATCATTCATGTTAAGATGGTCAAGGAATACCGCCAAGTCTGCTCTTGTACCTCGCCAGACCAGGAAGACGTCGTCTATGAAACGAATCCAACAGGCGGCGTGCGCCCCAAACGCCACATTGCTATACACCTCGCTTCGCTCCCAAAAGCCGAGGTGCAGACACGCATAGGCTGGGGCACACGCCGCCCCCATCGACGTTCCCCTGATCTGGCGATAGAAGTTCCCCCCAAATCTAAAGCAGTTTCTCGTTAGCACAAACTCCAGCAGTTCAAGTATGAATTGTTTCCTCTCACTCTGCATCTGCTCTACTTCAGTGAGAAAGAATTCAATTGCCGCAATACCGATATAGTGTGGTATGGACGTATATAGGGCCTCAACATCGATACCTACCAATAGATCATCCGGATGAACCTGAAAGCCCTCCAAAAGGGTCAGTACCTCCCCAGTGTCTCTAGCGAAGGAGGGAAGTCCCTCGACAAGTGGCTTGAACACTTGGTCCAAAAACCTGCACACTTTCTCGAGAGGTCCCTCCACCGCCGACACAATGGGTCTGCCAGGTGGATGGTCAAGTCGTTTATGTATCTTGGGGATAAGATATAAAATCGGTATACGATATGAGGTCACCTTCATATACGTCCATTCACCCGAACTAATGATACCTGCTGAGAAAGCCACATCAAGTTTTTGATTCAAAAGTTTCACAATATCTGGAAATGGATTACTTTTTAACTTCACATAAACCTCTGGGTCAACCAATTGCCTCTGGGCCTCTTCCATATACAGATTTTCACCCCACAGAACCAGGTTGCCTCCTTTGTCACTTGGTCTTAACACTACTCTTTCCATCTCCTTTAGTTCAAGCAGGGCCTGTTGCTCATCATCTGAAAGATTACTTTTACTTTGGGTCTGCCAATTGATTGTTCTTAGATCTTGTTCGACAGCTCCACAAAATGCCCGTATATAGGGGTTAATTGAGAGTGAGGGGAAGTATTTGGATTTCTTTTTAACCTTAGTAAACTTAATAAACTGATCTCTCTCTTGTGTCTCCTGTATATAGTTGTCATCTAGGAGTGACTCAAGATCAATTAGGGCTTGTCTATCCCTCACCGTGTCAGAAGGTATTATCGAATCAGGGGGAGTTTCAGGGGGGAGGTCATTCCCATTCACAGACTCCCCTGCCCACATTGCTTTTAATACAACTTTCCGTAAAAATAAACGGAGGTCTTTATAAACCTCAAAATGATCACCTACAGCTGTAGGGCAGAATGTTAGCCCTCTGTTAAGCAACGTAGTGTGGGATGGTTTTAAATCAAAATCAGACAAATTGATTATATTGGCCCCTCCCTCGATTTTACCCCCACTACCATCCACCTGACATATCACTTCCCCCCGCGATTCTTGGCATCGCGGTGGGGCATATTCCTTTTCAGGATCGATTTGGGCTGGAATTTGCGTTTCTGTTTTTTCATTTTCTTTTTTATTATTTTTACTTCCTCCTCTTCCTCTCCTTCCTCTTTTCCGTTTCCCTCCTCCCCGCTTGACCCTAAAAAAGTGACCGATTTATCAGAGAACTCACCTTCTGATTCAGACTCACCACTTTGTGATTTGGATCTGGATTTAGCCTGACCGGGGGCATATTCAAAATAATTTCCATCATTCCACTCCTCAACATCTATCAAAAACTTTTGACGTTTAGTATTTTTTATTCTTTTCTGTGTATTCTCAACCTCTTTCTTTAATTGTATATTGAATTTCTCAAATTCAGGGTGTGTTTCAAACTTCTTCATCTCTTTTAAGCTATCTTCTATTTCAAGTTCTATCTCCTGAACTTGTATTTCCTCCTCTTCCTTCATGAGTTGCATGGTTCTTATACCTCTCTGAATGCATTCCTGCTTCCAAATCGGTAAGAAACGTGGATTTAACAAATGACCAGAGGGCCTCACCTTCTCTCGCACCCCCCAGGGGACAACCTTTTTGTGGATGTAGGATTCTAATGTCACCACTGTCCACCTACGTCGCAAAAGTTTTAAGGTCAACCTCCGGTGATTCCTGAACACCCGTCTCCACTCTCTATTGGGAGGTATCTGTTCAGCAGCCTGCTCATGATGGCAGGCTTGAAACGTAGATACCATGTCATCTACTAGGTCCACTGCCAACGAATATGCCATGGTCAGACACCAGGTATAATGTCAATTCAATCACTCACACCTTAAAACCGTGACCCAGGGGGTAATTGGAGGGGATTGTGTTCCAGATATGTAAGGACCACTCAGCTGCTTTCCCACAAAAATACACTAGACAAAAATGGAATTGGGATGCGCTCGAGTGTTATGAATTACTGACCCCTAAGGGGAGCCACTCTCTATCACACTAGATGCACCACAAAAAAGACTTGCAGAGAGTGTCTTCAAAACAGTATCAAAATTTTATTGAAGGATATCTTGAACACCCCCCACAACCACCCCTTATCCCCCCTTAAAAACACGGCCGTGTTTCAATTGGTCAGCTGACTTCACACACTCACATCCACACCACTCATAGTATTGCACAGACCGAGGTGGTATCACTATACCGAATCTTCAATCACAAAGTGCCAATTCAGGTGCTAATAGGTGGCAACTGAGGAGCAAATTCCTGTCACTAATTGTGAAAGGTCTTCAGCTGTAATATATCATGTATCACACAGGGAGCTTGTTGAAACAGTAGCTTTATGAAGTTGGTAATCAGTTGGATTCATCTCAACTATGTATAGTAATGGTAACTGTCATTGAACCAGCCATCCGGTTAGAAGGTACTTGGTATTCAAATTCATATAACCTTGTAACTTGAATTGTACCACTCTCCACTGACTGCAAAGATGTCCACTGGCAGAACACAGTTTTTAGAAGCCAAGCATATGCACAACTTGTTTAAATGATGTCATTTTTCACAGCTTGTATTCACCAATAACGTCCAAAGCCACAATAAGCATGCCATGCAAAGCGGACATATGTAAGCAGATACGTGTCAACGCCCTGCGGGCTCTCACCACCGCTCTTAGGACTGTCTCCGTCTGCCTCGTTGCCCAGCTGGCTGTTCACGGATCCAAGCTCCACTGTGCTATAATCCTCCGAGCCGGAGCGCTCCCCTGCCGCCACTCCACAGTGTGTCAGTACACGCCGCTGGTCGGCGTTCCGGTCAGCTGTCCGTGACGGCCGTGTCACGTGACTAGTTTCGCTTGGCTATCTCCAAGCTTTTTCAAACGCTGGTTAGGATTGGCTCTTGCCTCTTTCAATAAATAGTCACATGTCTGGTGCTCCTCCAATTAAAATACAGGCCAATTCTACCTAGTAACAAGTGATGCTCGTAGTGAGCCTATGAGTGCTTCCTTCACACTGTTTGGATGTCATTAAAGCTAAACTATAGCAAATCAGCAGTGTGTGAATTGCACTCATTTCATAGGCTCCAATTCACTCCTTCACACATCCATATTCAATAGGACAGTGGACCCAGCAGATACCTAGCTATTTTGCAGGCTACCTTAGCCAAGAAAAGGGGGCTTTTTTTGCCGACCATAGATAGTAGTGCACACCCCGAGAGCCTGACCATATACATTCGCCTAAGACTCTCCTAGGTGCACACCCCATCTCCAGTCAGCCATCCCCTGGTGACAATTGAATAACCAACCATGGCCTTTTTATCCAAATAGAGTGACAGGCATCCCACTGCAGGCCGAAGGCCGCCGGGCCCCATAATGTAACACCTCGGCAACCTCGAACTACAGGGGCCACCATTCACATTCCTTATCAATCAGGTAAGAAAGGAACCAGGGACATATCAGTGTTTAGTCCCCTTGGTGACAACGTATGTAATCTAAAGATCCACCTGATTTCCATCTGTTTCAGTGATCTCTCATAGTCACCTCCTCTAGAGGATAACTTCATTTTATAAAAACCTTTGAATCTGATTTTCTCAGGATCACTATTATGAAATTTCATGAAATGTTCCCCAAGTGGTGAACCAATTGTTGCATTTTTCACATTACTAACATGTTCCTGAATACGAGATTTCAAAATTCGTGTGGTCTCCCCCACATATTTTAATCCACATGGACACATGATCCGACTCATCACTAAATTTGGGACCCATTGGAGTCAGTTGAGAGGTATTCTTTCCCGGCACTGGCACCTGCTCCAGCTTGACCCAAAAATAGCTCGTCTAGTGGGAGATTATCCTAAGATGACGGCTAGGAGGGCCCCAAATTTGCGTGACTTGTTGGTTTGTTCTGATTATCAGCCCAAGGTGACGTCACCCACAACAATGTGGTTGGGTGAGTCCAGACATTCCTGTGGGATGTTCCCATGCTCAAACTGTAGCGTTTGTCATTTAGTTGAAAGGAGCAATGTGTTCTCTGATGCTGAATCAAGACATGAGTTTGGTATAAGATCATTTATAAACTGTAATAGCAAATTTGTCTTGTACATGATCATGTGTCCATGTGGATTAAAATATGTGGGGGAGACCACACGAATTTTGAAATCTCGTATTCAGGAACATGTTAGTAATGTGAAAAATGCAACAATTGGTTCACCACTTGGGGAACATTTCATGAAATTTCATAATAGTGATCCTGAGAAAATCAGATTCAAAGGTTTTTATAAAATGAAGTTATCCTCTAGAGGAGGTGACTATGAGAGATCACTGAAACAGATGGAAATCAGGTGGATCTTTAGATTACATACGTTGTCACCAAGGGGACTAAACACTGATATGTCCCTGGTTCCTTTCTTACCTGATTGATAAGGAATGTGAATGGTGGCCCCTGTAGTTCGAGGTTGCCGAGGTGTTACATTATGGGGCCCGGCGGCCTTCGGCCTGCAGTGGGATGCCTGTCACTCTATTTGGATAAAAAGGCCATGGTTGGTTATTCAATTGTCACCAGGGGATGGCTGACTGGAGATGGGGTGTGCACCTAGGAGAGTCTTAGGCGAATGTATATGGTCAGGCTCTCGGGGTGTGCACTACTATCTATGGTCGGCAAAAAAAGCCCCCTTTTCTTGGCTAAGGTAGCCTGCAAAATAGCTAGGTATCTGCTGGGTCCACTGTCCTATTGAATATGGATGTGTGAAGGAGTGAATTGGAGCCTATGAAATGAGTGCAATTCACACACTGCTGATTTGCTATAGTTTAGCTTTAATGACATCCAAACAGTGTGAAGGAAGCACTCATAGGCTCACTACGAGCATCACTTGTTACTAGGTAGAATTGGCCTGTATTTTAATTGGAGGAGCACCAGACATGTGACTATTTATTGAAAGAGGCAAGAGCCAATCCTAACCAGCGTTTGAAAAAGCTTGGAGATAGCCAAGCGAAACTAGTCACGTGACACGGCCGTCACGGACAGCTGACCGGAACGCCGACCAGCGGCGTGTACTGACACACTGTGGAGTGGCGGCAGGGGAGCGCTCCGGCTCGGAGGATTATAGCACAGTGGAGCTTGGATCCGTGAACAGCCAGCTGGGCAACGAGGCAGACGGAGACAGTCCTAAGAGCGGTGGTGAGAGCCCGCAGGGCGTTGACACGTATCTGCTTACATATGTCCGCTTTGCATGGCATGCTTATTGTGGCTTTGGACGTTATTGGTGAATACAAGCTGTGAAAAATGACATCATTTAAACAAGTTGTGCATATGCTTGGCTTCTAAAAACTGTGTTCTGCCAGTGGACATCTTTGCAGTCAGTGGAGAGTGGTACAATTCAAGTTACAAGGTTATATGAATTTGAATACCAAGTACCTTCTAACCGGATGGCTGGTTCAATGACAGTTACCATTACTATACATAGTTGAGATGAATCCAACTGATTACCAACTTCATAAAGCTACTGTTTCAACAAGCTCCCTGTGTGATACATGATATATTACAGCTGAAGACCTTTCACAATTAGTGACAGGAATTTGCTCCTCAGTTGCCACCTATTAGCACCTGAATTGGCACTTTGTGATTGAAGATTCGGTATAGTGATACCACCTCGGTCTGTGCAATACTATGAGTGGTGTGGATGTGAGTGTGTGAAGTCAGCTGACCAATTGAAACACGGCCGTGTTTTTAAGGGGGGATAAGGGGTGGTTGTGGGGGGTGTTCAAGATATCCTTCAATAAAATTTTGATACTGTTTTGAAGACATTCTAGCTGGAGGTATACAGCTTTTTCAATTAGCTTGCCCAGAAAAGGGAGGTTAGAGACAGGTCTGTAGCTGGTCATTGCATCTGGGTCCAGGGAGGGTTTTTTGAGGAGAGGCCTGATGATTGCTTCCTTCAGTAAAGCAGGAAATATCCCTGATTGTAAGGAACAGTTAACAATTTTGAGGAATACCGGTACGAACAGGTCGGGGCAGTTCAACATGAACTGTGTTGGGCCAGGATCCAGGTCACAGGTAGTTAGGCGGACGTGAAGGAGGATGCATGATGTGACTTCTTCATCAATTTCTTTGAAGTTTGACCAAGGTCTTACGTTGTCTCTGCTAATGGTCTTCGGCGCTATATTAGGCTCAGATGCTGTAAGTTGGATGGCGGACCTTATAGCGGAGACTTTGTCTGTGAAGAAATGGGCAAATTGGTCACAGAGGTCCTTTGAAGGCTCGATATTACGTTTTTGACATGCTGGGTTGCAGAGTTTTTCCACTGTGCGGAACAGACAACACATTTCACGGGTCTCTGCCCGCTTCGTCAGGTCAATATGAGTTCCTTCAGAAGTTTAGTTTTAGACCAGGGCACCAAAAATAGCTGATATTGCCCTGGTCTAAAACTTAACTTCTGAAGTCACTCATTGTGTTGTGTCATCTGTAGAGGTAGGATACCTCATTTTTATTTGTCTAAATTATTTACATACAATATGACAATTTAAATTTTGGGTGCCTCCACCCCTTATCATTGCTTACCACACTTCCTCTGGATGTAGTATTCCTATTGGTGTAGTGTTATCCACAGTCAACAAGGATCCTAGGAGAACGACCAACCATTTCCTGCAGGTCCTGAGATATCGAGCAGGAATGTTTTTTTCCCCGTAAGCGACATACGGTAGTTGCAGGTTCTGCAACCCACCTTTGTGAGTATAACTACTCTTTTTCTATTTGAACTATTCCTGTATTCAATGATACTGCACCATTTGGCTCCTGGTCTTATCTTGTCACACAGGCTACCGTGGATCCCCCACAGTGACCGCTCCTATCTGTACATGGTGTCCAGCAGTGACATTCAGCACTAACTGTAGAGGGCCCGGTACTTTATTGGGTGGCCCTATAATTATGGCATTGCAGGAATACCAACAGGATAAAAATACATTTATTAGTTCATTGAGGTTGGAGTGTTAGCATTTTATCAATCACTTCTAAACTACATTATATACAGTATAGTATTTATACTGCAGGGAATTTCTTCCAATGGTTAGGCTGAAGTGTTTAGATTTATGTATCTTGTCCATCTTAAGCATGTCCCACATTGCCAACAAACCAATATTTTCTGTGTTCAGCCTCAACCTGCTGGATTCATACAGATTTGTACTTCTCGACATCTAGATCTCTAGACATGAACTGATGAAAGTTGATGGATCCTGTAGGCCTGGCTTGAATTATAGAGATAACAATGTAGCAGCAAGATAACAATTAAATAGTTCAAGGTTCTGCATGATATATCCTACTGCTCGAATAAAGATTACAAGACTTGGAACTTAGAATAGTGAACATCTAGACATATTTGTTTGGCCTGCTAGACAGGAAGAACCGCTAACACTTGGGAGAAGTTCTTAGGTCCCAAAGGTCTTTTATTGAATTCATATTCTATGGTCCACAGTGTAAAATCTGCAAACTAGACTAAAAGGGATGACACTAATCTTGTCTCCCATAAAGGTACTAGTCACATACTAGAAGCATTAAGGTGCGTACACACATGCGACTATAGTCGTTTGTAACGATCGTTCCCCGATCTTTACCAACGACGATCGTTACAAAAAACGAACCACCGACTATTAAGGCAAACGACGAACGAGCCAAATCGCTACAAAAGAAAGTTCTATCTCGGCGGATTTCAACCAACGACGATCGTTTACAAAAGTAGTACATCGTTGGAAACGGTCGTTCGTACCAGGCTTGACATGCGCATTTCACAATTTCTCCGTGAAACTTCTCATTTTTATGCGCAGGCGCAATAGTTGCTTTATGTGATGTAACGTTCGTTCTAACGATCAGATCGTTACACACCTTTTAAAACTAACTTTACTTAGGTCGTTCTTTCATCAATTAAAAGTTTGTTCGTCGTTCTCAACGAATGATCGTTGTCGCATGTGTGTACGTAGCATTAGTCTGCAAAGCACAGGCCAGCCTACAGCTATCCTTTCATCTATAAACTAGCTCAAAGTCTCTGACTTTCTTCCAGTCAGCAAACTTTAGCCAGCAGTGTGCCAACATAGCAGTGAATGAAGTCTCCCTGTTCATTACCAGGCAGATTGCCATGGTTAGGTGAGACTACCCTAAAAAAAGAAAAACATCTTGGTAGATTGGGTTTTCAGTCAAAAAATGAAAGCTTTTCCTTGCAGTTTATAGAGGTTTGAAATTATTGATATTGGCCATTTCAGCAAACTACAGTAGCATGTCATGTCTAGGATTGCCTAAAAGCACTAGAAGATATTTAAAATCTTTAAATATCTCAATTCCATCTCTGCAATGTTCTATATACCTATGTACCTAAAGAGCATTATTTCACTAAACACAGTGAAATGTAACCTTGCTGGCCAGCACTACAGGTTGTGCAGTCTCTGTTTTATGAGAGTTGCCATCCTGCTTTATGCAAATTTTGAAAATTACATTGATTATTTAGCGCATGACTCTACATAGCATTTTATATTTACTTCAGATGCAAAAGGGCTATTTCTACCTCTAATCTTACTAAGAGTGAAAGTGTGAACACTATAACCCAATCACAAATCTATATTAGAGAATCCGACAATGATAAAAGTTAACAGAAATGTAAGGAAACAGTACATGTAGAATAATCTTTTTTAGGGCTATAAAGCTTTCATTCGGAAGAAAAAAAGACGAAAGGGGGAAAAAATAACAATTCCAGAGGTACGGTACATTTTGAAGAGAAAGTAAAGATAGTCAGTGTGCCAAAGTGAGTTGGAGCTTTGAGATTGTATCTCAACTTCTCTCCAGGATATATAATATGCAAATGCTTGATTGCCATTGTGCTTTGAACACGTCAGCCTTTTAGTTGTTATTTCTTTTATTTCATGTGCATGCTGCTTACTTTTCATTTTATTGTGTGGCTTTTAGCAAAAGTATTATTTAAACCACAGATCTGCCATTCCCTGGACTAATATCTTCGTCAGGCAATTTGATAATCCTGGCATAGTCTGCAGTAGTCAGTACAATGTTGATGAGTATAACACAATGAATTGAAATACAATGCATGGCTTTAGAAAATGGTGACAGAACACTATAGCCACGTTATATCATGACCATGCTGTGCTGTTCTCAGGCCCTTTTTACATCAGATCCCATGGAGTTCCAGGGATAGTATATTGGCAGCTACACAATTGATTGATGATGGCCTGTGCCAGTAATGAACTTTGCAAATTTCCACCTCTCGCTTGTTTACCTATTTGTCATCATTTGAGCTAGAACAAAATGCTTATTAAATTGGGCATGTTAATTGGACATCTAACACACACAATGCAATTGAACAAGATACATTATAATATAATCACATGCAATCTAATGAGGAAGAATTACTTTTCAACCAATTCAGAACCTAATGTTTGCAGCATTTAATGACACATGAAAAAGCCTTCGAAAATAAATTAAAAATTGCTAAAAACTACGAAAGACATACGGATGAACTAATGGAGAATTAATATAGTCCAAAATGAAATTGATTATAATATAAGGAATATTCTTCCTCTACAGAAGTGACAGGATCCTGTTAAATTCATATCCATGTTTTCAGTGGCATAGCAACAGGCGGTGGAGAGGTTAAGACCGCACTGGGGCCCTTGGGCAAGAGGGGCCCCAGGGGGACCTCCCTCAACCACAGTTTTAGCTCTCTATTGGTTCTATGCTGGTTATAATCCCTTTTATATAAGCCTTGAATATTGATTATCATTAAAGAGACTCTGAAGCGAATAAAATTTGCCATTTTTACCTTGTATTTTGCTTCAGAAGTCTCAGCAGAGGTAAACCGCTGCGTCCCCGCCGCAAAACAAGGGCTTTAGATCCCCCAAATCTCCGGGGGGCCATCCGGGCAGTGCTTCCTGAAAGAGGCAGAGCTTTCTGCGGTAGCTCTGCCTCTGCTGATGTCAATCGTTTCTGATCGCCACCTCTCCCCACCCCTTTCACTCTTCCTTCACTGAGAGGTGCGGGGAGAGGCGGAGATCCGATCACGATTGACGTCAGGAGAGGCAGAGCTGCAGCTGAAAACTCTGCCTCTCAGGGCAGCACAATCCATGACCAAGATGGTCGTGGATGTTTGCCCAGTGATTTGGAGGGTCTAAACCCCTCGTTTTGCAGCGGGGATGCGGCGGTTTACCTGTGCTGAGACTTCTGAAGTGAAAAACAAGTAAAAATGGCAAATTTTATTCGTTTAGAGTCTCTTTTACAAACTGTTCCCCGTCCCCTTCTTGCAGCTGACACTGTGGATGTTGTTTGCAGGTTTTGGTGTACCATATCCATTGTTATGTCTAGAGTTCTTGGGGAGGCCCAATGTAAAACTTGGGGCCCATAGCTCCTAAGCTACACCACTACATGTTTTATCATTCCTGCTCAACCCTCCTTGCTGGAGACTGAAGGTTTTTTATAAATCTGGGTGAACCTTCCAATGTTTGTCCACAACAAGTAATCATTAGCACTGCCTCCCTGCCTTATTCACCACTCAGTAAATACTGCCATAGTGCTATATTATGTGACCATGCTGCTGCCAGGAATGTAAAGTACTTCAATGAAACCGTACATAACCAAAATGATTATCTGTCAACATGCAATACTGATATCCAAGAATAAATGTATGTTTAAATATAACTAGTGGATTTGACAAATTGGGGTGGACAGAGCCCTCAGATCTACTGTAGCCAGGCCTTTCCTTCTGACATGAGGTTAACGTCCCAGTTATAGAACTGAATGACAAACTAACTGGTGATAGAAGTGTGTCACAAGCCTATAAACTTTAATCTTTCAAGGATACAGAGCTGAAAATAAAGTGTCCTTTTTACTTACCTGGGGCTTCTTTCAGCCCCCGTAGTCTTGTAGGTCCCTCGCTGCCCTCCCACTTCTCTTTGTCGATCCGTTGTGCGGCCCGGTAAAGTCTGCAACTTGGTTCAGTCTTGCACTACTACGCATATGCTTTCCTCTTGGCACACCTCCTTGATTGCGCTCCTGGATGAGACATCCATGGTTATAAGTCTTAACGAACTGTGCATGTGCAGTATTGCGCTGCATAGCCAAGTCCTGGACTTTCTGCATGGTAGATTAACAAGAGAGGTCAGCAAAGGACCTACAAGTCTATGTGGGCAGGAAAGAGCCCCAGGTAAGTAAAATGGACACCTTTTTCAAATCAGCTATCCTTTAATCATGCAGGGTTTGTTTTTATGTATATAGAACCAACATCTATACAACAAAGAAAAAAACCATCCATGAGGCAATAACAATAAGGAATCAAAAGATTATTCTCCAAAATATAAAAATCTTTATTCAATGGGAAACATATCAGAATAAAAAAAATATTAAAAACTACCACATATAGCAAGTGATGGTGTCATTAGTAGATATATATCAATCAATAGATCTCTAAATACAGGTCACAACAATATATGTAAATAACACACTGATGGATGCGGGCCGATACAATAAAAGGGTGTATACTGGGCCAAGAGAGCAAAGTAGGAAAGGAAGAGTGTGTGATCAGATACAAACACTGAAGATACAGAAACAAATACTAAAGCTAAATAAACCTGCTACTTGCGTACAAATGGCACAGAAACCTCCATGTATAATAAATAATCAGTATCTTACCACAAGCACCCCCAGGAAAACGCCAGCCGTTCTTTTCTGATATGTTTCCCATTGAATAAAGATTTTTGTATTTTGGAGAGTAATCTTTTGATTCCTTATTGTTATTTTACTGCATGGATGTCTTTCTTCTTTGATGTATAGTGTCTGTGTATGCATCCTAAGCAATGTTACTTTGTTGGCTTATTTGTTGTATTACTATGGAACCAATATCTTCTTTAGTGCTGTACATAGTGTAAAACAAATAGTTGGGAGCAACGATACACGAGACATTCAAAATGGTGAACAATCAGGACATCCAACCACACAAGTACAAATACATACTATGTTACTGTGTAGTTTAAAACATCACCAATACTGGTACATGTTGATATGATGAAGTACAGCAGAACAATTAACACTAGGAGGAGGTCCCCGTCCTTGCAAGAATACAATTTTCAAAGATATATTACATAGTTCATGTTTCTAAACAGCACTTTGCCATCACCAGTATATACTTTCTCACACTACATATGTACAGTATTTTGCCTGCAACTTATACTTTTTTTTTTCTATTTGTGTCAACACAAAAGTTTTCCACTAAATCTTTATTCAATTTTTCATGTATTGCTCAACACTAGCCTGCAATAAAGCCATTTTATTTGCATAAAGACAGTGGGAGTAAAGTTTGCATTTTTTATGGGTGCTATATGCTGTTCAGCAGGAAGACTTAACTAAGGGACTGTCTGTACCTTTATAAAACTGTAAGTTCTGCCAACAGATATTGAAAGGAACAGATTTATGCATATTATTATTATTCTTACAAGTACAGTATGCTATAAACATGGAGTGCACAATGGAAAATGGAGGGAGGGGTCTGATACATTGTGATGAATATTGTAAACACTCATCAGTGTGAAACTGAAAAAGGTTTTGTTTAGAATAAGAGAACACAAAAATTAATAAATAAATAAATAAATAAAATCCAAGAAGCAGTAAAAATTGCTACACTTTCAAGATGAGCTCACTAGCACAATTTAATATGAATAATATAAATAATGAAAATATATACAGTAGAAAACTGTGAAAATTTGTGATCCCTGCAATATAGCTTATGGACAATAGTGCATAACACCAATAGACTTTGGCAGAGATCCACTTGTGTTGTCACCTTACATAACAAAAACATTGCAAATCTAAATAGTAAAAACTAAGCATATGGAGGTAAGGCTAGCTCAATTCTCCAAGATATGCCCAAATGGGAAACATCCCCTATTGAATATGAGTTTAAGATCAGCTCTGATAGACTGGGCTTGATCTCTGGACTCTTTTGTGGTATGACTCATTACACCTGGTAACTCCGCTCAAGCAGAAATGGGAAACATTTCTTCCTATTGATATCGAAAGAGAGGCCGACTGGGATGAAATTTTTACTAATATGGCCAAGCCGTTGTTATCAAAGAGAAGGCCTATAAAATCTTTTATAGCCGGTACCTTACTCCCAAGAAGCTGGCAAAATTTAGGGCTATTGCCTCTCCAAGATGTTTCCACTGTTCTTCTCCCACTGTTCCATTGCTGGTGGAGTTGTCCTATCCAAAAGTCATGGGATGACTGTTTTAGACAAATTAGAAGTTGGAAGTAAATGGTGCGAAGGACAGGTTTGTGGCCCTGTTTAGTGCAAACTCCCCATATCTATCTAAGTTTCAAAATAAACTGATAACCTTGTTCTGCTCAGCTAATTTGTATGGCCCTAGATTACAATACATACACTACGTGATACATACATAGATACAGTATATGACTATGGTAGGGATTAGGCAGTGAGCCCCTCTGAGGGACAGTTAAGTGACAGCACAATATACTCTCTACAGACGGAAGATGTTGGCGCTACATTAATACTAAATAATAATGAAAAAATCCAGCCATGCCAAATCTTTAAGTAATGTTGGGAGACACCAATACACATACACAGTCTTGCCCAAGTCAGTCTTTATCAGCTGCCCTGGGCGAGATTAATACAATGTGTGTATGTAGCTGTAGACTTTATGTGGACGCTGAAGCATGTGCAAAGTGTCTCTTACTTACTATATTATTCCTGGCTGCCTAAAGACCACATGTTTGAATATATAAAATAGTAAAAAAAAAAATAACATTTTAAAATGTTTTTAACCCACTCCCAAAAAGCAGTGCAGCATTTGTGTTAATTGTTGTGTTCGTTTTTTTTTTTTTTTTCTTTCATAAAGTGATTAACAGCTAAATGAAAAGAATGCAAAATCACAAAAACTATTCTTGTCAGTAAAGTATTTAATACCGTCATGAAGGAGTTAACTTAGAAATAATATTTTTTTCTTTAACCACTTCAGCACCACAGGGTTTTTTGCTTAAAAACCAGAGCAATTTTCACATTTCAGCGCTCCTCCCATTCATTCACCAATAACTTTATTGCTACTCATCAGATGTAAATAATCTATATCTTGGTTTTTTTGCCACAAATTATGCTTTGTGAGGGTGATATTTGCTTTTAGTAATTATGTTATTATCTGTGCATTTTAAAGGGAAAAATGAGGAAAAAAAAGAAAAAATACACTCTTTCTCCATTTCCATCCACTATAGTTTTCAAATAAACAATGTTACCACAGGTAAAACCCACACATTGTATTTGCTAATTTGTCCTGGTTATCTCAACATTTAAATAATGTTCCTAGTACAATGTATGGCGATAATATATTAGTTTCTGGTTTGTGTTTTTTGTTTTTTCATTGTACTCTATTAGTAATTAAAAGCCCTTATCTTCATGATTCACAGTAATACACTCTCATGTCATACATATTTTAAAAGCTAAGTCCCTAGGGTAACTATGTATTCTCTTTTCAATGCTGTCACTTTTTTTTTTTTTTTTTTACAAGTATTTATTTAGGGGTATAGAGTACATGAAAATAACAGTTTTATTGCTTTTCATTCAGTTTTCCGGTAAAAAAAAATCACATGACTTAGCCCTCAGTTGTCAAACAACACAAAATCTATTCTCTCACTTGTCACGGTTAAAATGATACCCTATATACATAATCAGATAGCTTATTGGGCATACAGCACACTGTTTACCACAAGTACGCCTATCTACTCCCCTGAGCTTCAGATGAAGTTTTGTGGGGAGTAGATAAGCGTAGCAAGGGATTCAAAGTCGTTAATAAGTAGTCACTTAAAATTTATCTTATTATCTGCACTTCATATGTGGATTGGACAGCCGGCTTTACATAAAAATGTACACTACAAATGCTACAAGTCAGTGTACTTAAAGAGAACCTGTACTGAGTAAAATTATTTAAAATAAACACATGAGGTAACTTCAAATGAACATTACATAGTTACCTTGCCATCAGTTCCTCTCAGAAGCTCGCCATTTTCTTCTTATAATGATGCCTTCCATTTCTGACAACATTTTGTCAGAACTGAAATATATCAGTTGCTGTCAGTTATATATCAGCAGCTGTCAGTTACAGCTGAGAGGAGAACTGATGTGTCCATGTTTCCCTATTGCTCAAGTGGGTGATGTTACAGTTTAACAGTGTGCTGACCAGAAAGCTGTTATGGGGTAATAGCTATTTTCAAAATGGAGGACGGAGAATTCCATTGATCACAGTGGACAAACAGGATGCAGGAGAGGAAAAATAGATTGAGGAGTAGACTACACAGGAGGCGAGTATGACTTGTGTATGTTTATTTTGACTTTTAATGTTCAGTTCAGGTTTTCTTTAATGCTATCAATATTAATGTAGGAAAGCAGGTTTAGAAACTATTAAATCAACAGAACTTGCACATCACAGCAAAGTAATTTTTTCTCTGTAATGCCATTTAAGCCAAAGGATCATATTCCATAATTAATGCCTTTAGCATGAACTATATCATTCTGTTTCTGCTTAAACCAACATTATTGATTGGATTTAAACATTATCATACGTGCTTATTTTGTATCAGTTTGAAGCTCAACCTTGTGTGAATAGCAAATATTAACTTGTTTAAAGAATAGTACAACAGTACAACAAGTAAAATCTCCTTATTCTTCTCTCATGAGATTGCAAACACACCCAAAAAAACCCACCCAGCTATTCTGCACAGTTGAAAATCTCTGCAACCCATCTTTCCGGAAACTCAGCATCACATCTTCTGGTCATACTCAGAGTCCCCCTCAAAACATTTGGAGCCAGAGCCTTTTTTCATGCTGCCCCTACACTTTTGAACCCTTGTTGCCCCCATTCAGGACATTTCCATCCCTGAAAGCATTTAAAGAGAAACCCTAACCAAGAATTGAACTTTATCCCAATCAGTAGCTGATACCCCCTTTCCCATGAGAAATCTATTCCTTTTCTCAAACGGGTCATTAGGGGGCTGTGTATGGTTGATTTTGTGGTGAAACCCCTCCCACAGTGTGATGTCAGCGCCAAACAGCTCTGAGGTCCTCACATCACACTGTTGGAGCCTTGTTGCATTGTGGGAAATAACAGCTGTTTCCAACTGCCAAAAATGCAAGCAGCATCTCCTTCCAGTGACATCACTTGCCAGCAGTAAAAATGTCACCATGTGATAAATGTCTGATTGTAAATCAGAGAGAGGAAAGATCTTACAAAGTTCAAACTGAAAGGCCACCTATTTATTAAGGCTTTCATGAACACTTGACTATTTTCTCTGTAGCACAGCCCATTCCGCAACTATGTATTGATCTGAGGTATATCTATCACGTTGAGTCATATGGGAGAAAAGCCCTTTACAAATGTTATTATATTGTAAATAGTATAATTATGTTATATGTTAAGAGATGCAGTTTGATGTGTAAAATCAGCTATTTTAACTGAAATAAATTAAAACTGGCTCTGTACTCTTCAACTGACATGTTTTTTCATTTCTTGTTTTTTCCCCCAAGCATTAATAAAATGCACAATATAGACCTAGACTTGGTCCATACCAAGTCTGCTGCCAGACTGTTTCCTGGAGTGGACAGCAGCAAGCCATGGAAATGCAGGATGGAGTGATGCTTTCCTATGGGACCATTTAAAGAATTAGCCATGCCAGGGCTGTCACTGCCCAAGCAGAGGGGGCTCCCACCCTATCTCCAGTTTCCTTGGAGACCTATTTTAGCTGGGGCATGGTGAAATCAATCATTCTGAACATGTTGATAGTCAGTGGAACAATGACCAATTTTCAGAGGGTTTTCATCAACACCCAAATTAATCTAAGGAGACTCACTAATATGATTGGTGCTATTCCCACCTATAACTATGGTTCACCAGGAGATTTAGTCATTTTATCATGAATGAAGGGCTTCTTTAGTGGTAGTGGGGCGGGGGCTTTCTATTAATTCTACAGCCTCTTTGTTAAAATTTCTGCCATTTGATAAGATGGCAGCTGTGAGTTTGTCGCCCAAACTTAAGATGGCCTCAGCTGAGTCCTAACCCTTTTATATAACCCTAAAATCTATCTATCTATCTATCTATCTATCTATCTATCTATCTATCTATCTATCTATCTATCTATCTATCTATCTATATCATAAAATGGAAGGCTGATTATGCAATGTCCCCTTCTCCTCCTTTGTCAAAATATTTACTTATAACTTATACATTTATATATAATTTGCATTCACTAATTATTTTATATTGCTGCATAATGTGCTGGCACATTATTAATAAAATACGATGGCGATGATAACAATATTAGTTATAATAAGTAAGAAAATACATATTGACCTAAATATTGTCACTAAGATTTATATCTAATAAGTCCTCATTATAGAGACATCAATGGCTTCAATGTAGTCCACAGTAAAAGGAGCATTTAATATTGCTTATCTTTTGGTTTCTATCAATGAGCAACGCTACTGGAAACTGTGAACCAGAAATAATTCCAAGGATGTATACAATAGAAGACCTCTCATTCTTCTTAATTAGAGCGGACCTCCCGTGTGACTTAACATTAGGGTCAGGAACACTATCTATAATTGCTCTATTGTATTGGAATAGTTGCAATTGTTGGAATAGTTGGAATTTCATTTCCTAACTTGCTCTATTCCATATTCTGGGACAAAACCATGATGTTTTTCTGAAGGCAGGTTTACATCTTTCATAGTTCAACCTCCAGCTCTAAAGCCAGCCCCCTAGCACTGTCGCCACAGCTTAAAGTGGATCCGAGATAAACTTTTACTCATTGCATAATTGTGTTGCTTACATATAGTTTATAGAGCATTCCTCAAGCCGAATATTTTTTTTATGGTTTTAAATTCCCAATTCCCTATAAACTAAACAAGCCTCACCCACAGCTCCTCCAGTGCCTACACACTCTGAGACCCATGTAGGAAGGGCTTATGGGAGCTCAGTCTGGGTAGGAGGAGGTTAATAGCCAGAGACTTCAGAGGCAGAGGGGAGGAGGGAGGAGGAGAGGGGAGTGAAGTTTTCAAAATCCGAGGGGTGGAGATGCAGAGCAGCTTGCATGTGTGTAATGATCACAAGCAAAACATGGCTGCTGTCATTGTATCACAGGAAGAAGTAATCATCTACTGTTGAAGCTGTTTGCAGATAGATTAACTGTGCAAACTATCTAAACTTTAGATAAGATATATAGACAAGTTATTTGTTATAGTTAGTTTTTCATCTCGGATCTGCTTTAAAGGACAACTGTAGTGAGAGGGAGATATGGAGGCTGCCATATTTTTTACCTTTTCCTGGATAATAATAATACCAGTTGCCTGGAAGCTCTGCTGATGTATTTACTGTAGTAGTGTCTAAATCCCACCAGAAACAAGCATGCAGCTAATCTTGTCAGATGTGACAATGTCAGAAACACCTGATCTGCTGCATGCTTCTTCAGGGTCTATGGCTAAAAGTATTAGAGGAGGAAGATCAGCAGGAGAGCCAGGCAGCTGGTATTGCTTACAGGAAATAAATATGGCAGCCTCCATATCCCTCTCACTTCAGTTTTCCTATAACAGCTGTGAGATTTCCTCTCTCTTCAAAGCGAAATCTAGCGTGATTACTGTTAAGTTACACTGGAAATCTGCTTTTAATTTTCATGGAGAGGCATAAAATGAGAATAATAGCAGGAAAACTGCTCAATGTTCTCTGTAGAAGTCAATTTCTCCTCTATCCTATTTATGTCTAACAAAATTGTCCAACAAAAACTTAAGGGTTACAACATTTGGGAAATGCAGAATAAAATTTGCCTTTTTAAAACAGAAGGTATTTGGGATAGTTCCCATGATGCTTCACTCCCAAATATGCAAATCCTCTCTTTAAGCCCATGAAGACAGGCGCACATCTAGAACCGCTGGTTGTTGAGCCCCTTATACTTTTCTATTTTCAATATGTTCAATATTTATACATAGACCTTTTCCAATGCAATAAATCCATTTATACGGGTCACAGAGACTGTAATTTCATCAGATTTTTAGATGACAAGTCCTCTCTTGGCATAATAAAAAGGAATATTTGCATATCTAATTCATACCAGGTGCAAGACACTCTGCATAAAGCGAGGGGGAAAAAAATCAGGCAGTGTAATCAGTGGCATGGCATGCTATAATTGCTGACTGACAGCTATCACTACACTGATAACACTGGAAGCTTTAGCAGAGCAGAGTAAGCACAAGGTGAATGTAGCATATTACTATGAACAGAATGGGGTCTGATTTCTGCACCAGTTAACAGAGTGGGCTCTTCATATCATATTGTTTGCTCTCTTTAATATTTTGAATAGATCTAAATGGATTCAAAATTAAATAAAAGGCGAATAGGTTAGCTTATGTGTGCGATTCCAAAGTTTGGCTTCTTAAAGGTACAGGATAAGAATTTACAGATCTGACTAAAATGTAAGCTTCCATCATCATGTCTTTGTATCTTATCTGACATCATTATGTTCTACATATATACGGAGCCTTGAAACCAAGCCGTTAAGCACAGCAGAAGCCACAAACACCTAAGAAGTTGTCCTTTTCTACTGTGAGTACTGCCAGGAATTAGTCATACAGGAAGTATATGGGGAGGATACCAGCAGGCAGGTCAAGAAAGAAAATGAGGGTCCATTGCCAACAGCTATGACCCTGATAAGGAATCCATGCCTCAGAGACTAAAGCCACATGCAGATGCTAGGTTTGTGCTAGCCATGTGTCTTCACTGCACTTGTTGCTTGGGCTGTCTTCTTCATACTGAGAACACTATACTACAGCTTACTCATATAACAATAAATTCCCCCAAAAAAGATAAGATACCAGCAGACAAAAAGACTTAAAGAGGATGACTAAGCAGATTATGAAATCTATTGGAAATCTGTGCAGCCACTTCCACCAGCCAGGTCTCCCCATCTATGTGCACCCCCCTCCCCAGCAGACAGTTGAGCCAAAACTACTCTACAACACTCACTATGGGCCCAGGAGGTACACATTACACATGAGTGCAGACACGCCTTTTCAAGTGAGATCTTTCTAACGTGCTGGATTGATGGTTTTCATTTATTTTGGAAAGAAATTGATCGAGATGAGGATTAGTCGGCACCTTTACACAAGCTTCCAGATTCTATCAGGCAGATACCTTGATTAGATTAATGATAGTCTCAGCCCATACATCTGTAAACTTTGGCGGCTGATCGACCAACCAATATGATTATTATTATTAAATTGGTTGAAAATCGGTGCTGCCAAGTACAGGCCTGACCGACGATGCGGCCAATTTCGGCTCGAAATTGGTCGCATTAACCAATCGCGCCTGATGTAAGATGTCGGGCCGAAATTGGTTGATCAGGTGTGTGGCAGTACAGTGGACGATTTTGGAACTAGCAACAAAAGAATGAAACACGCCCCTAATGTATTTGTGCCCCCCATGAGTGCATTATACATTACCTGTCTCCGCCCGCCTCCGGGAGGCTTTTCTGCATACACGCTGGCAGCGTGTATGTAGAAGAACCACCTGGAGACGGGCAGACACCACGCGAAGGCTGACAAAGGAAAGGTAATGTATAAATGAACTCATGGATGGGGGGCACATATACATAAGGATGGCAGCATTGGGGCAGGCTCTGGTCAATTCTCTGGAGATTTCATGCTGAAATCGGATGGGAATCGGCCTGCAGTATATGGGCAGCTTTGACAAAAATGCAAATCTCTCTCTAGTCGGATTCAATTAGCGATACATTTGTCCCTTTGCCAAATCTGCCCATAATCTTCTGATGTATGGCCACCTTAACAGATATTGCCACTGAATGAGGATAAACCGGGTTTTGTATGTTTAGTTACAGTAACATAAATTAACCTCAAGTAGCATACTGACCAAAATAGATAATAGCCAGTGGAATTGTTGTACCAGTAGTATTGTCCTTTTCTTTCCTTTGCTGTCTATGTATTTTCCACTGGCTTGTTTAACACAGAACATCATATCCATTGCTTTGCTGTTTGGAACTACTATTACAGTATCAACAAATCAAGATAATAGCTGTCAAGGCTCTAAACTGATAAATAATGTATGACTCTACAAAATGTTAAATGTATGATTGTGACATTTGCAACTATGTTCTTCAGGAACTTATATATGCAGAAGACTATTAGTCATTAGTGAAAGGCGGCAGAGTATTATACTGTGTTAGCCATCTCTTATGCCTGGTACACACTTTCAATTATGATTGGTTAATCACTGATCAATTTCACCACCTCCATATAGTATGAGAGTCAACATACTTTGAATACTATGGGCAGATTGTGTAGGTAAACCCTCATACAACAATGGAGGTGATAATATTGGTCAGTGATTGGCCAATTGTAGTTAAAGAGACACTGAAGCGAAAAAAATATATGATATAATGAATTGGTTGTGTACTATGAATAATTACTAGAAGATTAGCAGCAAAGAAAATATTCTCATATTTTTATTTTCAGGTATATAGTGTTTTTTCTAACATTGCATTATTCTATAATATGTGCAGATTACACAACACTCAGCATTCAAAATGAGTCTTTCAGAGCAGTCTGTGAAGTAATGAACTCTCCTCTAGCAGAGGAAAAGTAAACAGTTCAATTACAGTTGAGATAATAAAAGTCAGATAACAGCCCTCTCCACGACTAAGTTAGTCGGAGAGCTTAATAGCTTTTTTGCATAGTGATAACAACTGGAGTTTCTCAACTCTTCCTGTACTGGAAACAATTAGACAATTAGACTAATGTATCTGATCTTAATGTTCTTTTTCTTAGCTGTACTACACATACAAATCATAATATCATCTTTTTTTTTTCGCTTCAGTGTCTCTTTAAAAGTCTGTACCACGCTTTAGGGTGCATACACACATTGATTGGCCAGTCACTGACCAATTTTACCACCTCCATGCATGCATGAGAGCCAACAGATTTCGAAATCTATAAACAGATTGTGCAAGTAAGCTCTCATACTACATGGAAGTGGTAACATTGCCCAACGATTGGCTAATCAAAATTGCGTGTTTGCACCAGGCTTTAAAGTACACCTTGCCCCAAGGGAAAAAAAGATCAAATAAGACAGCACACTCAATACACAAAGTCTTAAATTTACAATAGTCCAGCTTTTACTCGGAGATCAGTAGCAATCTATTTTTTCCAGACACTTCCTGCTTACACAAAATTTGGCAAGATGGATCTCAAAGGGTTACTATAGTACAGTACAAACTTCCTTCACTAACATTACGGCAATGGCAGATTTATTCCACAGGGCAGAGAGATCATACACATAGTCATGTATTGTGACCCTGTGTACACAACATTTGGAATGCCCACTCTCAGCTAAGCACGTCTATTCAACATTGTGCTATAAGTACTTGTACAATGATTCACTGAAATAGGCTTCATTGACCACAGCTACTCAATCCAAATAGGCTTATTTAAACACAAATAAAGAAAAATGTTGTTAAACTCATATCTGTATATTAGATAACATATCTCCCCCATAAAAGGCACACCTCCATAGTTGTAACCATCCACAGAGTTACCACATTGTCTATCATGCAAATTCCATATTGCATTATTTTGAACCATGTGTACTGCAGTCACCCCAGCATCTAAAGGCCCAAAGTGTGCGGGAATACAGGATATGAGGATGGAGTCAACATGCATGGTGCAACCACTGAACCTTGCGCACTACTAGATGCTGGAGCACTGTGTCACACTTGACACTACTGGCCATGCCACCATCCTCTGTTAATATCGGCATCCTGATTGGAAGGCTGGTCAGTGTTAGCTCAGCCAGGCTTCCTCCTCTCAGAGAGCTACAGAGCTCAGGATGAGAAGAAGAGGTGAAGTTGCATGAGTTACATGACCAGGTTGCTTATTAACAAACTTAAGACTTTAGCAATGTTTCAAACAGTGTTAACATGTTATTTATTCTTTGGCAGAGAAGCAGCGCAGGTGCCATTTTTGCATATATCCAATAGGTGGCTATATACAGTAGTACAGTAGTATACATACAGTATATACACATGTCATTCCCCCTTAACCACTTTCCCAATGTATAATTCTCCTAACATAAAAAATTGCACTGACTTTGAAGGGGAAATGGAGCTTACTAATATACTAATTAATTAACTAACAGGCATAGGCTTTGATAGGCTAAATTGAATTTCCTCCACGGATCAGTGCAGGTTTGCTTGTTAGGAGAATTTTTCTTATTACTAATATACACTTTATAAGTGCGCTTATCTTTTAAATCAGAAAGGGACATAAGGGCTCCAGTGGGCAGTGATGTAACTATGGCCATAGCAACCATGTTTTCTTAGGACATAGTGAGCATTGACTCTAAGCTTTAGTCCTACACTAAATGCCATGTCACAGCAGCCAGTTTTTGTGACGTGTCGCCGGATGCTTCCAATAGACTTGCCTTACGAGTGACTGCTGTCAAATTTATTTGCCATCAGTAGCCTTCCACCAACTGAAAGCATTCAGCATTACTTAGAAGCAACACTACTGATGGCCATTGCTGATACAAGCCTATAGCTGTGAACTAGATGCAGCAGTCCAACTAGACTAATAGTACAATGTAGCAACTAATATCAGCAAACAAGTTCCCTTCATTGCAAGACTGAAAGAATCCACCGAACCACAACGTTTTCATATATATATATATATATATATATATATATATATATATATATATATATATATATATACACGTTGTGGTTCGGTAAATATATATATTTGAATGAAGGTAAAGATCTAGGCAATTTAAATTATGCTTTGAAGCTCCATGATTTGCAGCTATGGCCCTGATTGCTTCTCCTGTACTGATGGTCAATCAGCATTTTATGACTCTGGAGCCAAACCTATTAAAATTTCAGAATTACATTAAAGATCCAAATTCAGCAACTCAAAGTTTGGTTTCCACTGATTAGGAGGAATGGCAACAAATCAGGGGTCACGTAACTACGAGGAATTTTATGAACACAGCCTTTTTTAGACAGGCAGCTGAAGGCATTGATTTTACCACCTGTCAGCAGTTCTCGTGGACCAGCCAGGCGCTTGTTACCCCCCAGCGGGTCCCCAATTGAATCCCATCTATGTGCTACAGCAGCCCTGTTCAAATGCAACATGTTACAGGTTTTTTCCACAGAGTATCACCATTGTGTGTCAATCATTGACACGTGTGGGGTTACAACCACTGCCATTCAGCTCCATTTAAAGTGCACCAGAATGGTGCTTGTGGACAACAGACAAGGGACCATATGCAATTAAGTTTTCTCCTAGGAGATAATTTTTCAACTTATTTTTAAATGAATATTTCAACACTTTGCAATTGAAAAAGTACCCCAAGAGTAATTGGAAAGGTACTATTAAAACTATTCAGAGTATTTCCTCACTGGCAGGTGATGTAAAGTGCATTTTATTGACAAGTTTTGAAAATATCACCTAGGAGAAAACTCAGGAGAAAAAGTGAATTGCATATGGGCCGTGATGCTGAACTGCTCAACAAGTCCTTTGTTCAGCCATGCTCCCGAAAGACTTCATGAAAGAGAGCATAAATCAAACTACACATTTTTTTACAAAAGACTTTACAAAACACCACTGCACGTCATCTCTTGCAAAAATGCCACTATTTACAAAATTAGGGTTTCATTTTAAGGCCTCTTTCACAGCGGGACATTGCGTTTGATGCAACATTAAAGTCGCACAGCGTGCCCCTAACGCAGCGCATGTAGGTTATGAAATTGGACGTTATTTTGCACTGCGTTGTGTGTCTCTTTGTGAGCCATTTTCGTTGCATACTGATGGAATGAAAACGGCGCATGCGTTACACTAAAAAAAACAAAACATTATTGAGCATGTGCTACACACAACACAGCAGATACAAACGCACAGCATGCAGCACTATTTATTAACAGTACACGTTACACACTAACGCAACGTGTTCACTGTGAATGTCGCACAGACTTTGCATTGCTGTGCGTTACTCTGCGTTAAAGTATTTTTTAACGTGCGACTTTAACGTCGCACTGTGAAAGAGCCCTTAAAGCTACTTTTTACTGCCCTAATCATAATCTTTCTGTAATCATTATGGGAAAGCAATGACATTAGGGGGAAAAAATACAAAATACTTAGGTCTTAAAGTAGGCTCATGAAATTAAAAAAAAATATAGATTATAGTGGCATTCAATCATTTAAACCAGCAATACGAAAAGGGAAAGTAATTTTTAAAGATCACCGTCATTTCAAAACATTTAGTTCCAAACAAACAACTCTACATAAAACTACCATCTATAATTAACAATATTAAAAATGCTCAAAGACAAAGATTACAAGGCATTAAACATTTGGTGAGCTCTGTTGACATAATTATGGGTTTTAGAGAATTACTCAAATAAGTCAGCATGGGAATTTCTATAAAGCATTTAAAAATTCAATATGGGCAGTTTTTAGAATACTAAATAAATACGATGGCACCTAAAATTTAATTTTGGATTTACATATGGAAATAAATAAGTAGACAAAAGACATGTCCTAGTATATACACAAGGGGATTCATTTACTCAATGTACACAGCATCTCGAGCATACCCTCCTTAACTGTAAGAGATTGCTGAATTCAACACATTACAATTATGCTGACAAGCTATGCTAACAAAAGCAGTTCTTAGCTGCTAATAAAGTGAGGGAGCTTTAAAAAAAAATCAGATATGCGGATTGTGAAGCAGAGAGAGCGAATGCCTGTCAGAAGGACACACAGAGCAGTGTGCAGCTGGCCTACAGCAGTCTGGCTTCAACTGTTATTACGATGCATGCACTTCCTAGCCACAGGGAACAGGAAATAGACTGCTGCAAGCTGGCAGGGAATGGCACTATATGCAGCCGTCCTGCCGTACAGACAAGCAGCTCTTTCTGTTTCTCTGCATAACTGATATTTTCTGCCAGAAGTAAGATTTACCAGTATTTAAATAATTATGCATTAAAGGACATCCGAGGTGAAAATAAACAGATGATGTAAACATTAGTATCTATCCTCCTTCTAAAAATGACTTTTTCAGAGATCCCACAGTTTTATTTTAAATTTAAATCTACTTTTTAAGTTATTACGGTTTCATTGTCTCTGCTCAATGACACATTCATTAAAGTATGCTAGAGCTAAAATCTATCAACTATTGACCCTTTTTGTCTCTTTCCTGCTCTCAGAAGCCATTCACTGCCAGGAAAAAGTTTTATGGCTGTAATTCCTCATCAGTGATCTTTATGCTATAGTCTGACCCAGTCCGACCCAGACAGAAACTGTCACTTTTATACCTAATGTTTAACTCTTGGAGGCAAAGAAAGAAAAAAAGGAATGCAGCATAGTTATTTGTGTGCTTGGCACTGTACATGCACATGTCTGTCTCAATATGTCACGTCACCTCGCATGTAAAACAAAAGGATATAGAAAGACAGAATTAATATATGGGGACTCCAACGTCTGACTCCACAGGTCCATTCTTACACACCAATAGGTTTGTCAAACAGAAAATTCAAATTAGACCAACTGGACCTGATTTGAATTTCCTGTCAGGGCTTATTTAAATAAGCCTCCAAGTATTCCATTTGTCTGGAAAATTGACAGGGCACAAGTGGCATACAGATAGCGAGCAGACTGCAAGTAGCAGGCAGCCCACCCAAAGCTCATGGGTCTCCCACTGATGCATGACACATCCACTCATTCACATTCCACTATAGCCGGATACAGAATACAGCAGGATCCAAAATACAGGTCCACTATGTCCAAAGTTCTATTATATTTGGGTTTACCATACCTGGAGTTACTCCTATATACTTACAATGGTGCTTGGGCGGGACCTGGATATTTAGTTTACTATACCGAATGTTCTACTATATCAGAGTTTACTATAACAAGGTTATACTGTAAAACATTATGAAAGACAGCATCCCGGGTTTACCTATGGATGAGTTTATTCCAAACGGCTGCTCATGATTACTTGATTAGATGTCAAGAATAAGCAGTACAGAATACACATCTAAAAGAGAAGCTGGAGTTTTCTTTTCAAATAACATTGCAAATAATCTTCACTTCTTCCCTTAGGGGCATTTTCTCTTGTACATGCTTCACTACAGGCATATGCTGTATAAAATTCATGATTATTGGCTCTGCTGGCATTAAAGCAAGAAGGTATGTGGAATAACAATTATTTTTTATCACAAAGATGCATTTATTTTTTAATCTTCCCAGCCATAAAGGAGTGCATTTTATCGGGAACATTATTGAATAGCAAGTGCTAAGTGATTGATTTTTTTTCAAAGTCAGCACTTCTATAGGGTGCTTAATAAAATCAAGCTGAAAATGTATCTCTAATTTCTACATTCTAAATGTTTATTTTGTGTTTCTAGGTGCTGCTCCCATATGCTACCGAGTAGAAGAGTCATGGCCAAATGATATGTTCATCTGTCACATATTGATCTGCCACCCTACCCAATGCAAGCTTGGTAAACTTTGAATTGATACACTTTTTGTGCTTAGCTTACCAACAGTCATGTTTAAAGTACTCCTGTACTGTAATTTTAAGACCTGTTAAAAAAAACTCCACAGCATAACTCACCTACCCCGGCCTCCCTTCGCTGTCTTTTCCGCCCTGTCAGCTTTCCAGTTCCACCGATGTGTCCTAACCCGGAAGTAACCTGGATTTCCAGTGACTTCCAGGTCAGTGCCATGGCAATGAAAATGAATGGTAGAGATGACAGTGTGGAATAGACTATGGCCTCAATTCACTAAGATCATGCTGGAGATAATAAAGCAAGAGAAAACTTGCCACCACGCAGTGAGAGAGTTATCTTATCTCTTTATTCCTTAAGTTTCCTCATCTGTAGTTATTTTCACAGCCTGTCTTTAACTTTAGAATTATGGAGTTATTTTAAGGATTGAAGAGTTAACTTAAAGACAGAAGAGTTAACTTTAGGTTTGCCTGAGGTAAAATGTTTCCTGAATACTACATGCCTCATCACCATGGTGATAACTACTGTATAGAAACGTTATTAAAGACAGGAGATAAGCTTAGTGAATTGAGGCCTATGAAAGGAACCCGGAGTAGGTGAGTTATGCTGTGGGTTTTTTTTTACAGGTCTTAAAAGTATAGAGTTACAAGTGGGCATGATTGGGGGAATTCCTAGGGAGGATAACTGCCAATTCCTTCCCGCCTATATTTGACATTCTGGTCAGTCAAAGATTTCGGCTGACTAGAGCGTGGACCACTGGGGGAACTGGACTGAGAGGGTGGTGCTGTGACATATTTCACAGCACCATTCACAAAACAGCACCTAGAGAAATCAAAACCCCTCTCAGTTCAGGGGTACTTTAAGAGTTCTTTGGTTGAACTCTTCCAAATGTCTCATCCATAAAAATCTCTTGAGTATAGTCTTAAGGTGCCCATACACTCGTCAGATTGGCAGCAGATAGATAAGAAATGCATCTGATGATCTATCTGATGCGTCTTTAGAACATTTTTTACCAGGATAGAATTCCAATAGATTTCAGTTTGAAATCTATTGAAATTCGATCTGATGGCATTTTTTTGCCATCAGATTTCCATTAAGGCCAATGCAAACTGATAAGCAATCTCATCAGATCGACCTAAATTTTCCACCCTGCAAGTTCGATGGAAATCCATCGAAATCGATCGAAATCGGCCGTCGATCGGTCGATTGGCCAACCGATTTGCAATCGATTGATCGATCGATCGATCGGGATCGATCGGTCGGCCAGAAAATCGGCTGAGTGTATGGGCTGCTTTAGTCATTGTGCATAGTCACTTGTAGTGAATGGCAGACAGATGCATTTTGTGCTGTATAATTAAATGCCCCTTTAATAACAGTTGTTTAAAGCTCCACTCAAAGCACAAACGTTTTCCTTGGGCTATCTAGGCAAGCAGTTGCAGGACTTTTTTTTATCTGATTAAAAGCTGCTTAATTACCTGATACCAAATAAATCACTTTTAAAGTACCTGTTCAAGAGCTTTTTCATTATTTATTTGCCATACCGCAGACTTCCATTGCAAAATATTGCAGTCTTCTCAGGAAGTTTTGTTTGTACTCCTGAGTAGTTTACTCAGTAGGATGATGCACACCAAGCCACAGCAACAGACCCCCCACAGAGCCTCACCTTAAAAGCATACCTGAACTGACATGTGACATGAGATAAACATAGGCACATATAGTACTAGGAAGCCAAAAAGATTTGCCCAGGCACTGTCCAAACAATTGCCTTTATTGGACCAGCAATTTCATGCAAAATACCGTACAGTGTATTCCTACAAAGTGATGCGAATGGTGAGTGTGTGAACAAAGGCAAAATTCAGAGCTGCACTACACCCATTTTGCAACCAAACGGACATTTGCTCACATGTTAAACGCATCCCAACCAACACTTAAACAAGTAAAAAGAGAGAGAAAACCGAGAGCCCAATATGGTGCAGTATGTTAAGATGATTGTTCAAATGGTAAAGTGAGAGAAATTATACTCACAAACATGGGTTACCATTCAGGCAACCACTATAAAAGGCAGGTGAGGAGATTAGGCCTGTCCTCACTCAGGGTTAAGAAGTCGCTCTCTGTAGACAAGAACCAAGAAATGGGGTAGTGGACACAGTGTATTTGAATGTGGAACAGAGGCACAACAGGATAAAAATTCATAAGACCTTTAAAAATGCTTGGAGGAAAAGGTGGGCTTGCCTCCCAAAAGCAGACAAGAAGTCTTGTTTTTATATAAACTAACACATTTATTATACAGTACCCCACACAGAAATGCTGTGTGAGGTACGTGTAATAAATGTGTTAATTTATATAAAAACAGGACTTCTTGTCTGCTTTTGGGAGGCAGGCCCACCACTTCCTCCAAGCATTTTTAAAGGTTTCATGAATTTTTATCCTGTTGGCGCCTCTGTTCCACATTCAAATAGTTAAACAAGTGTCTGTTTGGAAGCAAAACAGCCATCTGAATGTTGCCTTAGTTCACACCCCCTGAGCCACTCATTGTACACATTTCTTAATATGTGAATAAACTGAACTGGATTTTGCATGAAACTGTTGCTCCAATAAAAACCAATTGTTTAGACAGTGCCTGGGGACTCTCTAGAGGCTTCCTTGTATGTGCTGCTTCCTGCAACTCCACCGTGAGCAGATCAAGTCCATGAATAGCAGCGGTCCTGCTGTCAGAATGGTGAGCTCCTCCGTATACGTGCATCTATTCCCTAATGGAGTGCCATGCTTCATCTCACTTTCTAAAACAGACATATTGTCCTAGTCCTACTAACAAATTGCCTGAAGTCCCTTTCTGTTTTCATGCATGGCTACTAGTGTTAACAACTAGAGTTTTGTAATCTATGCAATGAGCTGTGCAAACAGCATGTTGAATACAGCCCAAGCTCATTAAAAGAAAACATGTTGAATACAGCATTATTTCGTCTAAAGCAAACAGATGCCAAAACACTTTTATCTGGTTGAGAAAACACTGCTGATAACTTTTTAGAGCTGAAAATTCAATGAGTTACTACTTCTGTATGTTTTGCAACTGAACAAAGTAGATTTTACATTAGACTGCCATAGCTGCTGTTTAAAATTCAGGTTAAAAATGCAGCCCTAAAACTGAACATAAAGATTAGTGTTGGGCGAACATCTAGATGTTCGGGTTCGGGCCGAACAGGCCGAACATGGCCGCGATGTTCGGGTGTTCGACCCGAACTCCGAACATAATGGAAGTCAATGGGGACCCGAACTTTTGTGCTTTGTAAAGCCTCCTTACATGCTACATACCCCAAATTTACAGGGTGTGTGCACCTTGGGAATGGGTACAAGAGGAAAAAAAAATTTAGCAAAAAGAGCTTATAGTTTTTGAGAAAATTGATTGTAAAGTTTCAAAGGAAAAATTGTCTTTTAAATGCTGAAAATGTCATGTTTCTTTGCACAGGTAACATGGTTTTTACCGCCAGGCAGTCATAAATGTAATAAAGATAAGAGGTTCAATAAACAGGGACCGGTAACGCTAACCCAGCAGCAGCAGCAGCACACGTGATGGAACAGGAGGAGGCGCAGGAGGAGAAGGCCACGCTTTTTGAGACACAACAACCCAGGCCTTGCATGAGGACAAGAAGCGTGCGGATAGCATGCTTTTTACCGCCATGCAGTCATAAATGTAATAAAGATAAGAGGTTCAATAAACAGGGACCGGTAACGCTAACCCAGCAGCAGCACAGAGCACACGTGATGGAACAGGAGGAGGCGCAGGAGGAGAAGGCCACGCTTTTTGAGACACAACAACCCAGGCCTTGCATGAGGACAAGAAGCGTGCGGATATAGCAGCAATGCTTTTTGCCGCCATGCAGTCATAAATGTAATAAAGAGAAGAGGTTCCATAAACAGGGACCGGTAACGCTAACCCAGCAGCAGCACAGAGCACACGTGATGGAACAGGAGGAGGCGCAGGAGGAGAAGGCCACGCTTTGAGACACAACAACCCAGGCCTTGCATGAGGACAAAAAGCGTGCGGATATAGCAATGCTTTTTGCCGCCATGCAGTCATAAATGTAATACAGATGAGAGGTTCAATAAACAGAGACTGGAAACGCTAACCCAGCAGCAGCACACATGATGGAACAGGAGGAGGCGCAGGAGGAGAAGGCCACGCTTTTTGAGACGCAACCCAGACCTTGCATGAGGACAAAAAGCGTGCGGATATAGCAATGCTTTTTGCCGCCATGCAGTCATAAATGTAATACAGATGAGAGGTTCAATAAACAGGGACTGGAAATGCTAACCCAGCAGCAGCAGACGTGATGGAACAGGAGCAGGCGCAGGAGGAGAAGGCCAAGCTTTTTGAGACACAACAACACAGGCCTTGCATGAGGACAAAAAGCGTGCGGATATAGCAATGCTTTTTGCCGCCATGCAGTCATAAATGTAATACAGATGAGAGGTTCAATAAACAGAGACTGGAAACGCTAACCCAGCAGCAGCACACATGATGGAACAGGAGGAGGCGCAGGAGGAGAAGGCCACGCTTTTTGAGACGCAACCCAGGCCTTGCATGAGGACAAAAAGCGTGCGGATATAGCAATGCTTTTTGCCGCCATGCAGTCATAAATGTAATACAGATGAGAGGTTCAATAAACAGGGACTGGAAATGCTAACCCAGCAGCAGCAGACGTGATGGAACAGGAGCAGGCGCAGGAGGAGAAGGCCAAGCTTTTTGAGACACAACAACACAGGCCTTGCATGAGGACAAAAAGCGTGCGGATATAGCAATGCTTTTTGCCGCCATGCAGTCATAAGTGTAATACAGATGAGAGGTTCAATAAACAGGGACCGGAAACGCTAAACCATCCCAGATGTTCATTGGTCATGTTACTTGGTTGGGGTCCTGGAGTGTTGCGTAGTCGTTTCCAATCCAGGATTATTTCATTTTAATTTGAGTCAGACGGTCTGCATTTTCTGTGGAGAGGCGGATACGCCGATCTGTGACGATGCCTCCGGCAGCACTGAAACAGCGTTCCGACATAACGCTCGCTGCCGGGCAAGCCAGCACCTCTATTGCGTACATTGCCAGTTCGTGCCAGGTGTCTAGCTTCGATACCCAATAGTTGAAGGGTGCAGATGGATTGTTAGACACAGCTACGTCATCTGACATGTAGTCCTTGACCATCTTCTCCAGGCGATCGGTGTTGGAGGTGGATCTGCACGCTTGCTGTTCAGTGGGCTGCTGCTGCATGGGTGTCAGAAAATTTTCCCACTCCAAGGACACTGCCGATACCATTCCCTTTTGGGTACTAGCTGCGGCTTGCGTTGTTTGCTGCCCTCCTGGTCGTCCTGGGTTTGCGGAAGTCAGTCTGTCTGCGTACAACTGGCTAGAGGAGGGGGAGGATGTCAATCTCCTCTCTAAAGTCTCCACAAGGGCCTGCTGGTATTCTTCCATTTTGACCTGTCTGACTCTTTCTTCAAGCAGTTTTGGAACATTGTGTTTGTACCGTGGATCCAGAAGGGTATAAACCCAGTAATTGGTGTTGTCCAGAATGCGCACAATGCGTGGGTCACGTTCAATGCAGTCTAGCATGAATTGAGCCATGTGTGCCAGAGTCCCACCAGAATCCTCATCATCCTCTTGTGAGCGTTGTGATAGTTGTTGTGATGCATCATAGTCGTCACCTTCCTCCTGGTCTGCTTCTGCTGACCATTCGCGTTGAATTGTGGAAGTCCAACGTGCACCGCTCTGGCCCTCGTTAGTGGTGGCATGAAACTCCTGCTCCAACTCCAGCTGTTCCTCCTCCTCTTCTTCGTCATAGCTGCTGGGGCCAGCGTTCCCTGAGGCGGATGGCCTGATGTTGGTACCATCACGCTGATCGTTTTCTCCTTCAGATTCCCCCAGTTGCATCATGACAGCTGTTTCCTTGATTTTTAACATCGACCTCTTCAGTAAACACAGCAGTGGTATGGTAATGCTGACTGAAGAGTTGTCACTGCTCACAAGCAACGTGGATTGCTCAAAATTTTGGAGGACTTGGCAGAGGTCCAACATGTTGGCCCAATCGGTTCCACAGAAGCTTGGCAGCTGGCCGGATGCGCCTCGGTACTGCGCCGTCATGTACTGGACCACTGCACTCTTCTGCTCGCAAAAGCGGGCTAGCATGTGCAGCGTAGAATTCCAGCGCGTAGGGACATCACACAGCAAGCGATGGTGGGGGAGATTGAAGCGCTCCTGCATCTTGGCGAGTGCCCCCGAAGCAGTACTGGAAGTTCTACAATGTTTGGCCACTCGACGCACCTTCAACAGAAGATCGGCCACGCCTGGGTATGTCCTCAGGAACCGCTGAACTACTAGGTTCATCACGTGCGCCAGGCAAGGGATGTGTGTCAGCTTAGCCAACCTTAAAGCGCGAATGAGATTACTCCCATTATCACACACAACCATGCCCGGTTTCAGGTCCAGCGGTGCCAGCCACAAATCCGTCTGTTCCTTTATTCCCTTCCAAATTTCCTCCCCTGTGTGCTGCTTATCCCCAAGGCAGATTAGCTTCAGCAACGCTTGCTGACGCATGCCAACAGCTGTGCTGCACTGCTTCCACGATCCTACTGCTGCTGGGTTAGCGTTTCCGGATGAGGTACAGCTTTGAGATGCGTTGGAGGAGAAGGAGTCAGAGAGGTAGGTGCTGCTGTTATCCAGTGTGAGGGACGGCGGTGCAGCTGTTTGTGGCGTGGGCAACACCCGTGCCGTAGCAGGTGAGGAATCGCTGCCAGGCTCCACAAGGTTCATCCAGTGCGCGGTAAGGGAGATGTATCGACCCTGGCCGAACGCACTCGTCCAGGTGTCAGTGGTGAGGTGAACCTTGCAGGCAACGGCATTCTTCAAGCTTCGGGTTATTTTGCTGACCACGTGCTCATGCAACTCAGGCACTGCAGAGCGTGCAAAGTGGTAGCGGCTGGGAACCACGTAACGTGGGATGGCCACTGACATCATGCCCTTGAAGCTGTTTGTCTCCACCAATCGATATGGCAGCATTTCGCAGGCCAGAAGCTTGGCTATGCTGGCTGTTACTGCCACGGCCCGGGGGTCATTTGCTGGCAATTTCCTCTTGCGCTCAAACATCTCCGACACAGACAACTGAACCGTAGCGCTGCACACGGAAGGGCTGTTGGTTGTTGTGTTTGAAGAACACTGGGAGACCTCAAGAGCACTACTCCGGAAAGTGACAGTGTCAGCGTCGTCTGATGTTTGTGAATGTTGTGAACCACGCAATGGCTGGGCTACTGCTGCTGCTGAGGCGGGTCTGGTGAACCCAAGGGAGGCAGTGTTGTTTCTGGTACCCTGTCCTGACGCGTTTGCCCAAAGAGTGGGATGTTTGGATAGCATGTGACGGCTCATGCTGGTGGTGGAGAGGTTGTTAATACTTTTCCCCCTGCTCAGGCGGGTCTTGCACACCTTGCAAATCGCCATGGTAACATCCTCAGTGCAGTCTTCAAAGAAAGCCCAGACTTTGGAGCACCTGCCTCCTTGCTGGCGATTTCTGTTTGCTCCTCTTTTGCCTCTCACTTGAACTTCCACGCTTGTGGTGCCTGAAATTGCGCGCCGCCTACCTTGTGGCACAAGGCGAGCTCGTGCAGCAGTGGGTTCTTCAACAGACTCATCTGTGCTGCTGCTACGACGGCGATGTTCTCGTTCACAAACAAAATCTGGGTCTCTGTCCACATTGTCCATACCCTCCTCTTCCATCTCCTCAAACTCGTCATATGTCATTGTGGGCCGCCGCCGTGGAGTAGAGCTCCCCACAACAACCTCTGCGCAGCACACTCCAACGTCGTCTTCCAGATCTTGTCGGCCGACCTCCTGCAATTGCAACCCCTCCTGCCCAAATTGCTCTGGGATTTGGGTTTCCGAGTCCTCTTCGGACTCGCCTTGTATTTCAGTGCGCGGTGCATTTCCCACAGTTAACGGTTGTGAATCCAGGCACAACATTTCTGGCTGTTCCTCCATTGACCTTTGAAAGGTGGAAGTTTGTTGGTTCTGGGAATAGCTCCTGCGAATACCCCATTGTGTCCTGAGGTAATTCATCGGACTGGTTATCTGGCAGTTGTGTGCGTGGTGTCGCTGCCGGTTGTGTCAGCTTTGTGCCCACTGGCTCCTTGTAACTGGCTGAGGACTCGGACCTCGTGCGTGATGTGCTGGTGCTGCTTAACCCACTGCTGGACGCTTGAGAGGTCATCCAAGTAATTATCTGGTCCTGTTCTTTTGGATTTGTGAGGGTTGTTGTCCTGGACAACATGGGCGGTATTGAGTGGGTTTTCTTGGGTGCTCCCCTGTGGCCTGTACGTGAACCGTCAGGGGAAACACCTCTTCCCTTGCCCCTCCCTCTTTCACCGGATTTCTTCCTCATTTCACTTATCCTTACAGTACACGCTGACTGGCAGCAGTACAGTGGCAGTACAGAAATGCTATACAGTACCACTATTCCCAGCAGCGACACAGAGCACAATGCTATACAGTGACGGGTGAGCGGTGTACCACTATTCCCAGCAGCGACACAGAGCACAATGCTATACAGTGGCGGGTGAGCGGTGTACCACTGTTCCCAGCAGACACAGAACAGTACACAGAATGCTATATAGTGTGGCTGAACGAGCGGTGTACTACTGTTCCCAGCAGACACAGAACAGTACACAGAATGCTATATAGTGTGGCTGAACGAGCGGTGTACTACTGTTCCCAGCAGACACAGAACAGTACACAGAATGCTATATAGTGTGGCTGAACGAGCGGTGTACCACTATTCCCAGCAGACACAGAACAGTACACAGAATGCTATATAGTGTGGCTGAACGAGCGGTGTACTACTGTTCCCAGCAGACACAGAACAGTACACAGAATGCTATATAGTGTGGCTGAACGAGCGGTGTACCACTATTCCCAGCAGACACAGAACAGTACACAGAATGCTATATAGTGTGGCTGAACGAGCGGTGTACTACTGTTCCCAGCAGACACAGAACAGTACACAGAATGCTATATAGTGTGGCTGAACGAGCGGTGTACCACTATTCCCAGCAGACACAGAACAGTACACAGAATGCTATATAGTGTGGCTGAACGAGCGGTGTACTACTGTTCCCAGCAGACACAGAACAGTACACAGAATGCTATATAGTGTGGCTGAACGAGCGGTGTACTACTGTTCCCAGCAGACACAGAACAGTACACAGAATGCTATATAGTGTGGCTGAACGAGCGGTGTACCACTATTCCCAGCAGACACAGAACAGTACACAGAATGCTATATAGTGTGGCTGAACGAGCGGTGTACTACTGTTCCCAGCAGACACAGAACAGTACACAGAATGCTATATAGTGTGGCTGAACGAGCGGTGTACTACTGTTCCCAGCAGACACAGAACAGTACACAGAATGCTATATAGTGTGGCTGAACGAGCGGTGTACTACTGTTCCCAGCAGACACAGAACAGTACACAGAATGCTATATAGTGTGGCTGAACGAGCGGTGTACTACTGTTCCCAGCAGACACAGAACAGTACACAGAATGCTATATAGTGTGGCTGAGCGAGGTACACAGTGGCAGTAAACAATGCTATATATAGTGTGGCTGAGCGAGCGGTGTACTACTGTTCCCAGCTGCGACACACAATGACTGGGGGGGACCCTGGCTAGCGTGGCTGGAGCGCGAACTACCCTGCCTGCCTACCCAAAGCTAAACCCACAGACAAATGGCGGAGATATGACGTGGTTCGGGTATTTATTTACCCGAACCACGTGACCGTTCGGCCAATCAGAGCGCGTTCGGGTCCGAACCACGTGACCCGTTCGGCCAATCACAGCGCTAGCCGAACGTTCGGGGAACGTTCGGCCATGCGCTCTTAGTTCGGCCATGTGGCCGAACGGTTTGGCCGAGCACCGTCAGGTGTTCGGCCGAACTCGAACATCACCCGAACAGGGTGATGTTCTGCAGAACCCGAACAGTGGCGAACACTGTTCGCCCAACACTAATAAAGATATAAGACTTAGTTTTATTTTATTCTATATAAAATTGAATACAAATTGTCCTGAAAAAGAAATACATGTGTATCACTTTGATGGCATAAGTAATGAAAAAGTTATTGATGTATTAATAGTGACAGCTGACATGACAAAATTGTCAGAAATCTTAAGGAGGGAAAAACCCAGAATGTGGAGTGGTTAAGAGTATCAAAGTACCATCTAGGAAAAACAAAGTAGCATGCATAGGTTGAGCAGCAATTTAAGTACTGTATAATATTTCTCAAAATAAAATTACAAAAATGTTAGGTATTTCTTCACTCTAAAACAGTGCACATTAATTCAAATATTCAGAGAGGATGGAGACATTTCTGCACACAAGAGGCAAGGCTGAAAGCCAATATTGGATAGTCATGACCTTTGGGCCCTCAAGCAGCACTGAATAAAAAACAGAAATTATTCTGTACTGGAAATCGATGCATTGGTTCATGAACACCTTCAAATCCACTGTCTGTGAACATAGTTCATTGCTGCATATACAAAAGGTAAAACTCTATAATGTTAAGAAAAAAAAATAAAAATACACCTGATCCAGAAACACCACTGCCTTATTCGCACTCAAATGCATTTAGACTGAAGCAAGGTAAAATTTTTGGAAATCATGGACACAACATCCTCCAGATCAATGAAGAGATGGGCCATTGAGTAAAAAAGTACAAAAAAGTGGCATTATCTATAGATTTATTTGCAAAAGTGAGAAAACAATAAAAATTATAGTGACCCTAGAAGTCACTTTTTTTCCTTTTTTCCCATTTCTCTTATAACTCAACACTATAAATCTCAGTTTCTCTGCAGCGGAACTGAATAAGACTGCAGCTATTCATTGTTAATTTTCCTCCTGACACTCGAGGGAACAGATAAAAAAAAAATGTTGCATGTGAATGCAAGCCATACTTCTGTAAGTAAGAAATGTTCAGTAAATGATTATTCATGTTTAGAAATGCAACAAGTGTAAATATAAGGAATGGAGGCAGGCAAACCTAGATTTTGGTCCTCAAAACCAAAGCATGAAGGTGGCATTCTTGTAAGAACAACGTTAAATGTACTTGAAGTGACATGATGAGATAAACATAGGTACATGTAATACTAGCCCTAGTAAGAAATTCTCCTTAAAAGTCCCTTTCTGTTTCCCAGCTCAGCAAGAGTTAAAAGACCAGAGTAATTAACTATCCTTGTCAACAACTTGTTGAATTTAGTCTGGTTTACTGAAAAGTAAATAGAGGATAAAAACTACTGTAAAACAGTGAGTTAAGAGCAGAAAAAAAAAATCAAAGGGTCATTACTTCTCTTTAAGCTCAACAAGGCAGAGTGTGGATTCTAAACAGTCAGAAACAATCTTAACTGACATAAATATATGATTAATTTTCATATTAATAATTTTCTATTTATCATCCATACTACACATAGAATTATTTCAGTTTATTTTCACTTCAGGTTCACATTACTATGTGTACTATAGATACTTGATTATCTCACCTTTCTAAATTCTTATTTTCCAATACAAAGTATGATATAATGGATATTATCAGCTGCAAATGCTTACCGGTAATTGTACTAAATTATTCTAAAGTTTTCAGTTGCTGCTGCATAAGCTCCAAACAAGTGATCCTTAAGAAAATTGGGAAATAAATATCTCCGTTTCAGTGTGATATTAAAATTCTGCATTATGATCCGTCAGCACTAGCATACTGTATATTTCCCAGCTAGCAAATTGCATGCCATATGCTTAGAGCAGGCGGCACAGAGTGTAAAATTAGCAAAGCAGGTGGACGCTGCAGTTTTCAACAGGTAGGTGTATGGTGTGCGGTGCTGTGATTGAAGCACCTGTAATAATGCACTGAAGAAATATCCTCGGGCTGTATTTACAAGGACAACTGTTATTTAAGTATTCATAAAACTATGTACAGTAAAGGGAGTTGTTGGGTCTGTCAAACAAATACTTATATTTTATTTTCTCCAACAGCCACCTATCCCCTGAGAGAAATTGCAGGTTTGTACTTGAATACTTATTTCTAGATTTCTATATTTCTATGTATTAAAATTAAATGTACACAATGTTACATTTATTTATTTCATTTATTTACTATTTTTTCAGCTAGGGAAGTATGAAACAAAATAAAGAAGATTGTTGAACTCAATAGAAACTCCTTATCCTGGTTTGAGTGGATAAGTTTGTAAGCAGAAAAGTGTCTCTTTCCTGCTGTATAAACATTTGTCCCATGATAGAAGCCAGGTCTCCAGACTTGGTGATTCACATTTAAACTTATTTTTTTAACATGGACTTGTCTTTACTACACAGCAGTAAAACAATAATGTTTATAATAGACAAAATATGACATTTAGATCAGAAATTAAACACTCATTAGAGGACAGTTATCCAAGGGCATTGTTTAATGTACTCTATAAACCTCTACTTTTAAAAATTCCCCTCCCCGGGACAAGTAACTATGTCCCTTCAAAATGCCATATCTCCGTGCAGGGACGTAGCTTCTACGTCCTTTCACGCTCGCCTTCCTGCGTGCTCCTGCGATCGTTACCACCGCCAATCGTTAGCTGGGAGATCAATGAATGGGAACACAGTTCCCATTCATTGATCTAAGTCCCCGTATGAATGACCCCTGCAGTCTAAGAGACGGCGCCGCCATTCATAAAAGCCGATACTTACACATTCATGCATTATTTCCTCTATGCGTAGTAATACTACGCATAGGGAAGTTATGTGCGAGGACATATTGTGGCCAAATAGTAAAATCACATCCAAAAACATTTTTTAAATGAAAAGACCTATTTTTACTTTTTAAATTGATCCCTTACCTCCCACACTTCTCAATAGTTGCCCCAAAAAAAAGTTTTGTAGAGAAAAAATTACAATAAAAAACAAAAATAGTTACCTTAGGGACTGGAGTTTTTTTTAATATGTATGTCAAGAGGGTATATTAGTGTTACTTAAATTATGGGCTTGTAATTAGGGATGGATGCAAAACTGAAAAAATGCACCTTTATTTCCAAATAAAATATTGGCGCCATTGTACTAGGGAAAAATTGAAAACCTTGCAATAACCAAGACAAATAAATATGTGTGGGTTGTAATTACCATAGCATGTATTATTTTAAAACTATAATGGCCAAAAACTGAGAAATAATAATTTTTTTCCATGTTTGTCCTTATTTTTCCTGTTAAAACACATTGCAAATTGTGTGGTATCCAACATAAAATAGGGACAATTAATGCACTTCCTGTTTTTTTTTGTTTGTTTTTTTGGGGGAGGCAAATCACAATAGAATGCCGGATTGTTAGCGTTCCTCAAGCCTGAGCACTACCCAATCAAACTGTTGCTCACCAATCATTGTCTCTCCACAGCAACAGATGCATTGCTAGCCTTGCTAGCCTAGAGGCTAGTGACACATCTGTACAGCGTCAGTAATGCACTGTCACCCATCAGGGATCGAGTACTGATCCCTAGTGGGCGACAAAAAAATGCCTCCATATGAATGAGAATATAGGGTATAGTACTTAGACTCAAAGTTTTACGTTTTTAAGTGCCGGGTATGTGGAGTATCGTGGTTGTGTAGTACACATTTCTGGAATTTGTTACAGGTGACAAGGGAAGGGATCAATTTGGCCCGCTTATCAACTTTCCTGTAGGTTTTCCCTATGGGAAAAAGGCATGATAAGGGTATGGGGTTGCATCTGAAAAGTCAGAGACGGTATAGAGAGAAGCCATATAAACAGCTCATCTAAGGAACGGGAGTCAAATGACCCTCAAAGCTGAGGACTCTGCAGGTAGCTAAGAGGAGATTTTAGGAGGTGAAGAAAATAGCTTAATGTTAAAGAATGAAGGAGGGAAGTTAGGAAACTAAGAAACTTTTTTTTTTTGAGGATGTGGGATTTAATTTGTAAACCTAGGTTTTGAAATAAGGAACCGGGTCTTGATAGCTTGTGAAAATAATTTCCCCATTGTGATGGCTGCTATAATATTTTACCATCTTTGCTTACACATCCCACTAGCTTGTGAATTGAGTTTCAATGGTGTGAATTGTTTGGAATCCTATTATGCTTTTAATGAACTGATCGGAACATATACATTCTCTGTGGATGTGACATTCATCATATAGAACCACTTTGCTTTTCTGTTCTAATACTCTCCGCAATTCAGAAAAAATATGTCAATAAACTATATGCACAGGTGGTAAGGTAGCATTACAAAGAAATGCTGTAAATAACAAAATATATATATATATATATTTCAATAAATACAGCTGCAATTGAAAAAAAATAAATTGTCTTGTCACTGTCACTCAGAGGGGCTCACAATCTAGTCCCTACCATACATAGTCATATAACTATATTTGTAGTGCATCTAGGGCCAATTTAGGGAGAGCCAATTAACTACTATGTCACTGTGCTGCCCAAGATATATATATATATATCATAACATAATTGAACACAAAATGCAGTGTTAAATGATGGTTTTTATTATTAAGTGAGAAAAAAACCTCAAAACCTACATGGCCCTGTGTGAAAAAGAAATTGCCCCCTGAACATAATAACTGGTTGGGCCACCCTTAGCAGCAATAACTACAATCAAGCGTTTGCGATAACTTGCAACAAGTCTTTACAGCGCTCTGGAGGCGTTTTGGCCCACTCATCTTTGCAGAATTGTTGTAATTCAGCTTTATTTGAGGGCTTTCTAGCATGAACCGCCTTTTTAAGGTCATGCCACAACATCTCAATAGGATCCAGGTCAGGACTTTGACTAGGCCACTCCAAAGTCTTCTTTTTGTTTTTCTTCAGCCATTCAGAGGTGGATTTGCTGGTGTGTTTTGGGTCATTGTCCTGCTGCAGCACCCAAGAACACTTCAGCTTGAATTGACGAACAGATGGCCGGACATTCTCCTTCAGGATTTTTTGGTAGACAGTAGAATTCATGGTTCCATCTATCACAGCAAGTCTTCCAGGTCCTGAAGCAGCAAAACAACCCCAGACCATCACACTACCACCACCATATTTTACTGTTGGTATGATGTTCTTTTGCTAAAATGCTGTGTTACTTCTACGCCAGATGTAACAGGACACGCACCTTCCAAAAAGTTCAACTTTTGTCTCGTCGGTCCACACGGTATTTTCCCAAAAGTCTTGGCAATCATTGAGATGTTTTTTAGCATCAAAGAAAGCCTTCCCATCTTCTATTAAATCATTCTGAGGAACTTACACATTAGAACTATTTCAGAATACAAAGTTACACATTGTAGACCGAACATTACACAGTGTACACAGTGTGAATTTAGGTTTGGTTCACATTGAGACAAAATGGTGCACTCAGAGCGGAGAGTTAAGTGTAAGCTCCGATTGTTTTTCAAGTCCAGAGCAGATGCGTTTCTCTGGGAAACTCAACCGCTCTTCAGAGCGTTATGGTCTGATTGCATTTCTGAGTAACCATGTGAACTGGTATTACTACTACGATAGGATCAATTCATCATCCATTTTTGCACTCCGTTCTCTGTTTTGGCAAAATGGGCAAAAAGTGCTCGTTTTACGGTGCAGGGTGAACTGACTCTTAGGTTTGACAGGCTGAACTGCATTGTGCAAAACCTTCAGAACATAAGGACAGTGTATAAATTATACACTTTTTTGTTACTTTACACCAGGGCCCTGCTATGCAGCATAGAAGAAGAAAAATACTTTTGCATTTGGTGTATTGTTGAGCTCCTTCAAGGACCACTATCATGAAAAACTGTAAAATTTAAAATACACCTGCATAAAATGTACATTTCTCACAGAGTAAAATGCACTATTTTTTCTATGATGCCGTGACTTTCAGTAGATAATAAATAGCTAAAAGTTCTGACAGATTTTGGACTAGTCCATCTCCTCATGGGAGATTCTAAGTATTACCTTTATTCTTTACAAACCACACCCTGAAAATAATCTATACAAGGATGTCAGCTAGCTCCCTAACTTGTTTGCACACTATTTTGAATATTTGACTAAAGGCCCATACACACGTCAGATTTCCGCGAACGACAGGTCGTTTGAACGTCCCGTCGTTCGCCCGCTAAATCGGGTGTGTGTACAGACTGTCGTTCGCTTGATAAGAGTGAGTTCAAACTCACTCTTATCAAGCAAACGACAGTCTGTACACACGCCCGATTTAGCGGGCGAACGACGGAACGACGGGACGTTCAAACGACCCGTCGTTCGCGGAAATCCGACGTGTGTATGGGCCTTAAGTAATGCAGTTCAGTAAGTGCTTTTGTAAATAAAGAAATAACTGAGTATCAAAACGAGGAGATGGATTAGTTCGATACTGGACAGATCTGTCAGATTTTCACTTACTACTGTGACAGCAACATAGGAAAAAAAGGAACTGAAAGTGCATTCTACTCTGGGAGAAATCTACATTTATATGTACTTTCAATTTTACTTTTTTTTTTATAGTTGTCCCTTTTATCATTGTATCAGTTGCAGAGGGCTGCAATGCACCACATAAGAACAAGTAATATATTATTATGTCAAGAAACCTGTGGCGATGTGTGTCACGATTTAAAAGCTCTATACAATGACAATGCTCATCTCCAATTGGCTAATGTAGGATAGATCCTGAAAACAGAGTGTGCAAGCTTGTATAACACATACAACTGATTGCACAGAGCAGGACTGATCATACTTCATGAGGCAAAAGTAAATGAAGCATGATTCACTGCACCTACAATTAAAGCTGATCCACTTTAATTTATACTTTTATCAGAAATGACATGGCCAATTAATTCCCATGACCTTTCCTACAATTACAGCATGTAATTGGAGATAAGTGGTCAGCCACAGTCTGCAGTAGCAGGTACTGCTGCCAAAAAAAGAAATATAACACAGTGATGTTTAGCAAAAGTCCTTGTGTCAGAGCATGTCTAATGTTACTAAATTATCATAACCAGGGAATGGCTGATGTGGTTGAGCAAAGTAGTGTAAATAACTACAAACGGTACTCTTATTCTAAAGGAAGGTAAGGGTAACCCTTCACATACTTCCACATATCTGCTTTTACAAACAGAAATTTTGTGTGTGCATGTTTCAGTACCCAAGACTGATGATCCCTGAACAGGCCAATTCCTGTACTTAGCTATAAAACATATCTGCATTCATGTCTGTCTGTCTATCTACAGCAGTCATTGTCAACAAGGGTTCAGCAAAAACTCTTCCCCATTTCCATGTGACAAAATAGTCCTACTCCTCCTGGCTGGCTGATTGATCTAATCAGCCATGCATCACCAAGCGCTCCTATTGTGCAGCTTAAGTCCCCATCATCCTTTAAAGGGACTCCGAGCACTGCAGAAACTATGGAAAGATGCATATCATTTTAAAGCTCTCTTTCCAATGATATATAAACCGCCACCGTACGCCTTTTAGTTTTCGCTATTTTCGCGATTGAAATTGCCGCAGCCGCGATTTCAATCGCGAAAATAAAGAAAACTAAAAGGCGTAGAGCGACGATTTGGGTGTCGCCAGAAAGAGGAGAAAGAGAGCTTTAAAATGATATCCATCTTTCCATAGTTACTTGTATTACACAGGACGACACTTTCCCCAGCAGAAAAAAAAGTCGGCCTGTGTAATACATTGTAACTATGGAAAGATGGAAATCATTTTAAAGCTCTCTTTCTCCTCTTTCTGGCGACACCTAAATTGTTTCCCTACGCCTTTTAGTTTTCTTTATTTTCGCGATTGAAATCACGGCCGCGTCAATTTCAATCGCGAAAATAGCGAAAACTAAAAGGCGTAGGGCGGTGGTTTGTATATCATTGGAAAGAGAAGAAAGAGAGCTTTAAAATGATATGCATCTTTCCATAGTGTCTGCACTGCTCGGAGTCCCTTTAAACAGAAAGCGTCAATTGAGCAAGCAGCAAGTATGGAAGAGATAAGCACAGGTGGGTGTGATGGTGAGTGCAAAAAGACTATCGAGGCAGCAGCATGGAGGAAAGGAAACAGATGGAGTGGAAAAGAAGACGCAGGCTTTGGAGGATGGCGATTATGTTGCCCTCACTGAGCACCAATGACTGATTTTGTGGGAAGTGTTTATTATGCGGGTGGGTGTGAAAGCCAGGCATGTGCTGTTCTGGGACAGCAGTTTGAAACCCACTGAACACCAGTGACCTGGTGGCATTTGTGGAAGTTGACAATTCAAAGCCCACGGACACCAATGAAGTATGGGCTTATGATTGCTGCACTGTGGGGTAATTGTTGCACTTCATATGTGGGGTGATTGCTGTACTGTGAGGTAATTGTTGCACTTTATATGTGGAGGTGATTGTTGCATTTCATGTGCGGGGGTGATTGCTGCATTTGTAAAAATTGTATGATTTTATGGAGGAGTTCCCTGAGACCTGAAAAAAAAATGTGTAGGAGTTCTTGACTCTAAAAAGTTATCAATCTGTTTATCCAGAATTTCTTAAGCTGGCACACAACAACAAAAAAAGTTTAAGGGAAATGTCACAATTGTTAACGAAAACTTAGTCCTTTTATTTTGGCTCCATATAATACAAGGATTGATGGCTAACTTTTATTTTTAGTCTGCCTACTGTAATATATACATGCACATGTAAAGCACAGATTTTTCCATTCTCTCTAACAGAAATGGGCAGATAGGAATATCCCAATTTGCTTCCAGCAAATGGATTTGAGCAATGGTGAGTAGTAATGACACCTGCTTGGTACAGCCATTGACTAATGCAGCAAGTATGGAATATATGGGCAATCTGTAGAGTGTCGTTGCCTAACGGACAAAGGAAAGCAGTTTGAGCTTACTACCAGATTTGGAAAATATTTGGCTGACTGCAAATTGAAATGCAAAGTTAACTTTCATTGTTATATAGTATTACAAAACTACTTGTATAACACTGTTCTCATCATTATGACAATATTATAACAAAAACCGAATTTTCCTTTAGGCCCCTTTTACACATGCAGGTTAAACCTGCGTTACTTTACCCCATTTTACTGCAAGGGGCTGCAAAAGCAAAGAAAGTCTATGGAGACTTTACGCTTATTGTAATTCCTTGCAGTGCACCGAAAGTATTCGATCTGACGCAATGGCAAAAGTGCGTCACTGCACGCGCCACGCTTAAAGAGACTCCGTAACAAAAATTGCATCCTGTTTTTTTCATCCTACAAGTTCCAAAAGCTATTCTAATGTGTTCGTGCTTACTGCAGCACTTTGTACTATCACAGTCTCTGTAATAAATCAACTTATCTCTCTCTTGTCAGACTTGTCAGCCTGTGTCTGGAAGGTTGCCAAGTTCTTCAGTGTTGTGGTTCTGCTATGAACTCCCCCTTCCAGGCCCCTCTATGCACACTGCCTGTGTGTTATTTAGATTAGAGCAGCTTCTCTCTTATCTTTTACAAGCTGGATAAATCGTCCTCTGAGCTGGCTGGGCTTTCACATAGTGAGGAATTACAGACAAGGGCAAAGCTGTTTGCAGGAAGAAAAGAGCAGCCTGAAACTTCAGTGCATGAGAGATGCAGGGGGAAAGAAACACACAAATGATCTCGAGATTCAAAAGGAAGGCTGTATACAGCCCGCTTGTGTATGGATGTATTTTCTATGTGTGGACATACTGTACATCAACCTACTTACTGTTTTGGTGGCCATTTTGTTTGTTTATAAACAAACTTTTAAAAACTGTTTTTAACCACTTTTAATGCGGCAGGGAGCGGCGAAATTGTGACAGAGGGTAATAGGAGATGTCCCCTAACGCACTGGTATGTTTACTTTTGTGCGATTTTAACAATACAGATTCTCTTTAACACATGATGTGTGGGGTAATGTAAGCCTTCGACGATGTACATAGTGTAAACAACAGAGCGCAGTGCATTGCAGCACTCATTCGCAGACCTAATGACGTACTTCCTGCTCAGCAGGGGGCTGCACTATGCATATGACCCAGTCAGCACTCTATGCTGCAGGGTAATATTATTGACATTTTTGAGTGTAAAACTGGCCTTAAATTAATTTTTTAGCAGAAGGTGTATAAATGCTGTCAAAATGGAAAAGGGTAAAACAAAGTAAAGGTTTGCAGAAATTTGGGTCCCACAGTGCCTGTGTAGGGAAGCCCTGCCCATGGAAATTAAGGTATCCTACAATTATCATGAAATCAGCTCTGGTCTAATGAGCTGCTGCATAAATCTGAAAACGCTTCTCGGCCTTTTGGCTAAGATCAAGTGTAGTATCTGTTCTTAAAATTTTTGGGGGGACCTGGAGGGATGGCACTGTGGCAGGGTGTCCTTCCTGGTCGTAATTCCCAGGGACTGATGGAATGGATCTATACCATGAAAATGGAAGACGGTCCGCACAATGTCTCCAACAGATCAATAAATTTTATTCAGGACATATCCAGATCCACATAAAAGCACTCGACTAACATGTTTCAGACATAAAGTCCTTAATCATTGACGACTATGATTAAGGACTTTATGTCTGAAACATGTTAGTCGAGTGCTTTTATGTGGATCTGGATATGTCCTGAATAAAATGTATTGATCTGTTGGAGACATTGTGCGGACCGTCTTCCATTTTCTTGCTTTCTTTGGGCTTGGCTGCCCGTGATCCAGCACTGTCTCACACGGTGCAGTGGAGCGGTACCTCCAGATTGTTGTTTCCGGATCTATACCATGGTCGAGGCTGAATGGCTGAGGGCTTTGCTTAGGTGTACTGCCCCTGGAAGTGGCGCTCCAGGTGCACCTGAAAAAACCTGAGATGTGGCAGATCTCAGGCGGAAGTAGGGTGCTTTGGTCTGTACTGCCCATATGCATCGCCAACTAACGCAGCTGCCCGGCCTTTTATCACTCTGGCCGCAAGGTTGGGGCCAGCTTGCTGGCACCGGGGACTTCGGTTCCCACCCGGCTCCCTCTCGGGGGAGCCACCCGGACCATGTGGGATGCCACATGGCCAGGCCCTTTGGGTAACCACTGGGCACAGTAGGGGTCCTCCTCGGAGGACTCCAGGATCCTTCAACCCCTCGGGTGTTGGAGGATGCCACCCCCTGAGCCGATGGCAAAGGGGGAAGGTTCCCTTCGGGGAACAACCGGAAGGGCCCTGCTGTATTGTGGGGCCCGTGGCTACTCGTGCACATTTTGTGGGGGTGCTTTAGGGCACTCACGCTTTTTCCGTGCACGGGGCTAATAGCCTTGCTGACCGGGACTCCTGTTGCATGCAACAGGAGCCAAGACAAGCTAAAAAAAAATAAAAAAAAAATAAAAAAAAAATCTGAAAACGAAGTGACAAGTGTTGCTGTATACACTTAGAGGGTCACTGAGCAAAGGAATAGTTGTCATTCTTCAGAACAATGACTTGTGCATCTACAAACATCTATAGTTTTTTCCCCCTTCTTTAATTCCATTGCCCTTGGGTGTTTTTAAGTGGAGGAACTGTAAAATTATTTCTTTTGTAAATCAATCCCATGGTCTAAAAGAAGCAATTTGGGAATGTGTGTGTTGAAGGGCATACTTTTATACTTGAGAAGCAGTGTAAAGGTACCATAGTTACAAAGGTTATTAATATTTATAGTAGCCTATTTTAATGGTCACTGAAACCACCAAAGGCAATGCTAGCTTGCTTTTCTTCAGTTTAAGGAGAATTTATAGTGCATATATTTAACACTAAGAGAAAATAAGAATAAAAATTAAAATATTCATAGCCTTTCATTGTAATTTAACATGTGTTAAAGGAAACCATAGCACTGAAACAAATGTAAAAACAGGGGGAGCAGGCATGCGTAGGCATGCTCCTAATGCCCTCTGCTCTCCCCATCCCACTCAGTTACTTTTTAATAAGCATCCAAAGCTTCTTTCGGGTCAGGAGGGTTGGTAGCAAATACGCAGGCACTACCCGGTGATGCGCATCCTTGATCGCATGCCCGTGGCTGGGAGCGCTCAGCCCATGCGCACTACATCACAACATTGTAATGCACATGCGCAGAGCGCAACAGTCCGCAATTGTCACCCGGCAGCACCTGCACCCTTTCCACCAACCACCCCAACCTGGAAGAAGATTTGAATGTCTATTAAAAAGTAACAGAGGGAGCCGGAAGACAACAACGGAGCAGAGGCCATGAGGAGAGCATACTACACATGCCTGCTCTCCATTTTTACATGTGTGTCACACTAAGGTATTGTTTAAGCCCTGTACATACGCATGATTAAAGTTGACTGAGGTGGCCAATAACGACCCCCTCATCCGTTAATCCAGCATGTATACAGCAGCCCCGATGAGCAACCAATGTGTTGCAAGCAATCAACCAGGCAGATAAACTTAGCTGAGCGACGGCCGATTACATTGTGCCCGCCCCTTGCCCCACCCACCGCATGATATACCATCTGCACTGCTCCACCAGCCCTTCACCTCCCCGCATTGAAACAGGCTGACTATGCATCTGTACAGCATTGGCCCAGCGATGTCACCTAAGGAGATCAGGTCACGTTATCAGTGTGTACTCTTCAGTCTGCATAGTTTCATGGTTATGTATAAAGAACAGGGGTGGACCTTTAACAGCCCTCCATGTGAAGTATGGATACAGTTATTTCATCATCTGAGGAATATTGAAAGGATCTTTACCGCAGAAAGCAGAAGGTGCTTGGTCATCTTCGGAACTGGTATAATGGACTGATTACCAATTAATAAACATGTCGATTGTTTGATATGCAAATTTCTGAAAGTGCAAAAAGAATAGAGGTTGTAAAATTGGCTTATCAAAGCTGCTAGGTAGTTGACTAGCTGCCATGTCATTAATCAGTGGCTGGTAGCTTCGATAGGCTAGATAACTTTTGGTTCCTAGGTCTGTGGAAAATCATGTTAAGATATTTTTTTGCTAATCACTGCTGCTAACATAAGAAGCACAACTATAGTTTGTAATTACTTTAAGTAGCGCAATCTTTATTTATTCTGATAATGGGGAAAAAACATTAATTTAAAAAAAAAACTACAAACATCAACCTCTGATGGTGCCCTACGGCAAAATTATAGAATCTGAACAAATATATATTCCCTATAATTTATAAACTAACACATGTAAGATATCAAATGGAATATATAAACTTAAACTGTAGATTTTCAACGTATTTGAGATCTATTAAGACTACTATCTGTGGGACCGGCAATACAAGATTCTGTGAATTTATCTCTGTGACCAAAGCATTAAGTTCTTGTGACAATAGAGCGCCGTGACACAAATATGTCCTGACATACTGTTTGGTAAACGCTGCTTTAGGCTTGTCTTAAAGTGGCCCTTAACTGATAAGTAGGTTAAATACTGCATTTGTCTCCCTTAAATTATTTAGGTAAACCAAATTAAACTAAAGACACTTCATTTATTTCAAGTACATTAGTTAGCTCTGTGACATGCAGGATTTGATTTATATAAACGATCAATTATGGCTTTGCTTCCTCCATTATGTAATTATGTATATAATACACAAGCACATAATGGGCCTGATTGACTAAAGCAATTCCAAGCTGTAGATCATAGGATAACATATGTGCTTCTTCAGAACTGATCTGGATTTGCTAAATAATCGTCTGGAATGAGGTTGGAAGGGTCTGCAATCCTTGCATGGGTTCATCCACAGCATAGGCTGCTAAAAAGGTTAGTGAATTTATTAGCAGTTGTACAATTGCAGCTACAAGTACACATGTGCACAGAAAATATTTTAATAAACCAACAATGCCCTGACACTGGAGATAAAAAGTTAATTGTGCATGTGAGTGCTGTCACCCAATGTGTAACTGTCCTCTCTGACTTACCCTGCACATAAATGTTCCTGTGTTTTGGAAAGTACTCCAAAAACCAGCCAGCTGAAAGGCCTGTAAGTAATGCTAAATAATTAGTTCGATTTTTACCACAAATAGAGACATGGGTATGCATGTCTGTATTTGTGGTAAAAATCGAACTAATTATTTAGCATTACTTACAGACCTTTCAGCTGGCTGGTTTTTGGAGTACTTTCCTAAACACAGGTAGACTCTACCACCTTTTTGTTTTCAGAACTCAACTTGTATGCTAGATCAGTATTATTCATGTATTTATTGTATTGTATGTGTTTACTTGTATTTTATTGTTTAGGATTTTTACATAATGGTCCATTAAGAAGATGGGCTAGCCCAAAATTTGTCGGTAATGTCAGATTTCCACTACTTACTGTGAGTGACAGCAAAATAGGAGAAAAGTAATTCAAAGGGCCTGATTCACTAACCGGTGCTAACCTAGTTAACCTAGTTAGCACGCCTAAAGGCTTTGGGGCGTGCTAACTAGGGTGCTAAGTAGTTAGCACGCACCAAGGTGAATCAGATGGTGCGCGATACTTTGCGCGCGCAAAGCCCGGTGTGCGCAAAATGAAAATGGCGCTCCCAAAGCATCTATAAGGGCGCATTGGATGCGCCCTAAACATCACACCCATGCGCTACTTAGGGCGCATCCAATGCGCCCTTATAGACGCATCGGGTGCGCTGTTTTCGTTCGCATGGACCGGGCTTTGCGCATGGGCGCTAGTTAGCACGCGAAAACTATGTTTAGGCGTGATAAAGGGCTTTTCACAAGCATGCTAACACTTAGCACCGCTTTGTGAATCAAGCTCCATATGTTTGAACTATCCTCTCTATGAACCATTAAGATTTTACTAACGTGCACTTCGAGGGCTCCCTCCACTGAATCACCCCTAGTCTGTCTGACACAGTAGTTAAATGCTCTGTATTCTCCGACATTCACATCTCTGCTTCTTGAAAAGGGATAAGCATTTGGCTATTTAAAGCGGACCTGATCTCAGAACCTCCTCTCTGCTCTAAAAGATACGCATCAGCACAAAAACCTTTGAAGAAAAATATTTCTTTGTTACAGCTGATATAAATCTTCAGTGTTTCTATTTCCTGCTTTCATGGAAGCAGACATATTGTTAACATCCCGTGATTTCAAATGAGCTTATCTACCTTATCTGTTGTGGCAGTCAGGCGACACGGGGAGAGATCAAATTACAACTTATGAATAGACACAAATGAGGGGATATTAGACAGGCTAAATGCTCTAAATACATACAGGGTGCATTTCTCTAGGTTTTCCTTCTGTCCTGTGCAAGAGTTCAGATTCACTTTAATTTTAGTTTCACATTTTCTTAAAACAGGAGTATAGAAAATAGCAGCAACAGTCTAAATAAAACACAAATATGTCACAACATTCATACTGTAATGCTAGGTACACACCATTCAATTTCCTGTCAGATTAACAAGTTGAACTGATAATTCCCAACATGTCTGATCTGCTCCTGATTGATAACGGGATCGATTTTGTGCAGCAGGGATCTGCTATCAATCAGGAGCAGATCTGGGAAGTCAAAAATTATCAGTTTGACCCATCAATCTCCAGTCTAGATGACAATTGTAAAGGTGGCCATACACTGGTCGATTTGCCATCAGATTCGACCAACAGATAGATCCCTCTCTGATCGAATCTGATCAGAGAGGGATCGTATGGCCACCTTTACTGCAAACAGATTGTGAATCAATTTCAGCCTGAAACCGATCACAATCTGTGGAGCTGCCCCCCCCCCTGCATACATTACTTGCTCCGGCCGGCGCGAGTTCCCGCTGTCACCGCTGTCTTCTTCTCCGCTCCAAACCGTTCCTGCAGCTACTGAACTTCCTGTCCAGGGAAAGTTTAAACAGTCCAAGGCGCTCTACTGTTTAAACTTCCTGCCGTGACAGGAAGTTCTGTGTAGCTGCAGGAACGGTCTGAAGCGGAGAAGAAGACAGCAGAGACCAGGGAACTCGCGCCGGCCGGAGCAGGTAATGTATACCCGCTGTATTGCGTCAGTCGTCGGGCATTCGAACGCCGCTATCGACGCACTCCCGACCTGCCGGCGTTCGAGAAAAATCTTCAGCACAGATGGATCAACGGGAATCGACGGGAACGATCGATTTTGGATGGAAATCGATCTTTCTGTCAGCGGCGTGCGCAGCGATTTCAAAACCGATTCGATCACTGTGATCGGATCGGCTGTATATCGGCGGGAAAATCGTTAGGTGTATGGGCCCCTTAAGTAGAGTGTCCACAAAACAACTTTGTTTTTTGTTTCTATGGTAAAAAGTATTATCATAGTAAAAAGGGCCAGTTCCACTAGCAATCGCAAATCACAAATGCCAGCGATTGCGATTTTTTAATTAATGTTGTTACTCAATTGGGATCTCTCAGACGCAATGAATTTGCATTGCAAATTCGCTCTAAAAAAAAAAAAATAATAAATAAATAAAAAAAAAAAAAATCCCTCCAGAAAGGGATTTTGCTTTGCCAAAAATTGAATCACAGTAGTGGAAAATACCTACTGCAATTCTTATGTTAAATAGCAACCTGCAGTGGAAAAGGGCCCTTAATCTTTTTTTTTTTTTTTTTTATTGTTCTATTAGTAAGTTGTAGAAATAAGAAGAGAGATAAATTAGTGAGTTGTCAGTATAGTTTTCAGGAATTTATAGTGATATTACTGTGAAAGATCTGGTTACTTATCTTTGAGAAAACTAGGCTGTTACATGGAACTCTAGCTTGTCACTGTATATCTACTGTATGTGTCAAGCAAACATAGGACTCAGTTAGCAGTGTAATAGTGTATGTGTGTGTCCTAACTGTGGATTGCAATCCCTTACAACCTAATAGCAACCCTATTTTTAACACAATCTATGCCAGTTTTACGATATCAGTGATGTTCTATAAAGATCTCTTATAATCTCTTTTCTAGACATGATGTAAAAAGACAGGCTTCAAGTCCTGAGTGTAAGTTTTTATCCATAAACTGGTCTACCAATTGCAATGAAAATAATAGTGCAATTTCACACGTTTTACTATACTCAGTGAATATATATCAGTTATATTTCTTGTAGCCAGAAAAAGGTATTTTCCAATGAAAAGGATATTATTTCGCCCAGTGAAAGTTAATATTCTGAAGGTTAATGTAGTTTTAATGGTGCAGCAAATCTTCATTTTGTTAGCAACAACAAATACATATAACAAGCATTTATTTGCATAATTTAGTACTTACGCATAGTGACATATGATTAATGGAGAACATGTGCATGTATTAAGCTTTTGTGTGTGAAGTATTACCAAGGCATTAACAAGATGTCATCTACCTTGCAAAGACGTTTTGTCTTCTCTAAGGTGCTCTGGGATTTTTTGTATTATTATTATTGCAGGAAAAATACAAAGTTAAAAAATAATTTTCACTTAAGGCCCACTCTAATAGCATCATTGTTATAAAAAAAAAAATATATACCTAGCATCAGTTATTAAAGAAAAAGACATACCTAGCAAAGCGATCCTGGTTGGCCGTGAGCTTGCAGACACTATACAAGCTATTACACAAGACCCTGCCTTTGCTGGTTTTACTAAAACTACAAATTCCAGTACAACAGTGTGAAAACACTAAGATTAATTATGATCTGTAATGCCTTTGCACAGACTAGAAGGCATAGCTGCTTGGAAACAGTAGTCCCAGTCGATGGGTGTACTGTGCTGTACACTATCGTATTGAGAAATCAGGTAGAAAAAGAGAGCAAGCCAACCCAGCTTACACAGTCTGACAGCCAGCCAAGTATCCTTCCTGCAGCCCAGGCTGACCTTCATATGTTACATGATTATCCTGAGGCTGGGTGCTCCCCTGCTACACACCACAACATAAAGGAGGTAGACCACTGCATAGACACTGCAAAGAACACAAGGTTACCTCCTTTTTAGGAGTTGATTAACTTGCTTTAGATTAGACTGTGTGAATGAAAAAAAATGAATGCCATATAAAAATCAAAGAGAAATGTGGGTCAGATTCATTTATAACATCTAGATAGCACAAAATACTGTACAGCAGAATAATCTTTTTGGAGTTTACTGATCTTCTCTTACTTGTTTACAGTCCTGTGCTAATGACTCTGTCCCAGTTCCCTCACCAGGTTATCAGAACTTCTAGCTCATTATTCAGTAGGCCATCTCCAGGTCTTCCCCACCTTACCTTGCTTCATGCACTTTCCTGGAAGATCTATTTCCTCTAATTGTCACCAAAGGGCCAAAGCACATCAGTTCAATTATACCTGTTGTATTTTTCTTGCACTGGGACAACCTTCAACTCCAACTGGTCCTAACCCATATTCTCTTCAATTTTCACATGGCTCTTGTAAAATATAAGACCTCTGTAGTGTGTATCCTGCTCCAGTGCTGTATATAAAAGTAGGTAGCTAAATCAGAAAACACCTTTTTTTATATTATCATTTACTTCTCATATGAATGTGAATCCTTTGTTATTTGCATCGTATAGTCTTCCAGCAGATGCTAATCTCTTATTTATTTCAACATTAATTATCTCCTTTGCAAAGGTTATTGTGCCTATATATCTAAAGCTTTCAACTTGTTCTAAATATTTACCATCTAACATGATGTTACATCTGGTAACTCTTCTATAGATAATTCATGGCTTCAGTCTTACAAGTGCTAATGATCATGCCTTTCTTTTTAAATGCCCTCTTCCAAATGTTTCAGTTTTACTGTGGTAAATAGTCTGATATGGTAAGATCAGTTATAATATAACTGAAGTTTATAGCTAGCATCCAATAACCATCTACCTTGAATACCGCATCATTTTCTTAAAGGGAACCTAAACTGAGAAGAATATGTATTTATCCTTTTAAAATAATACCAGTTGCCTGACTCTCATGTTGATCCTGTAACTCTAACACTTTTAGCCACAGCCCCTGAAGTAGCATGCAGATCAGGTGCGCTGACTGGATTAGCTGCATGCTTGTTTCAGGTGTGGATTCAGCCACTACTACAGCCAATGATCAGCAGGACTGCCAGGCAACTGGTATTGTTTAAAAGGAAACATCCATATCCCTCTCAGTTAAGGTTCCCTTTAAACACATCATCCATCATAAGCACAAACAAGTGCAGTGAAAACACATCTTTCTGGTGAACTCACCTTGTGGCATTAAATTGTTGCTGAATCTGCTGTCCTATTGTAATTTTAACAACACTAATACAAACTTTGAAGGGATTGTGACAATTTTTTTATTTACTCTTCTTTTCCTTAGCAAATACTGCTAGGTCTCCCATAGCCCCTTAAAGAGACTCCGTAACAAAAATTGCATCCTGTTTTTTATCATCCTACAAGTTCCAAAAGCTATTCTAATGTGTTCTGGCTTACTGTAGCACTTTCTACTATAACAGTCTCTGTAATAAATCAATGTATCTTTCCCCTGTCAGACTTGTCGGCCTGTGTCTGAAAGGCTGCCAAGTTCTTCAGTGTTGTGGTTCTGTGATGAATCTCCCCCTCCAGGCCCCTCTCTGCACACTACCTGTGTGTTATTTAGATTATGGCAGATTCTTTCTTCTCTCTTATCTTTTACAAGCTGGATAAATCCTCCTCTGAGCTGGCTGGGCTTTCACATACTGAGGAATTATAGACAAGGACAAAGCTGTTTGCAGGAAGAAAAGAGCAGCCTGAAACTTCAGTGCATGAGAGCAGAAGGGGGAAAGAAACACACAATGATCTCTTGAGATACAAAAGGAAGGGTGTATACAGCCTGCTTTTGTATGGATGTATTTTCTATGTGTGGACATGCTGTACATCAACCTACTTCCTGTTTTGGTGGCCATTTTGTTTGTTTATAAACAAACTTTTTAAAACTGTTTTTAACCACTTTTAATGCGGCGGGGAGCGGCGAAATTGTGACAGAGGGTAATAGGAGATGTCCCCTAACGCACTGGTATGTTTACTTTTGTGCGATTTTAACAATACAGATTCTCTTTAAAGAGAAGGTGCAAGGTGATTAAAAAACAAAACCTACTTACCTGGGGCTTTCTCCAGCCGATGGCCCGGGTCCCCTCTGGTACAAAATGCCTACTCCGCTTCAGCGTGTGGCTCACGGAGTCGCACTGACTTCATCCGGACTGTACTGTGCAGTACATTCAGACGTCAGTGCGACACGCCACACGCTGAAAGCGCAGTACATGCCGACCTGCACCAGAGGGGACCGGGAGGGCACAGGAGGGCTGCCAGGGGCTGGAGGAAGCCCCAGGTAAGTAGATTTTTGTTTTTTAATCACCCTGGACCTTCCCTTTAACAAATGCCTTTTCTTAAATCTCGGAAATCCATTTACTCCATGTAATCAATGTTTGTTTTTTTCCTGATAGCTGTCTATTTGCAAAGATGTGTTCTTTTGAAAATGTTAATATGTTTGAATATATATTTGCAGGCACTCCCTGCAATCAACTTTATTGAAAATGTGTCTGGCATTTGCCCTGTATATTAGGATATATTCTGTAACTACAAACTTCCATTTTACTAAGTTGTGTCCTATAGTTTTCTTCCTTAGTAGTGGTAACACAATTTTGTAACAAAAGGCAAAAGCTAACGTAGTAACCTGTACAATCCAACTACTTGCCTGTTCTATATGTGTTATTATGTGTTATTAATTCCATACAATAAGCCTCAGCCTCAAAGCATACAGCAATGAACCCTAAAATATGGCAGAGAAAGCACCACAGCACAAAAAGCAAAGATTACTGTTAGCTAGGGGTTTACTGCAATGACAGGCCACAGTGTTGTGCAAAGCCTAGTAAATGTGCTGCAGTTGCAATTATAGAATAAGGCACACAGCTATAATAAACCAAACAGATATCCAAAATGATGATGATGACGATGAACAGTTAAAGAGACTCTGTAACAAAATTTTCAGCCTTATTTCTTCTATCCTATAAGTTCCTATACCTGTTCTAATGTGGTCTGTCTTACTGCAGCATTTCCTAGTTGCACAGTGGCCGTATTATCTCTGTTACATACTCTAATCTTCTTTCCTTTGATGGCTTTGTCGGGCTCAGACACTCAGGCAGGAATGTTCTGCTCTGCTTGTGATAGAAGCTATACACAGAAGCTATACACACCCTCTCCACACCCCCTGCAGGCTCTGCATGAGTCACAGACTGAGCTTCTCTCAGCCGATCACATGCAGCCATGTTTTTTGTTTGTAAACACTGACTAAAACTGGCAATTACAAGCCAGGATTGCAGCAGGGAGTGGCAGAAACAGCACAGAGGGGCCCAGGAGAACATAATAAATAGAATGGTATGCTTTTTATTGTAAGAATTTTAGAGTACAGATTCTCTTTAAAGCAGTAATATTTCTTTCTTTCCAAAGACTCCTGCTACATTCCATCATTCTGTTTTCAAAGCTTGCTCTAACTCTTGGCCAAAATGCTCTTTCAGTTTCTCCTCCATAAACAAGCTACAATAGCCAGTGTAAACCTGGGAATAACTGACAAGAAGCTTACAGCATGATACAAATATCTCAGTACCCTCCCAAAACATTCTTGTTTTCTTGCACATTTTTCGAGCACAATTTATTAATCTACAGCTCATAATAGGCCTTACTATAAAAGGTGCCCTATTAATGGAACAATATTTTCCTCCAATGCGATCTTTTGATCCAATTTTTAGGATGAAATTGTACAGAAAACCACACAGTATGTGGATAATTAATGTAAAAAGATTATAAGGTTGTTTGTAATAGAAAATGTAGTAGATCGGAATGTTGGATTTTCTGATAGTATTTGAAGAAAGAAAGTCCGGTTAATGCGAACAAACAATAATTACTTCCGATCCTGCAAATGTAATCAAATTATCACATCTGATGAAAGTATTGTATCATTAATGTGCACATTAACTCTCAGAAGCACCATCACAGTTACTAAGCATAGCCTACACTAAATGCAGTCTGGATATCCTGCTCTATTTACTCTTTATTTGATAACAATTGTTTCCTATTATAATGGACAGAAACACTGATTAGAATGACATATCAAGACAAGGCCATATTCAGTTCTATCCATGTAACTTTGCTTTTACTTTTTCTGTTCCTATAGCGACAGGCATTCTGAATCTGTGATATGGTACACTGTGCATATAGTAAACACCTGCATTTCTGTACAACATTAAATATATTTTTGGTGTTTATTCTTACAGTTATAGAGAACAACTGTACTATTCAAGAATTCTTGATCATCCTAATAAGTAGCGCAAAAGTACTGCATTATGGATTTTGCTCCATTACAAGGACTTACTAGAAGCTTCAGGGGGCCAGCATGAGAAACACAGGGATAGGAGCGGTCACTGTGGGAGATCCCCTGTAGCCTGTGTGACAAGATAAGACCAGGAGCCAAATGGTGCAGTATCCTTGGATACAGGAATGGTTCAAATGGAAAAAGAGTAATTATACTCACAAAGGTGGGTTGCAGAACCTGCAACCACTGTAAGTTGCCTACGGGAGAAAAAACGTCCCAGCTCGGTATCTCAGTTCCTGCCGGAACTGGATGGTCACTCTTCTAGGATCCTTACTTGCTGTGAATAGCACTACACCAGTGGGGAGACTACTTTCAGCGGAGATGTGGAAAGCAATGATGAGGGGTGGAGGCGCCCCAAAATATGGATTGTCAGATTGTACATGCATCATGAGAAACACTTAGTCATAGTTCTGGGAGATGATTTGTCAAGGATGGGCATGTGTTAGCTGAATGTGACAATGCTTAGGAGAAGCTGAAGCACTTCATAGACAAGCTGATCCATCTGGTGCAGCAGTATGATGTCCACTGTCTTTGGGGATGAGGGAGCAAATGATGATGAGTAAGTCACCGACTGCATACAGGTGGGGTGCGCAGGGACAAAGAAGCCATCGGATAATTTCAGATAAAAAGGAGAGGAACAGAAAGGGCAGTGTGGCACAGCTAAAAGAAGACGGTGAATAGTGTTGGTGTCCGAATTCACCCTAACACCATATTTCAGCACCATGCAGCACTAAACCTGGCTTTCTCCAGAAATGGCTTTCTCCAGAAATGTTGCCATCTCATGAAGATATTTCTGGTACCTCTCTAAAGAGCCAGGCCTTTTTAGACCAGATACTTGAAAGCTTTCTAGTTGGATAAATCCAAATACTGGCCACCGGTATCAGTAACTAGTCCTGCATTATTGGCCTCATTTGGCAGCTAACACTCTTGTAATATATTCAGTGCACTGACACAATAAATTTGCGAAAAAAACAGCTATTTATTTTGTCTACATTTTTATTTAATAAATGTCAAGCAGAAGAACCAATCAGTAACACTGCATTCCGGGACTGCAGGAACACATATGCAAATGTAACCTTAAACTATTACAAATATTTTTCACTCAGAAAACAATAAATATATTCTGTCTACTGAGAAAAGTCCAGATAGGCTTTAAAGATTGGCCGCACTAAAGTTGATGTTTGTTTACTATAATTGTAGGCTACTGAGTGACATATGACAGAAATCTGTAAAGGTTAAATTGATTTATACCACTATATATTCAATTGACCTTTAACATGGAATGGTGTATAACATCGATATATTTCATCTCTGCTGTCCCAAAAGCATTGTAACGTCTTGCTGTTAACTGTATTATATTACATTTCGTTTGCTTTTATAACCGATGCCAAATTCAGGTCATCAGTATAAAATGAGAGGTTTTTGTTTTAGTTAAAGAAATCATGCAGTGGAATCCAACAATGCAAAATTACAATAGCAAGGGTTTAAAAAAAGGTGTATGCTGTGTGCTACTGCCCGAACCTTCTTATCTCCTAATTGCTCTCAGTATGCAAATATCAAGCCTCATCTAGGATGCCTCCTCTTAAGCAATTTCCCGATGACTAACTGTACTCATAATTATACCAAAATGAAATATCTTGCCTTACACTGGGTCTCTGTAGCAAGTATAGCCAAGCAGCCAGGTAGGAGACCTCCCACGTGCAAATTCTGCTAACTGATAGGCAGCTATTGGCCCATCTATGACTACGTATACCCAATGGTGCCATGGTGGATCCATTGCCCTTTCTATCCTTCCTATATTCAGTTGTTCTATTTTCTTTTTCATCCACATTTTGCCCTTTCATGCTACCAATTTACAGTCTTTCTACCCCCCCCCCCCCCTCCCCCATCTCACTGCAAGAGTAATTTCCTATAAAAAATTAACCAAAATACACTAACTGAAAAATGCAGCTGCTTTCAATAGAAGTTTTCAAGTAGTGCACAGACAATGTCAATTGTATGTTGGCAGGTTAATAGTCTACCCCTTAAAGAAAACCTGAACTGAACATTAAAAGTCAAAATAAGCATACACAAGTCATACTTACCTTCCATGTAGTCTACTCCTTAGTGTCTTTCTCCTGTCCCGCGTCCTGTTTGTTCACTGTGATCAAGGGAATTTTCCATCCTCCATTTTGAAAATGGCCATTACCCATAACAGCTTTCTGGTCAGCACACAGTTAAACTGTAACATCGTCCACTTGAGCCATAGGGAAACATGGACATTACCCGGTACATCAGTTTTCCTCTCAGCTATAACTGACAGCAACTGATATTTTACTGACAGCAACTGATTTATTTCAGATCTGACAAAATATTGTCAGAACTGGAAGGGATTATTGTCAGAAGAAAATGGTGAGCTTCTGAGAGGAACTGATGGCAAGGTAACTATGCAATGTTCATTTGAAGTTACCTCATGTGTTTGTTTTAAATATTTTTACTCAGTACAGGTTCTCTTTAAAAATTACATATGTACGGTCTACCAGATTGTGAGCATATATTGCAGTTTACAAAGGCAAATATGTATGTTTAAAACATAACGTTTAATAAGTATCACATCCATAAAAAGGACAGTAATCAGACATGATAAAACATACAGTTTAAGCATACATACTTGCCTAGGTAGTAGTAGTTTGCATCAAAGTAACAGTTTAAAAGGAACCTCAGATTAAGTAAACCTGAGTTTGTATACTTACTTGGGGCTTCCTCCAGCCCCCCTGAGGCCACTCAGTCCCTTCCATTCTTCTTGGGCCACTCCTGTTCTCCGCTGGACGGCTGGTACTCTCTCCCAGTAGCGCTTCAGCACGTGGTCCCTGTCGTGCTTTGCGACTGCGCAGTAGTTACCCCTTTACACATCACATGACTGACCAGGGTACATCTAAATACAATGAACTGCTCTAACACCATCAGTAAAGATAAGTTACTGTTTATAGTTGAATTTTGAAATATAAAAAATGGGTATAAGGCTTTGCTTGCCTCCTGTGAGGAAGGAGGGCCAATGGAGCAACATAAGACAGGCAGGGTAAGCTTGGTCAGAGGTACGCCAAATCAGTCTACCACGTGGATCGCTCACCGATTTACTGAGGAGGATCAGGAGCCTCTTCATACACACTAGGTTCAACAGAGGTGGTTGTTATTGGTCACATCGGCCGAGTTTAATCTTGCGTGTGTACATAGTTTTAGGCTTATTACATTCAACCCATGGAGTATTTGCATTTAGCTGAACTGAAAATAAACTTATGATATAATGATTTGTATGTGTAGTACTGCTAAGAAATAAAACATTACTAGCACAGATATTAGTCTCATATTTCCAGTACAGGAAGAGTTAAGAAACTTTAGTTGCTATCTATGCAAAAGAGCTTCTGTGAGCTCTGTGACTTTATAAAGTCATGGACAGCACTGTCTATGAAGCACTTATCTCAAGACAGAGGCGTCGAGCTCGCTGATATAACACAGATGCTGTGACTCCTACTGTATTTTGCCTGAGGAAGCGGGATGTATGGCCCGTGAAACGCGTCGCATTGTTTTTTGGAGTTCCGAATAAATTGTTGACTGTCTGAATCACAGTCCTTGCCTGTGTCTGTTTGGAGGGGGTAAGACCACCGCTGCCTCCTCTGTTTAACCAGTTGGTTTTTAAAGTTCATTTAATTACCTTTTATTCTTTTGGCGCCTCTGTATTTTGTACACTTATCTCAATTGTCTCTTTCATTGTTCCATTATGACACATCTAAATTAAAATAAAGCATTGATAAAATAAGTACATTTGTATAATTAACCACTTACGCCCAACTGGACGAGATTTCTCGTCCAGTTGGGCTGCGCGCACTCCCGCGGGTCGCACGCGCTCCCGCGGGCCCCCCCGTGCGCGCCCCCGCTGCTGGCCGCTAGATTACCGATCAGTGAAAGGGATTATAAATCCCTTTCGCTGATCGGACCCCCCCGGAGAAAAGCCGACAGCGTCTCTTCAGATGCTGCGGCTTTTCTGAGCTCTGGGCTCCTTTCTTCTGCCTGGGAGCGAGATCGATCGCTCCCAGGACTTTTTGATTCTGGCCATCTTGTGGCCAAATAGCAAATTACACCTGTAAAAAAAAAAAATTCAAATTAAACATATAAATATATTAAAAAAAAAACCTGTTTACCTCCCACACCAAAAAATACCCACATACAAGTTTAAATTAAAAAAAAAAAAATTACAATAATAAAAAAAAAAACAAAAACAAAACATAAATAGTTACCTAAGGGTCTGAACTTTTTAAATATGCATGTCAAAGGAGTATATCAATATGATTTAATAAATTATGGGCTTCTAAACAGTGATGGATGCAAAACGGAAAAAATGCACCTTTATTTCCAAATAAAATATTGTCGCCATACATTGTGATAGGGACATAATTTTAACGGTGAAATACCCGGGGCATATGGGCAAATACAATACGTGAGTTTTAATTATGGAGGCATGTATTATTTTAAAACTATAATGGCTGAAAACTGAGAAATAATGATTTTTTTCCATTTTTTTCTTATTCTTCCTGTTAAAATGCATTTACAGTAAAGTGGCTCTTAGCAAAATGTACCACCCACAGAAAGCCTAATTGGTGGCGGAAAAAACAAGATATAGATCAATTAATTGTGATGAGTAGTGATAAAGTTATTGGCAAATGAATGGGGGGTGAAAGTTGCTCGGATGTAAAAAAATGTCAACCCTTCGGGCTTAAGTGGTTAAAGAAAAAATACTAAATTGGAAATCCCTACTATTTTATTGTACAACAGTGATACTTTCCTTATCAGATTGTAGTCAGTGTATACATACAGTACATAAATATAACTTGTACACTTGTATCACTTTTATAGAGAGACTACACAGTGAGACCAATGAGATTACTGTAAAGTCTGTATTCACCCTGTCTACTTGGAGGTCTGTGACAGGGCTACAAGATTGCTCTAGTAATATATGGATGTTTTGTGTCTTACATTCCGGCCTATGGCACATACCAACACTGTATTGATCCGTTACAGAATTATGGTGTTTGCACTCACTCAGTCTTTACTGCTTTCATCCAAAGCCTGATAAGTAAGGCAACACACACCTTTTCAGCTAATATTAAAATCTGACAAATGTACAAACAATTGCCAGACAAGTTATTACATGATGTTCCAGGAAAGGGCAATAAAGTGGATACAACGTTTCATTTTCATGAACTGATTGTCAGACGAAAAAAAAAAATGTAGCCATTACAAAGTATAGCACATCTGTAAATAGTTATTCAAGTTGACAACAATGATGCAATTAGACCATTCAGAGTAATGTCACAACTAAACTTTAGCTAGATGGGGTCGGAACATGAGTGACTGCTCTCCAGACTTTATCCCTAAGAATTAAGGACATAAGCGATGGGAGAAGGAACTCCAAAAATGGTAATATGATCTAAAAAAAAGTTTAAAATATAAAAAGGTTGCTTACCTGAAGGAAGCCAAATGGGTAAAATAATATTTATTGAGGACTCTGTGGACAAGGCGTTTCACGGGCTGAATCCCGTATCCTCAAGTCAATACAAGTGTCTTGCTGCGGCGAGCATCAAAGTGTGGAGCACCTATTGAGTAATAGTAATATTATGTACTAATTAGCGCTCCACACTTTGATGCTTGCTACAGAATGACACTTGGATTCAGGTAAGCAAACTTTTATATTTTAAACTGTTTTTAGATTTAGAGTCAGAGCAAATTTTTGAGTACCTGGAGGCAGAGTTGGTGGTTTCATTCAATCAACTCACTCCATAGCCCTGCCAGGGCTGTGGAGTCAGAGCAATTTTGGGCACCTGGAGTTGGTGGTTTTATACACTGAGGAGTTGGAGTCGGATAATTTTTGTACTGACTCCACAGCCCTGCTACAGATTGCTGTTATATTGTGACACTGGAACTGATTCACTTAACTTCTATAGCATCATTGACACCTCTTTTACAACTTCTTTACTGAATTAATTTTACCTCATGATTCAATAAAATAAAATGATGAGCTAACTAGGCCTATGTGGCATACATTTAGGCCTATGTGCACAATAGAAAATAAATAATCCTATTCAATACTATGGAATGGTTTACTTTTTAAGCATTACCACCGTCAATACACACACTAGATAGTTCTCGGCCTCTGCAACCAAACTAATGTCTAGTTCTAGCTTAGGCCTCTTATACATTTGACAGTGTTATAAAAGGTGAGACAATACACAGAAACAGCTTGTAAACTTGTATTTCTTCTTTAAGTTAATAACCATGTTTGGAGTTCTTTTCCAGCATCACATATTAATTCATTAATTTGTCTGTGTAGACAGAAGTCTTTTCTCATCTTGCTTTTCATCTTGCTTGCTTACAGAGTTTGTTTATTGCAATCTTTGCTATGTGAATTGAATAGCCACAGAGACCAGTACCTATCCTCTTCTAGCTCTTCTTCACAACTGATGCATTTCCATGTCTATATTTGTTTCCTGGAACTAGATGATACGACAGGACTTTATCAATTGAGGTGAGATAGCACTTACCCCCACCCTTATGTCACCAGACACCCCATCAGGTAGGGCTATCTAAAGGGCTTCTGTGCCCACCACCAGTGGGAGTAATGCTTTGCAATGAGGGAAAAAGCTTTGCCTTCCCCCTTACAAGGCACTCGCACCCTGCTGACAGGAAGAGAATGTCAAGGACATAGCCAGAATTATTTTTTGTTCTGCCTGTTACCTGTTCTTATGCCTGGGTAGGAGCTGTTATTGCTCTGGTGTAACCCCTCCACAGTTTTTTTTCTCCTTTCCTCAAAGCTGAGTGTTTAGGACTCAGAAAGGGTCAGTTTCCATTACACGCGGTGTGATGCAGCTACATCGACGCATCGCACTGCGGCTGTACTGTAACCAATGCACTGCAATGGAACAGTGTCCATTGCGTGCTGGTTTTGTGGAGTGATGCTAAACCATCTGAGAATCTACAGCACGCTGCAGATTCTTGCATGCCTGCATCCACCTGCTGCCTCCTCCAATACACTTTGGGAGATGTGGAAATGACGCAAATGGGAGCGGAAGTGATGTGTAGCTGCATCGGCTCACATTCGCAAGTGGAAACAGGCTCTAAAGCAGCTGTTGCGATGTGCCTCAGTTGAGAAGCTCAGTCAGTTAAACCACATAGAGAGCAGTGCTGTCATTATACTAGTTTGGGGGTAAGATAAATCTCATCTTAATAGCGAATGAGTCATCTGGTCTGGTGTAGTAACCTGTGGTAATTTATGTGTTGGCTAAAGCAGTGTTGCTTGCCAATTTTTTGCCAAAGTCATTTTCATATTGAAAATGCTATTTTCGATTTTGAGAAAATATTTGCGAAAATACATTGTATTATCACAATATGAAAGCTCAAAAAATCAACCTCACAGCAGCAATTCCTTTGTTTATCATTATCAGCAGCTGGAGAACTGTAGCGGCTACCAGTCTCTGGGTGTGACACAGCTTTTAAGGTGGCCCTAAACCATGCCATTTTTTTTTAAATATCTTTTAAATTCAAGAATTGCAATCAATTTTTCTGATTGATTGGAAAATCTGACCAATGTACCACACACATACATTCAATTTTTCCCCAATTATGAAAAAATGATTGAAAAAAATGTATTTGGGTCTGTACATCAAGTAACTGACAATCAACCCTACACCATTCAACTTTCAAAAAAATGTATAAAAAAAAATACAACACTCACGATCTTCTTTTATCGAATAAAAACAGGAAATTCAATCACATTTCTCAATCGGGTGAAAAAAAAAAAACAAAAAAACATTTGAATGTTCGGGTCAACCGATTGTTTTATCTAAATGTCATAAAACTGAATTGTTTTATTGTATGGTGTGTGGCCACCTTAACCCTTTGTGCATATGAACAAAAATATTCCAATCTTATCTGTTATGTCTATCAATAGTACATACAAGGACTGCATATTCAGCATACTTGTGTAATAGTTTGATATGCCTGGGTAAGTTTATATTTGTCACAGAAGACTTGAATCCTGCATATGTGCATTTCATAACCTTAAAATAACATTACCAAATACAATATTAGATTTAAGCTGACTCACCCGCCTACCTGCAGAGTTGCTCTAATATTCATCATGGCTTTCATACAGAGCAGCTGGCTGTCTCACCTACTAAATCCCAATAGTTTTTATAGCCTCATTTTGAAAATAACCTGAAATATGAGACTACAAAAATTCAGGCTAAGTGACTCTAGATCCTCAGCCCTCTGTAGTCCAGTAAGGCTGAAAAGTGTAGAACAATCAGACAAGAGGTTACAGACCCATTTAAACTGAACAGACTTTTTTTTATTATTATCTAGACTTGCAGCATTTGATGGCATTGGCAATTTAATAATTACATTTTAATTTTCTCTGTAATAACTCATGATTACTACATTTTGTGATCTACAGACAGAAATGGTTGGTCTGAGGGAGAAGTAATTTGGGAACTCCGAATTACCCATGGGCAGGGTGCCAACTATAGCAGTAGTGCTGCAGTGCCATCCAAGTTAGGCGCCTCGTGCCAAAAGTACCTGCTTCAATTGGAATTGCTAACTCATGAACACTATGACCTCAATTCACTAAGCTTTATCAAACGTTTGATAATTTACCTCATGGGTAAAATCTAATTTTGAATTCACTAAGGTGTTATAGATTTATTGAACGTTTTAGCGATAAAAGATTTGATAAATATATAACACCTTAGTGAATAAAAAATTAGATTTTTCTCTTGAGGTAAATTATCAAATGTTTGATAGTGTTTAATAAAGCTTAGTAAATTGAGGCCAATGAATATCTGTTGGTACATTCCAAATCCTGACTTGTAAGGGCCTGTACACACTGGCTGCGTTGCATTTTTAAAATCGCCTTCTGTAAAATCATGAAAATCATGATGACCTGTAGTGACTGCCGCACTTTTTAAACGCTTGCATTTTTGAAGCACAGGAAAAGCACAATGCATGTGATTTTCATTGTGCACTGAGGGGTTTTACCCCCTGAGCACCAGAGCAATTTTCACCTTTCAGCGCTCCTTCCATTCATTCGTCTATAACTTTATTATTACTTATCGCAATGAAATGAACTATATCTTGTTTTTTTCGCCACCAGTTAGGCTTTCTTTAGGTGGGACATTATGCCAAGAATTATTTTTTTCTAAATGTGTTTTAATGGGAAAATAGGAAAAATGTGGGGAAAAAAATAATTATTTTTCAGTTTTCGGCCATTATAGTTTTTAAATAATGCATGCTACTGTAATTAAAACCCATGAAACGTATTTGCCCTTTTGTCCCGGTTATAAAACCATTTAAATTATGTCCCTATCACAATGTTTGGCGCCAATATTTTATTTGGAAATAAAGGTGCATTTTTTTCAGTTTTGCGTCCATCCCTAATTACAAGCCCATAGTTTATAAAGTAACAGTGTTATACCCTCTTGACATAAATATTTAAAAAGTTCAGTCCCTAAGGTAACTATTTATGTATTTTTTTTAATTGTAAATTTTTTATTTTTTTTTTAATTACAAAAAAAAAAAAAAATGGGGAGTGTGGGAGGTAATGAGTTAATTTTATGTGTAAAAGTCATTTATTTGTATGTGAAAAATGTGTAGGGTGTAGTTTACTATTTGGCCACAAGATGGCCACAGTAACTTTTTGTTTTAATGCGACCTCCAAGCTTCCTTCCGGAAGCTTGGAGGAAGTATAATGAGCATGGACACGTGAGTTTTTTCTCACAATGATCGCGCTGCCCATAGGAGAGCAGCTGATCATTGCGGGGCTTAGATCAACGAACGGGAATGGATTTTCCCGTTCATTGATCTCTGGGCGAGCGGGCGGCGGCGGTTTTACTAGCGGCGGGCGGCGTGTTTACGAGCGGGAGCGCGGGCAGCGTCGGGAACGCGGAAAGTACGTGTTTCTCCGTCCCTGGTTTTTAAAGGATGGAAAAAGGGGCGGAGAAATACGTACGCGCGGGGGTAAAGTGGTTAAGGTAAACAATCAGGAAACCAGGAAAACATAGTGTGAACAAAATCACAGCAAAATCACAATCGTATCGCAAATGTACAAAAATCACATTTTTGATTAAAAAACACAATCGCATCGCACTGCATTTGTGATTGCGCTTGGCGATTTTTCAGTGTCTACAGGACCTATTCCAACTGGATTTGGGTTCTGCCATTTTCGCATTAATCTCTATGGTGCTGTCTTTCTGAGTTGCTATGGAGGTTGTGGTGGCACCTGTGGATACATGCTTCAATGTATTTTTTTCTGAAAATCATAGCTTTTGCATATATGGAGTAAGGACAAACAGTATTTAGCTCAGTAGTATATGTTTCACTGTACAATATGGTTCAGCTGGTGAAACATTGAAAATTAAAGTTGTAATATAAAAAAATGTAGCAAGGTCTTCACTTTTTAAAATGTGCACTGTCTCTTTCCATTTTTGGTTTCAATGTTCTTATTAAACATTTTTCAAATACATGAGTAGTACAATAATTTTATCTAACATGAGAATCAAGAATTCCAGTATATACAGAATTAACAGTGATCTGCATAGAACTCTGCAGCCTACCAAAACATACATTACAGCCCGTCAGCTTCTTGCTTTGTTTGCCAGGTCTGGTCAATCTGTTCCTGAACATCTATGAAATAATTCTCCTTGCCTATTTATCAAGACTCACAAGAGGACTTATACAACCATAAAAAAAATTGTAAACGGAACAAATCATATTACAACCAAGCCTAAGCGATATCCTTAACCTGCCTAGGCACAAAATCTCAGACTTTGCATAGAGAAGAAGACAAAACCAGAGAGTAGAATGAAGAAAAAAGCAAGGTGGAGTAAGAGAAAAGGTGGTAGAAAATAAAAAGAGCAGTAATAATAATTATGTGCCAAAACCACCACCCAAATCCAAGCACTTTCTAGATTCTACCCTACCCCCTCCTTCCATCCACGGCCTCCAGGAGCCCCATATTCTTTCTGCTTTGTTCCTGGTTGTCTACCTACCCTTTTCCCCTGTACCATGAAAGCATTAATCCTGCTACTGACTGCTACTGAGAAGATACCAGTGTTTTCCTCCAAACTTTTGCTATAGATTTTTTTGTAGTGACAAAAATAAAATGGTTAAAGGGAACCTCACCATTTTCTTCTTACAGTAACTCCTTCCAGTTCTGACAATATTTTGTCAGAACTGAAATATACCAGTTGCTGTCAGTTATATATCAGCAGCTGTCAATTACAACTGAATGTGTAAGGTAATGTCCATGTTTTCCTATGGCTCAAGTGGGTGATAACACAGTTTAACAGTGTGCTGACCAGGAAGCTGTCATTGGGTAATGGCCATTTTTAAAATGGAGGGCGGAGAATTCCATTGATCATAGTGGACAAATTGGACGAGTGAGAAGGGAAAGAGTTTGAGGAGTAGACTACACAGGAGGTAAGTATGGCCTGTGTATGGTTATTTTGACTTTTTATTTTTAGTTCAGGTTCTCTTTAAGCTCATTTGTTCCTTTATAAATGCATCAAAGCAGTAGTGCTGCCCATGGTCACACTTTTATCAAAAAGCTGACCTAGCAATCTGAAGATCCTAGACCAGAATTACACCAACATGGGGCAGGATCAAAAAGTATGGAGCAAATCCCCCTTAAAATTACATCCCTGGAAACAGAAACCAGATGTATTGCTAACCAGGTGGGCTAACCTGGCAGGAACCCAATACCAACGCATCAAGGATCTGTAGGCGGCTTCAACAACTGCCAGATTAAAGAGATATGAGAAATGGTGGCCCACACCTTATCCCAGTCTTCACTTGAACTATGTATTTCCCATTTCTTTACATAACTGTGTTAATAGGTGGAATTTGGGCTATTTAATTGTGTATATGAGACAGAAATCATATCCTTGCCTAAGGGATTCTCCAGGTATTGCCTCTCAAGTATGGAGAGCATTTGTTGATAGTTCGTCAAGATCCAGTGCTTCAACTGAATACAAAGTAACCATTCCTGCTCAGGATTTTGCTACTATTCCTGTAAAATGTTACCAGAATCCCCTAGTAAATGAATATTCCAGAAACTCCACCAGCCAAAGGCTGTTATGACTTTCGATTTAAAAAGGGGAAATTACATATAGCAGAATAAAGTGTGGTGGGAAAAAAATGAAGGGGGGGGGGGGGATTACAATCTGATTTTAGCCATTCCAACTTGGAATTCCATCACTCATCTTTATTTGTGGTTTTCCATTTTATAAACTTGTGTACTTTGCTCAATACACACAACTCTGTTGCTCTAGTACTGAGCCACTTTAACCACTTAAGGACCACTGGCTTAAACCTACCTAAACACCAGGCCATTTTTCACAAATTGGGCCACTGCAGCTTTAAGGCCTCGCTGCAGGGCCGCACAGCTCAGCACACAAGTGATTTCCCCCCCCCCCCCCCCTTCTGCCCACCAACAGAGCTCTCTGTTGGTGGGCTATGGTCGCTCCCAGGATGCTTTTTTTTGTTACAAATATTTATATGTTTATTTATTTAATAAATGCTTTTTTTTTTGTCTTCCCTCCTCCCTCCCCCCACCAGCCAATCACTGTGATTGCTTGTCATAGGCTTCAACTGAAGTTTGTTTGTTTTTTTTTTTGTAAACTCTTTCTTAGCTGTACTAAACATACAATTCATACAATGAGATAATTTCATAAGTTTTTTTCATCTCAGGTTTGCTTTAAACTCAATTCCCTAATGTATGATGATTGCTGCAGTTCTTTGAAAAGAGCTTTGTTACATGATACTCAAGAGAACACACCTGATTTAAATTTACTAAACAAAAAATGTACCCTATTGGAAAGGTAGAATAAAATTTAACTTTTAATAGAGTTACATTAAAACATTAACATATTTTCTTATTTGCTAGCTAATAGGTAAATTGTGAACGCAGCGGACTGGAGGAAACAAAGTTTTGGGTCACATGACCATCCTCCTAGTTCTCGCTAATAAATACTGTGAACCCTACACCAAAACTCGACATGTTTCATTTCCTAAATTGGAAACTTCGTCAGGAGTGCTAATATCCTAGTGATAGAGTGATAAAGTGCTATACACAACAATTACAATATACAATTCACATATTTACAAAAGTTAGCAAAGTAGCAGAGTAACGGCCACCTAACCCGGCAGCCTGCATGATACTCCCAAGAAGTTTAGGTGAGAGTCGTGTGGCTGAAAACGTATCTAAATCTAATGACCTAATAAGCTTAGCTTGTGATCCATGATATTTTAATGTTTCTACCTGTAATTAGTAAGGAAGCTACTTTTTCCAGAATGACAAATGCAAGCATTCTTTATGTTTACCACATCAGAATGTTAATTACACAACAGCAAAATACATTAGCTACATTAGCTTTCATACTTGTGCTGGGGATGGTAAGAGAATTATTGGGTTAGTTGTGACTGATGGGAGGCTACTGCTAAACCAGGCAATATACATGCTCTACAAGCCAGCAAGTAATAGAGAACCCAAGTGATGTTGTTCATTTTGCAGATGTTAATTTTGCCACTGCTGTGGTTATGACATTGCCAGAATGCTAGCATTAAAGACAAAGAAATGGACAAGGATTAATTCTGGTGTTGCTAGTTAAGCCAATTTATAATGCCATGAATAATGTTGGCTTTGGTGTTCAGATCCTACTACCCAAATACCAGGAAAGAATGGATAGCAGCAGATGGGGTAAATTATGGACTAAATATTCTGATATTACAGCCAAAGTGTCAAACTGGAGATTAATTTTGGTGCCGTTAGCCCTGAGACCCACTAGCAGCCTTTTCTAAGCGCCAGTGATTTGAAAAGCTTTTACTAATGCAATACTATGGGTAATTTTTGTAAAATCACATTGCTTAAGTGGGATCATGCCCATAGCATTACATTAGCAAGAGCTTTTCAAATCAGGAGCGCTTTGCAAAAGGCTTAGAAAAGCGCTGCTAGTGGGTTCCAGGCCTTACACTGCTGAAATGCTGCACTGAAAATATCTTCTGAGTGGGGCAGGGCTCAGCACTGGTGGTAAAGACAGTAAAATGTAAGTATTGGTTAGCATTATTGGCTAAAATTAAGTGTTGAGATGTAGGGTCCAGAGGGGGCTAAGTGTTGAGAAGTTAGGCATCCGGAGGGAGTTAATGTTAAAGAACAGGTTACAATTTGGCATCAGGAAAGCCTAACGCTAAAGGACTACAATGCACTTGATTAAAGTGGATCCGAGATTAACTTTTACTCATTGCATAATTGTGTTCCTTTCATATACAGTAGTTTATAGTGCATTCCTCAAGCCCAATACTTTTTTTTTGTTTAAATACTCTAATTCCCTATAAAAACGTAACAAGCCCTTCCCACAGCTTCTCCTGCTTCCCTGAGTAGCAAGGGCTTATGACAGCTCAGTCTGGGCAGGAGGAGGAGGAGGAAGTGTTACTAGCCAGAGATTTCAGAGGCAGAGGGGAGGAGGGAGGAGGAGAGGGGAGTGAAGTTTTCACAGGCTGAGGGTTGGAGATGCAGATCAGCTTGCCTGTGTGTTAAGATCACAAATAGAACATGGCTGCTCTCATTGGATCACAGGAAGAAATAATCATATACTGTTGAAGCTGTTTGCAGCTAGATTTGCTGTGTAAACCATCTAAACTTTAGATAAGATATATAGACAAGTTACTTGTTATAGTTAGTCTTTAATCTTGTATCCACTTTAAAGGAGTTATCAGGCTAAATTAAGAAAATAAGTGCTACTTACCCGGGGCTTCCCCCAGCCCCAAGCTCCCAGCATGTCCCTTGCCGCAGCTCTGCACATAGCTGTTCACCGCAGCTCCGTCCTGGTCCCTGGTGATAACGTCAGTCGGCCTGTACTCCGCTTGCGCGAGCGGCACTGTCAATCATCGCCACGTGGAACGGAGCAGACTACGCAGGCGCAGTAGTTCTGCGCCTGCGCAGTCCGCTCCGGTCCACGTGGCGGTGATTGACAGCGCCAACGGCTGCGTGCAGAGCTGAGGCGAGGGACATGCTGGGAGCTTGGGGCTGGAGGAAGCCCCGGGTAAGTAGTGCTTATTTTCTTAATTTAGCCTGATAACTCCTTTAAGCATTAAGAGGTTACTGTTAAGGGGGCACGGCATGTATGAGCAAAAGGAAGGAGTAGATCAAGTGGAAGTCCGCACCGTCTCTTTAAGATAAATCTTGTTTTATTGGTATCAAAATTACATTAAAAAGAACCAGTAGGCAAGACAGTCCGCTGTTTCGGGCTCCTGCCCTTCTTCTTGTTGCCAGGTTCTGAATATAGATTCAAACACATCACACATATATACATCAGAGTAACCAATCAGATTCCATATACAAAGAGGAGGACCTGATGGGGAACTGCTCATTTAAATACAAAATCCCTCCCCCCCATGTATCTCTATGGGGCACGAATATACTTTAATAAAACATTCAGTATAAGAGTTACAGTTCTCAAATTAACTCCATATGGGATAAATATAACAGCAAGCAATATCCCCATAGTTCATAAAGTTGTCATGGCTATAGATCACATTTGCCACATTCGCATAGTGTACTACAGATCCGTAAACAAACACACCTCCATAGCAACTATCCAATCAGAGGACGCTATACGCGTCCGCATCACAGCCTGGGAGGTACCCATATCACATGATCGTACTTGCCGACCAATCAAAAAAGCCGGCGTCAAATGACGCGTGTGACGCGGCCAAACATCCGCGTACCACCAAGTCAAACGCGACCTATCCGCCATAATACCAATATAGTCTTGCGAACGCAAAAATATCGTCATGTGAACGCGAAAAAATCGACAACTAAATGCCAAAAAAAAGGTACACAATATAGCTGCGGCCATGCGAAAAATTGAAAAATGATGGAGAGACTCACCCAGGGGAGAATATGCATCAAAGGTATAATTATATTTGTTTGAAACCAGACACAATCTAAATGGCAAATGTGATAGAATATAGCCAGAAAAACAAGCTCTAATCCATTTACTCTATGTTAATAATGGCACTCTAAAAAATTAAAAAACCAATACAACAAAGATCCCAATGTGAACTCCAAAATAAACATATATATAGAACAAGAGCCGTTCGATTACCAATCAAGGCGCAAGTCATAGTCCCTATTTAATCCAGAATTAATCGTATCCAATTCCCTAATCCACCTAGATTCCATTTTAAGAAGTTTAGACAGCCTATCGCCTCCTTTGTTATCTAAGGGGACACTACCAATGATACATACTTTAAGTTGACTTACATTATGTCTAAAAAGGGTAAAATGTTCTGACACAGCTTGATCTAATCAAACCGTATATAGGGGACGTTGTGGCACTTTTCCATGTCTCAACTGACACATTTGTAATAGCCTTATTCGGGGTGACACTATTTCACATCCTACCAGTGGTAAGAAATACAAAATACATGGCAGATATTCGTGCGATTCCAGTTGGGTAGTCTATTTACTTAAATGCCCTTGTGGCAAATGCTATGTGGGTCAAACCCAAAGATTCAAAGATAGACTGGCATCGCACAAATCGGCCATACGTAATCACAACAACGATCAACCTGTGTCAGAACATTTTACCCTTTTTAGACATAATGTAAGTCAACTTAAAGTATGTATCATTGGTAGTGTCCCCTTAGATAACAAAGGAGGCGATAGGCTGTCTAAACTTCTTAAAATGGAATCTAGGTGGATTAGGGAATTGGATACGATTAATTCTGGATTAAATAGGGACTATGACTTGCGCCTTGATTGGTAATCGAACGGCTCTTGTTCTATATATATGTTTATTTTGGAGTTCACATTGGGATCTTTGTTGTATTGGTTTTTTAATTTTTTAGAGTGCCATTATTAACATAGAGTAAATGGATTAGAGCTTGTTTTTCTTGCTATATTCTATCACATTTGCCATTTAGATTGTGTCTGGTTTGAAACAAATATAATTATACCTTTGATGCATATTCTCCCCTGGGTGAGTCTCTGCATCATTTTTCAATTTTTCGCATGGCCGCAGCTATATTGTGTACCTTTTTTTTGGCATTTAGTTGGCGATTTTTTCGCGTTCACATGACGATATTTTTGCGTTCGCAAGACTATATTGGTATTATGGCGGATAGGTCGCGTTTGACTTGGTGGTACGCGGATGTTTGCCCGCGTCACACGCGTCATTTGACGCCGGCTTTTTTGATTGGTCGGCAAGTACGATCATGTGATATGGGTACCTCCCAGGCTGTGATGCGGACGCGTATAGCGTCCTCTGATTGGATAGTTGCTATGGAGGTGTGTTTGTTTACGGATCTGTAGTACACTATGCGAATGTGGCAAATGTGATCTATAGCCATGACAACTTTATGAACTATGGGGATATTGCTTGCTGTTATATTTATCCCATATGGAGTTAATTTGAGAACTGTAACTCTTATACTGAATGTTTTATTAAAGTATATTCGTGCCCCATAGAGATACATGGGGGGAGGGATTTTGTATTTAAATGAGCAGTTCCCCATCAGGTCCTCCTCTTTGTATATGGAATCTGATTGGTTACTCTGATGTATATATGTGTGATGTGTTTGAATCTATATTCAGAACCTGGCAACATGAAGAAGGGCAGGAGCCCGAAACAGCGGACTGTCTTGCCTACTGGTTCTTTTTAATGTAATTTTGATACCAATAAAACAAGATTTATCTTAAAGAGATGGTGCGGACTTCCACTTGATCTACTAGTACTATTCTCTGCGGTATCCGGAGACAAGTCCTGCACATCTTACCCCCTTGCTTCTGACTAAGGGTGGTATGCCAGAAGAGTGCGATTGGCTCTTTCTTGAGCAAAAGGAAGGTGCATGCACCGCCATTCTAACCTTCCATGTCCGGGCTGTCATTGGAAAGCAGTGACAGAATTAGCTTTTGTTGCATCATTATCTTAACTTTTTGTCCTATACAGCTCTTAAAAACATATTAGTAGAATATGGAAATAAATATGGATCTATTAAATTTAGAAATAAATTCAAAAACATACGTTGATTTAAATAATAAAATTATAGTTAGAAAAATATGTACTACATTTTTTCACCAATACACCATGTTAATTTTAAACAGGTTTTTTGTGTGCTAGGGCCAATCCACAGAATGTTCAAGGCTATGAGGTTGTGGGGGCCAAACTGTGTGTTAAATCTGATATCTTGTACAAAATGAAAGCTAAAGCACACAATGTTTAGTAGTCTAGACACACTTCTTAAATTGCATGAGGTTAATCATTGAAGACCAGCGATTGATTACTAATTGATTACACAATGGGCTCCCTATTGTGTAAGCTACACAACAGTAAACAACTCCAATTAGTTACACATGATTGCTCAACGCTGCAGCTCAGTGCAATTCATTGTGGCTACATTCTACTCTAACGTATGTCTAAAAGCAAAGCTTAAACTTAAAATAAAGCAACCAGGCATATAGTAGCATCACTGTAGTAATATTGTTTACATCTCTATATATTTCAAATTGAATCCTTGTACACACATACGAGGTGTGTCACCTGGCAGGGATGGGGACTTGTGCAGGGCCAAGGCTGCACAGACGTGTCACACACACACACCTATTAAAAAAAAAATAAAAACGAGCATAGCAAATCACATCTCTATCCTGATAACCTGTTTTTACATGTCACACACACCTGACGTAGTGCCCGTAACATATTATTGCTCCAATTAAATCGCTTAGCTGAAGCCTGTGGTGTGTTGTCTCCTTGATCCTTGCTACTCTGGTTCTTTGCCAGTGGTGGTGTACCTGGCTGGAGACACCATCAGCGCTCTCCACTAAATTTTGGTGCTTGATTACCAGTAACATAGCAGATTTATTTGAATTGACTGTGCAGATGCATCACTACACGTTATTGAAATGTTATCATTAAAATTTGCTGTATTAGATAACAGAGAAGACATAGTCAGATTTCAAACTAAAGCAGTATGCTTTATGTACATCCCTGAGTGAGTTTAATGTCAATATAAATGAACATAACGTGCAAACACAGCACGTAAGCGTGTTATGCAATTAAAAAGTGAAATGAGTACCAGCATCAGTGTACTGTAGGCCAGTGGTACTTAACAAGACCCAGAAGTGCCACCTTGAGGATAAATGCCCTCACTGTAAGGCCTCTTGCACACTGCAAGTGATTCTGATTCAGATTCCGCTTTTTAATCAGTTTTTACTGATTTTACTGAATCTGAATCGGATGTAAAAACTGATTAAAAAGCGGAATCTGAATTGGAATCACTTGCAGTGTGCAAGAGGCCTAATGGGGACTGTTAGTGGCAGATTTGACCTGTATCTCTTGACATTTCTCTTGACATTTGTGGCCTGTTCATTATAGAAAAATAGCCTAAAGGCCCTTTTACACTTAATCAGTTGGTATGCGTTTGTGTGCGTTAGTACGCGTTAGTGCGCGTTTTTTCCATAGCAGTGCATTGGGAAGAAGATTTCAGTTAAACGTTTTAAGTGTGAGCTGTGCCATAGGAAAACATGGGACTTACTTTGAAAATCAGTTTTCTTTACATTTTAACTGAGAGCAATTGATTAAGTGTAAAAGGACCCTTACAAGACTAGTCTCTCTAGGTTGGTTCCATACCTCTAAGTCATGCCAAGTTTGTGACGGGGGTCAGAAAATAAGAAAATGTTTGGGAAAAGACAGACGTAAACCATATACATAGGGAAATCACCTGATACATCATGGATACCAAGGACAGTGATTGAGACAGTAAGGGCCCTTTTCCATTTGCAAAGTGATGCGGGGGCGGCTACCTCGCCATATCACATGACTTCCGCTTGCATTTGCGGAAGTGACTGGAGGAGACAGGTCGCAGATGCGGGTGGATGCAGTTGTGCGAGAATCTGCAGCATGCTCTGCATAACCAGCACGCAATGCAAACTGTTCCATTGCCATGCATTGGCTACAGTTCAGCCACGGTGAGTTGCAGCTACGTACAGTGGAAACTAAAAGATGTAGCATCCAATGGCGGAGCAGCAGCTCAAAATATGGGGAAGTGCTAAACACAATTTAATTTACTACATGATATCAAATTGTGAATATAATGTTACTGTGATGGTTTTGGTTCATTCTTCTGGTGGTTTTTGTGAAGAAATGATATGCCTATTAAGAGATGCTCCTCATTCTTTTGATGCTTTAGTTAAAGAGAAACCGTAACCAAGAATTGAACTTCATACCAATCAGTAGCTGGTATCCCCTTTCCCATAAGAAATATTTTTCTTTTCTCAAACGGATCATCAGGGGGGTTTGTATGGCTGATATCGTGGTGAAACCCCTCCCACAGTATGATGTCAGGACCATGGTTCTGACAGTTTCCTGTCTGAATCTCATTGCATTTTGGGAAATAACAGTTGTTTACAGCTGTTTCCAACTGCCAAAAAAGCAAACAGCATCTCTTTCCACTGACATCACCTGCCAGCAGTAAAAATGTCACCATGTGATAAAGGTTAGAATGAAAATCAGGGAGAGGAAAGATTTTACAATGGACAAACCCTTACTAAATCATTTATACATAATTATTGTAAAAATTAAGTACTTTTTCAGTGGAGTTCCTCTAAGTTTGCTTCCTGATATATCTAGTACCAATAATATATATATATATATATATATATATATATATATATATATATATATATATATATATATATATTTTTTTTTTTTTTTTTTTTGAAGGCCTTATATTACAGTCCTATCCCTTTAATTAGTACTGTATACAATCAAAATATTTCCATATTTCTAGCTTTTAAATCATGATTAAGAATCTGGGCTGAACAGCCTTGTTGGTAGATGTCAGTGTCCTCCAACCATTTTAGATTATTTTTGTAAGGTGAGAGAAAGAAACTCCTATCTGTCCACAGTGGTGACCTCTAGAGGCTGGAAGAATGAGACATTCATTTCTATGACCTACACGCTCTTACCAGCTCTCTTTGCTCGAATTCTGAGTTTTTCTACCCATGCCGTTCTAAAGCAGCTGACAAATATATACTGTACAAAGTTAAAATGTTTTTAATATGCAGTTAATCTGTTTACCCACTCATTTTATCTTCTTATGTAGAAGATCTGAGGTTCTTACTACTCGAGACAATATCTTGCACTAGCTTCTGTATTATAACCCAGAGTAGCACTAAGGCGACAATGTATCAGTAGGCCATGCTGCAAGTGAAGTTCCTCTGGATGGAGAACTATATGTGATTTCACAATAAACATTCATTGGCAAGTGGTTATCAACTATATGTTGTTATAAATAAACTTCTAAATTCTGCAAGCCTTTATACATGTAGCTACATTCGGTCTGAGGACTACACACACTGGCAGAAAAAGCCATTACAAGAAAGAAAGACAAAACAAAAAACAAACAAACAAACAAACAAAAAAAAACAATTATCCCAGGGCTGTGGAGTCAAAATAAGGTAATGTGTAAGCTTCGTGGCCAGGAGCTTTTTGTTCCCAAAATCAGATGTCATCTTAATAAAGCTTTAAAATTCCTAAGCTTTGGCAGAAATTTCTTTTTTGTTACATACTTTCAATCAACAAGATTGTTATATGCAAATTAGAGAAGTCGGAGTGGAATAATAAACTGAGGAGTCAGAGTTGGAGTCAGTTGATTTTTGTACCGCCTCCACAGCCCTGTTCCTGACTATTCATGGCAAACATCAGTAGACAACAGCACTTTAGGGTGTCTGCATCTCTATTTAGGGTGGGATTAGCCCATCTATGGATAACACTAAGCATGCTTACATTCACTTGCACAGCTGAGTTTCCGCTACAGACTAAATCAGACATGGCCTTGCCACTGAGTGGAGAAGCTGAAGTCCTCTTCCTATTAATTTGCTGTCACTGTTCATTTTGATGAATAACTCGGGCTTTACAGTGCTATTATTTCCAATGCATTACCTGGAATTATCCACTATGCAGTAGCACATTTTTGTACCAGACACGGTTTAAGGTATATTTTAAATAAACCGTCTGTAACCTTTGTTACTGGCATTTAGTAAAGAATGCCAGTGGCTCCAGTATGTTAATTACTGGCTGTAGATTCAACGTGATTACAACATAATAAAACATGAAAACGACCTTTATCCCTTGCCTTGGAATAAGGATAGGTAAAACAATTACTTCTGCTTTTAATGGGGGAGTCCTGGTCATGAGGCAAATCATAATGTGAAATATAAAGCACATACTTTCAATAGGAATAGCAGGTACTTGCTAGATTTCATAATGCTTCCTTCCTAATACAATTAAACTATTAGACGTCCATTAGCCACCTTTGTCTTGATTTGACAGAAGTCTAGAGACCGGGACAATAATCAGTCCAATTTAACAATACTCTGGGGGACATTCTGTGGCTCTGATTGGCAATTTAGAGCAGAAGGTATTCCTGAAAAAGGTTCATGTGTTATTAGCATGTCAAGTCAATGTATAAACGATGAAAACGTGAGATCTCTAACACCGTGCTTAAAACTGTTTCTTCTAATGGCCATCGAGCCTTATATTTAGCATGAGAGGGTATTTATGAAAATGGATATTCCGGTCCCAAAAAATCCCAGGAAGGATGAAGCACCCAAATGACTCAAAAATATTGCATCGTTTGCTTTTACAAAACAACGAAGTAGATTAAACGCATGGGGGTAAATCTAGCATGAATTTGGCAAGACACTGTAAATTCACAAGAGTGAGGAGGAGGGCAGGCTTATAGAAGCTATCAGTCATCTTCCACTGAATGCTATACATTCACGTGATCTTGCACATATAAAGGCAACACTTTGTTTTTTCTTTTAAAATAAGAAGTGTCATTTATGTGCATTTACCGGTGAAGAGCTGAGGAATAAGCTAGATTGCTAAGGAATAAGCTAGCAAACTGAATCATTTATGACTAATGATACTCTATCATAATCAATGAAACGAGAAGCACAAGACAGTTTTGGGCTGAACACTCTCTATAGGGATGAAGGCAGCCACCATTTCTGAGTTTGGACTGTGTCATGGAATACAATAGAAAGGTAGCCACCACACCAGTAGGTAGTGAGGTTGCCTGTGCTGTCAGAAGTGTGTGTAGACCAGGGATCTACTAGAGAACACTGTACCCAATGGGATGTGGAGGGGACATCCTATCTGGCAACAGGTCCACAGGGAGGCAATCCAGAAGCAGTGGCCAATGGGGTGTGTAGAGGCGTCAATGGCTGTGACCAATGGCACAGGAGGTGTGGCTCTCATATCTGTTTTGGTAGTCCTCAAAGCACATAGTGGGAGCGTCTCATGTGCAATGGCCACCAATCCATGCATGCCATCTCTGTAAGTTAGTTGGTGTGTGCTTAAGGGGGCAGTTCAGAGGCAAGGCGGGTGTGTTGCATTGCTTATGAAAATCACCATAAGTGTGCCAAATACAAGTCCAACCAGCTGCCAATATGTCAGGTGCTGTGGTTAGTCCTCAGGACTGGGTTTAATATGGTGTAAAAGAAATATATGTCCAGTACTGGATCTCCACACTCCTAAAAGTTATAAGAAATTTGTACGATCCAACTGCTGAATATCAATTCTGCAGCCTCGGCAAAGTATGTGTCAATGCAAGTCTGTAGCCCTGTCAAAAAACATTGATTAATGTTACATCCCTGACAGAAAAAAATATGTATGTATATTGATCAAAGCCTGCAGCCCTGGTGGCCCAAAAGCTTGACCAGCGATCAGCATTGTATACAGTGGTAGACATATACATATATGCAACACTCTTCTACAGATCTGTCACAACCAAGACCAGTGAAATTACATTTTTTTGCCAGGACTTTAGGCTTTGATCATATGTTTTCAGTACTGCAGACTTGCATCTTTACACGTGTGTGTGTGTGTGTGTGTGTGTGTGTGTGTGTGTGTGTGTGTAAATGCGTAAATGCAATAGTTTCCCACAGCTGCAGAATTGAATGGGAGATCCAGTACTGGACAGGTCATTTTTCTTCACACATGCCCACACTTCCCTTGTACACCATATCAGGAGGACAAAGGACGAACCACAGCACCTGAGATATTGTCAGCCAGTTGGACTTGTATGTGGTACACTCATGCTCTTCTCTTGTACCCTGCCATGCCAGACTTTCCTATGAACCCACACCACCATGCACTGACGGCGTGTAGGAATTGGTGGCCATTGTACATGAGACACTCCCACCATATACTTTGAACACTATCAGTACAAATACGAGAAACAAACCCTTATGCACAATTGGTCACAGTCAAGGACCGCCCCTACACATTCCATTGGCCACTACTTTTGGATCGCCTACCAGTGGTTCTATTGATAGATAGGATGTTCCCTCAACATCACATTAGGTGCTGTGTTCCATAGCGGATCCCTGGTCTAACATCCACTTAGGACAGCACAGCCACATCACTATCTATTGGCTCTAGGTAATTTTTGAACCGGGCAAAAGAGTTTATACAGATGTACTGTCACCTCCCATCTATTTTGATGACTATTATCTATTCTTACCAGTTATTTTGTGGGTGGAAACAGAATGACAAGTGACATCATAATGTTAAGGACTGCACACTTGGCGTTTTGAAATGGGATGGGTTTGGGCATATTACTGTACATTTGTACTTTTTTATTCTTCTCTATGGAACAACTACCTTGACAGGGGGGGGCTCTGCTAGGCCCTCAAACAATCGATTTTTACCCCATAGACCAATAATGTTCACTAGGACTCATCCACTACAGGTGTGTGTGAATGGGGGGGAGGAAGAGTACCATTCTAAGGTATAACTGCTGTGGGACATTATTGCAGTGTGAACTAGCCAAGCATCCCTGAACATTCCCTTGGAAGGTGTGCAGCCTCCTCCCGATGTTTTCTTCTGCCCGTGTCATGGAATTCAGCACATGATAGAAAGTGCTACAACATAAACTAGTTGCAAGGTGCAACTGGCAGCAATGTAGCACCTACTTGTGTGTGGAGGGGGAGGGGGAGAGAGAGAGAGAGAGAGAGAGAGAGAGAGAGAGAGAGAGGAGAGAGAGAGAGAGAGAGAGAGAGAGAGAGAGAGAGAGAGAGAGAGAGAGAGAGAGAGAGAGAGAGAGAGAGAGAGAGAGAGAGAGAGAGAGAGAGAGAGAGAGAGAGAGAGAGAGAGAGAGAGAGAGAGAGAGAGGGAGGGAGGGGAGAGAGAGAGAGAGAGAGAGTATGAATGAATGAATGAGAGATAGACAGAGGAGAAACTAGCTGTATTCCATAGCTGTGTGTCACTTAATGCAAAATATGGTAAAGATAGGTATCAGTAATTGTTTGTCTGTCCATCTATCTGATGTCTGTTCGTCTGTTTATTTCATGTCACCCACTGGACTTTAAACACTGTATAGCATTTTGTACAAATACTGTAATGACAAGTAGTATTTTCTCCCTATTCAATAATTTCGTGCTGTATAATTACTGCCCACTTTGATGTAGCATAGAACAAGAAATAAGCTAGCACATAGGCAATCCTCCACACCATTGCCTACAATTGGTCACTAGAATGGTAGTTTCATGCAGTTATAGGATTAGAAGGATTTAATTGCTGCATAAAAGCCTTGCTTGTTTCAAGAACAAGTGGGCAAAGGATCTGAAGTCAAATGCTACCCTTCAAAAGAAAAAATATTCTTGTAGCCAAAGGTGAAAGAATAAATAACGAAGTAATTTCTGAACTCTTTGAAAATGAATTTAAGACAGGCTCTAAGGACATCGAGCTCCCCCTCACATCATTGTAAGAGCAATGAACCTGGGAAAATATCTGTGATTGCAAATTAAAAAAAAAGCGAAGATGAATAATTGCTTTCCTTTGGGGATGAGGCAGATCTTTAACAGAATGTGCCTGAGCTGGTGACAGAGGTACTCTGAAAATCAGCTGGGTCAAGCTAGATCAAGTCCGCTTAAAGGCAAGAGGTCAAGCTTAGGAAATCAATTAATATGGCTACCCCCCTCCAAATGCCAGGGATTTTTATGACAATGTAGCCACGTACAAAATCCCATGATGATCTACCCCAGGAATGGAAATTTCCACCGATTCGCCAGATTAAAATAGGCAATGCATAAGGAAGAGCTATATCTCCAAGACTAGCTGTGTAGCAGCAGTGAGAGCACCGTCCACTAGCCTTGGCCATGACGTGCGGCTCCCCAGCTGAGAACATTGCTGGCTGAGAATGGGTGTAAAGGAAGCTCTATGCAGCAGATGCAGAATGCAAAGTTTGCTGTATCCCCCCTTTATCTATTCTGTACAAGCAGCGTGTAAAAAAAAGAAAAAAAAAAGAAGAAGGTAGGTGATTTATGCCTGCAGCATATCCGAGATACAAGCTTTGCATTGTGCGAGTCACAAGCGAGCAGCGGAGATCAGACACCAGCAGCTTCCACTGCATATGATTTGCGTGGACCTCTGTGCGTGTTGGATCATTGCGGGGGTAGATTCCTACAGGTTTTCTGAAATCTTCCATTGCCAGACTACACCTAAATAGCGCGTTACCGCAACAGAACGCACCGATCGCCATAGCAAAGGCATGGGAGTGCTATAGAAACAGATATAGGATAGAACATTCGTCAAAGGATGCCGTACACAGCATGCTAACACCGCATACATAGGTCTTCTGTGGCTGTAGAGAGCCGCTGGCCGTGTGTTTGAGTACAGCATCTCAGACAGGTTGTATAATTAGCAGCCTGCATGCATCTCCCCATCCTCAGGAACATGATGTCTCTCCGGGTGCTGTCTCCAAAGACGCGATCCGACCAGAGCATCATCATAGGACACACAACTTGGTGCTATTCACAAAGACTCACCCGTTGCTGATGCAGCCAGCAGTCCAAGGCTGATGAAGGCAAGCGTGCTCCAACTTTGCACTTCCAGGAGCCCCAAAACCCAACATGTCCCCCATATCCTCCTAGATAGGCAGCTGCACCCTGTCCTGTCCCCCCACTTCAGCCATCCAGAGATGGTTCTCATGGCAGATTCTGCGGGGATCTCTGGAAAAAGGAGGTCAGGTATTCTTGCAAAGAAAATCCCACTACATTGAACAGCTCTTTGCTTCTGCAGCCGGAATAAACCAAGTCTCTCCCTGCACTGGGGAGACGAAATCAGGATTCCTGCTTCTCTTCTTCACTTCCAAATCTTCTAAACGGCTATCTTTCCACTGTGTTCTCCTTGTGGGAATATCCAGACAGGTCTTCTGCAGTTGCAGTTCAAATATTAATCACCTTCTCATAATACTGTTGTCCCTTTCAGAGAAGGATCCACAAGAGGGAATAGGATTTTCTCTCCTTCCTCCCCTACATACAACAATGCTGCAAATTACATCTTGAATTTGTCTCCCCTCCCTCCTCCTTCCTCTCCTCCTCCTCTCACACAGGTCCCCAGGATGCTTATCTCCCAAAGCCCTGACCCTGTGACTGTAAGAGGACTCCCTATAGGCATTATCAGGGCAGTAATTGATTAATTATGTGTGACCTATGGAGTAAACATTGTGTTCCTGCTGCTTTTGATCTGCTGCTTGCACTACTTTTGATTGCATGCTGTATAGGTGCGTACGCACGCACTACAAAAGGAAACGACGGGTCCGCCGGACCCTCCTGCTGGGCGGTCTTTAGCCGACAGTATGCGCATGTGTACGCGCTGTCGGCAGACTGATAATGCTGTTTCTGAACGATCAGTTCAGCGGATCATTCAGAACAGCCTTATCAGTCCGCCGACAGCGCGTAAACGTGCGCATACTGTCGGCTAAAGACCGCCCAGCAAGAGGGTCCGGCGGACCCATCGTTTCTTTTGTAGTGCGTGTGTACGCACCTTCACGGGTGTCCGCACATCAGGAAACTTGGAGCATCTGCCCTGCCCTGGATACCCGCTGCCCCATCTGGCCGCCGCTGCCCCCCCCACCCAGCCACCGCCAGACCTCGATCAGCCACCCGGCAACCAATAGTGCGGGCGCTAGGTCCTAGCACACCGTACTGATATGCGGAAGTGACATCACTTCCGCATATAGAGCGTGGTGCGTCCGCTCTAACTGGTCGGGTCACCAGCTGAATCTGAGGTCTGACAACTGAACGGTGAGGGGGGCGCCTGTCACTTCCTAACCTGGAGGGGTCTCTGTCACTTTCTAACCTGGGTGGCACCTGTCGCCTACCTAATCTGGGGGTCCCTGTCACTTCCTAACCGGGAGGGGGGGCACCTGTCACTTCCTAACCTGGGGGGCACCTGCCGCTACCTAATCTTGGGGTCCCTGTCACTTCCTAACCTGGGGGGTGCCTGTCACTACCTAATCTGGGGGTCCCTGCCACTTCCTAACCTGGGGGGCACCTGTCATTACCTAACCTGGGTGTCCCGGTCACTTCTACCTGGGGGGCACCTGTCACTACCTAATCTGGGGTCCCTGTCACTACCTAACCTGGGGGGCACCTGTCGCTACCTAATCTGGAAGTCCTTGTCACTACCTAACCTGGGGGGGCACCTGTCGCTACCTAATCTGGGGGTCCTGTCACTACCTAACCTGGGGGGCATCTGTTGATACTAATCTGGGGGTCCCTGTCACTACCTAACCTGGGCACACCTGTCACTACCTAATCTTGGGGTCCCTGTCACTTCCTAACCTGGGGGCACCTGTCGCTACCTAATTTGGGGGTCCCTGTCACTACCTAACCTGGGGGGGGGGCACCTGTCCGCTACCTAATCTGGGGGTCCCTGTCACTTCCTAACCAGGGGCGGCACCTGTCGCTACCTAATCTGGGGGTCCCTGTCACTACCTAACCTGGGGGGGGGACCTGTCACTACCTAACCTGGGGAAGCTCCTGTCACTACCTAACCTGGGGAGCTCCTGTCACTACCTAACCTGGGAGGTGCCTGTCACTACCTAACCTGGGGGGTGCCTGTCACTACCTGAACTGGGGGGGGGGGCACCTGTCACTACCTGAACTGGGGGCACCTGTCACCACTGCCTGAGCTGGGGGGCTCCTGTCACTGTCTGAGCTGGGGGGCTCCTGTCACTACCTAAACTGGGGGGCTCCTGTCACTACCTAAACTGGGGGACTCCTGGCGCTACGTAAACTGGGGGCTACGTAAACTATCCAGGCCAGCCAGCCCAGCATCACCACCAGCCAACTAGCCCAGAATCGCTGTCAAAAAGGCACAGCATCAACACCAGTCAGGCCAGCATTTACTTTAACCAGCCAAGCCTGGTCACAGCATCACCACCAGCCAGCCCGGTCACAGCATCAGCGCCAGCCAGCCCGCCACAGCATCACCGCCAGCCAGCCCGGCCACAGCATCACCGCCAGCTCCGGCCACAGCATCACCGCAAGGCCTTTCAGCCCACACATCATCCCAATCCAGCCGAAAACTGTATTGCCAGGCACAGCAGCCAGTAGAGGAGAATTCAGAAGCCAGTTGAGAGGTGTCTACCATGTTAAGGGGGCATTCTGCCTATTTATGTGAAATGCTGTCTATTTATGTGCCTCATAACTGCTGAATTTGTCTTCTTGGGGGCCTCATGATTGCTGATTTTTTCTTGTTGGGGCCTCATGATTTGTTGGGGGCCTCAAGATTGCTGAATGGTCTTGTTGGGGGCCTGTGAGAAACGCGGAAAAGCCGCCGCGTCTGCTGAAAGCAAGGCGGCTGATTCCGCGTCCAACGCAGGCGGTTTGCACGAGTAGGCACGCGGCTGGTAGTGTGGCAGAACACGGAGAAGCCATCGCATGTTCTAATAGCAAAGCCGGCTGTTTCCGCGTCCAAGGTGGCAGTTTGTACGCAGCAGCGTGCCTTTGGAGTGGCTGGGTCTGTTAGTCCACATAGATGGATGAAGAGCTACGCGCGCGGCCAGAGGTCAGGACCTTTATACCAGCAGGGAAGTGTCAGCTGATCAGGACGATCAGCTGATTGCTGCTGGACTCACGGTTGGCTGAGTGGCTCGGGCGGGGCAGCAGAGTTCAGCTACTATATATTCTGCTTGCTTGTCAGTTGCTGGTTGTCTGCCATTGCAAACACTTTGTGGAAGCATTCAGACCATAGTCAGATCCTTACAGTGTGTTTGAACCAAGAGGACTGGGAATTCACCACTGAGCCAGATTACCTTGTACTGTTTATTTGTTAGATTAGTTCCAGGGTGTTGAGATCAATAGATTAGTTCCAGGGTGTTGAGATCAAGGCCCTCACACCCAAGACTAGGGAACTGTATTGTCTTTGTGTTATATTCCAGACTAGTTCCAGGGTGTAGACGATCACGGACCTCACACCCAAGACTAGGGAATTGTATTATCATTTATGTTATATTCCAGACTAGTTCCAGGGTGTTGACAATCACGGACTTCACACCCAAGACTAGGGAATTGTATTATTATTTATGTTATGCTCTAGATTAGTTCCAGGGTGTTGTGACTACGGACCTCACACCCAGACTAGGATTGTGCTAGTACTGTATTACGTTAGCCCAGTCCAGGGCAATACCATTCATATTAGCTGCAGGGCTTCCTGCAACCCAGCCTCGGTCCCTCGCCCAGGGGTCCACAGGCTACAGGAATATCACCCACAGTCAGGGGTGAAGTCCTCAGGAGTCTTAGGGCCGCCAGCTCCTCTGGTGGTCTCCACTCAGAGTTGTTACTGTTGCACCAAACACTCTCACTATTCTGGTGTCCAGAGGTTAGCAATACATCTGTATTATCGCTGATTCTGCAGATCATCGATAATCAGGCGTATATCCGCATTCTTGGTGATACTGCAGATCGCCAAGAATCAGATTCTCTCTGCGTGCTGACACTGATCGTTACAGGGCCTCATGATTTGTTGGGGGCCTCGTGATTGCTAAATTTGTGTTGTTGGGGGCCTCATGATTGCTGAATTTGTCTTTGTCGGGGGTCTCATGATTGCTGAATTTGTCTTGTTGGGGGGCCTCATGATTGCTGAATTTGTCTTGTTGGGGGCCTCATGATTGCTGAATTTGTCTTGTTGGGGGTCACATGATTGCTAACAGCGAGACTATGGGAAAAGCTGAATCATCATCATATGAGAAAATAGCATTAAACCTACTTTTTTAGCTTTTCAAAACAGAAAATAAAACTGGGAGGTTCTAAAAAAATCAATACATTTTTCGGGAGTAGGATGGATGAAATTGTTTATCTTCACAGTTTATTTTTAACTTGGATTTTCCATAATGTTCATGTATGAGTTAAACGTTTGTATTTAGTTTAAATTGCTGTTGCCACTTTGCGATAGATAAGTGACTTTTGGGTTGCAGTTTGGGCACTCGGCCTCCAAAAGGTTTGCCACCACTGTCCTAATCTAATGTCCCACCATTGCTAAGTTCATGTAAATCTGTCTCCACCGTGACCACACCCACATTCTGGTCCATGGCCACATCCATTTTTCGGTGTGGCGCGCCACTTCTTCCCCGCCTTTTTTGCCCCCCCCCCCCCCGGAAAATTTTCTGCGGATGCCCATGCGCACCTTATGACCTGCCGGGACTGTGTATGTGTGTATCTGCGTGTGTGTATCTGTGCGTGTGTGTACAGTGTGTACAGTGTGTGTGTGTGTATATACAGTGTGTACAGTGTGTGTGTGTGTGTACAGTGTGTGTGTGTGTGTGTGTACAGTGTGTGTACAGTATGTGTGTGCGTGTGTGTGTACAGTGTGTGTGTGTGTGTATATGTGTACAGTGTGTGTGTGTGTTTGTGTGTTTGTGTGTACAGAGTATATTGTCACCTAACTGTCCCTCAGAGGAGCTCACAATCTAACCTCTCCCATAGTCATATGTATTGTGTAGTGTATGTATCGTAGTGTAGGGCCAATTTTAGGGAGAAGCCAATTAACTTATCTGTATGTTTTTGGAATGTGGGAGGAAACCGGAGTGCCCGGAGAAAACCCACAAAGACACGGGTAGAACATACAAACTCCTTGCTGCCCACCCCCCCCCACCCCCCCCCCCCCCCCCCCGGCGTACCCGCTGCCAGACAGTCCAGCGTGCGTCAGACCTTGAACCGGTAACCACTAGTGCGGGGCTCAGGCTGTTCCTATTGAGGATCTTAGTTGATGCTCCACGGAAGACAGCGGCGGCTGATGCTACACGCCTGAGATTGGGGGCACCCTAGGACATGTTGGGGGCACGGGCCCCCCTAAAATAGGGCTAGCGACTCCCATGTGGACGCTTATCTCCCAAAGCCCTGACCCTGTGACTTGTAAGAGGACTCCCCATAGGCATTATCAGGGCAGTAATTGATGAATTATGTGTGACCTACGGAGTAAACTTGTTCCTGCTGCCTTTGATCTGCTGCTTGCACTACTTTTGATCTGCATGCTGTATGACCTGCTGGGACTGTCGTGTGTGTGTGTGTGTGTGTGTGTGTGTGTGTGTACAGTGTGTGTGTATCTGTGTGTGTGTGTGTGTATGTGTGTGTGTACAGTGTGTGTGTGTGTGTGTGTATGTGTCCGTGTGCCCGCTCTAACTGGTCGCCGGCTGATACTGAGGTCTGACACTGCTAGCTATCAGGTGAGGGGGGTGCCTGTCATTCACTACCTAACTGGGGGTCCCTGTCACTACCTAACCTGGGGGTCGCCTGTCACTCACTACCTAACCTGGGGGTTCCTGTCACTCACTACCTAACCTGGGGGTCCCTGTCACTCACTACCTAAACTGGGGGGCGCCTGTCACTACCTAAACTGGGGGGTTCATGTCTCTACCTGAACTGGGAGCTCCTGTCTCTACATACACTGGGGGGTCCCTGTCACTACCTGAACTGGGGGGCTCCTGTCACTAAATGAGCTGGGGGGCTCCTGTCACTACCTGAACTAGGGGGCTCCTGTTACTACCTGAACTGGGGGCTCCTGTCCCTACCTGAACTGGGGGGCTCCTGTCACTACCTAAACTGGGGGACTCCTGGCGCTACCTTAACTAGGGGGCACCTGTCACTATCTAAACTATCCAGGCCAGCCAGCCCAGTGTCACCACCAGCCAACCGGCCCAGAATCACTGTCAAAAAGGCCACAGCATCACCACCAGTCAGGTCAGCATTTACTTCAACCAGCCAAGCACAGCCCAGCATTACCACCAGCCAGGTCACAGCATCACCACCATCCAACCCGGCCACAGCATCACCGCCAGCCAGGCCACAGCATCACTGCTAGGCCTTTCAGCCCACACATCATCCCTAATCCAGCCGAAAACTGTATTGCCAGGCACAGCAGCCAGTAGAGGAGAATTCAGAAGCCAGGTGAGAGGTGTCTACCATATTAAGGGGGCATTCTGCCTATTTATGTGAAATGCTGTCTATTTATGTGCCGATTGACTGCTGAATTTGTCTTGATGGGGGCCTCATGATTGCTGAATTTGTCATGTTGGGGGCCTCATGATTGCTGAATTTGTCTTGGGGGCCTCATGATTGCTGAATTTGTCTTGATAGGGGCCTCATGATTGCTGAATTTGGGCTTGATTCACAAAGCGGTGCTAACTGTTAGCACGCCTGTGAAAACCCCTTTAGCACGTCTAAACAAGTTTTTCGCGTATAAAACTTTATGCGCGCAAAACTTTATGCGCATAAAACTTTACGCGCGTACTGCACAGAGCGCAGGGCGCACCGCGCGAAGTGCCCATTAAAGCCTATGGGACTTAGCGCGCATAAAACTTTGCGCGCGTAAAACTTTGCGCGCGCAAAGTTAGCGCGCGATCTGATTGAGAAATCCGGTGCTAACCTACTTAGCACCCTGGTTAGCGCGTCTAAAGACTTTAGACGTGCTAAGTAGGTTAGCACCGCTTTGTGAATCAAGCCCTTTGTCTTGTTGGGGGTCATGATTACTAACTGCGAGACTATGCGAAAAGCTGAATCATCATCATATGAGACAATAGCATTAAACCTACTTTTTTTTTTAGCTTTTTAAAGCATAAAATAAAACTGGGAGGTTCTAAAAAAAGAAATACATTTTTCAGGAGTAGGATGGATGAAATTGTTTATCGTCACAGTTTATTTTCAACTTGGATTTTCCATAATGTTCATGTTCATGTATGAGTTAAAACGTTTGTACAGTACAGTATTTAGTTTAAATTGCTGTTGCCACTTTGCGATAGATAAGTGACTTTTGGGTTGCAGTTTGGGCACTCGGCCTCCAAAAGGTTCACCACCACTGTCCTAATCTAATGGCCCACCATTGCTAAGTTCATGTAAATCTGTCTCCACCCGTGACCACACCCACATTCTGGTCCATGGCCACAACCATTTTTCGGCGCGGCGTGTTTATTGTATGCTGATCCCTGCTACTTTCAATCCCTGCTACTTTCAGTATGGACAGTATTAGCTGTAAAGCCTGGTACACACATACAATTTTGATTAGCCAATTTTAGCTCTGTTCATCAAATTCATTGTCTGTTGGCCCACTTACTGCATGGGGTGGTAAAATTGGTCAGTGATTGACCAATCAAAATTGTATGCGCGTATACATCTTTGATCTATGCCTATACTGATTGTAAATTATCTAAATAAAGGACAGGGGGCTCCATCCAATATTTAGATGGGCAGGCCCATTATCTGTAGCTTACACCACTGCTAAGTTCATGTACATTTGGCCCCACCCATGGCCACACCCACTCACTGCATGGTCATGCCCATTTTTTGCCACGTTTGCGTGGTGAAGCCGTTGTGAGAAGAGTGTGATTGCACAAAGAATCATGCAAGCTGCTGTAAGTTGCACATGCTCAGTAGCATTTGTATGCTATTTTGATGGGTATGCTGAAATATTGGTACACCGGCAATTGCGTTCCATGAAGAAAACAAAGCACGCTAGTGAGAAAAGGGCACCACTATTAAATCATGGTGCTGTTGCAATTGGCAAAACGCCTGTGATCCGGATCACAGCTAGTGGAAAAGGGCCCTGAGAGCTGTTTCGCACTCGATTTACGATTGATTGCAAATGCAAAACGCGAGGACATCAGGCGTCTACCACCTGGGGACGTTCACATCAACTTGTTGCAAGTGCAACATAATTTTGTCCGATTACAAACTTCAGTCCTGCTGCATTTTTTGAGTGTTTGTGCTCATGTAGTAAGTATAAGAGCGCAGAAAGCCACATCGCAAATAACATTGCTATTGTGATTTTCATGAGATTGCGAACGCAATTACATGGTGCGGCCCATCCAAACACAGGCATGTATTTGGAAGAAATTGTGATCACATAGTGCCACCCTCACCCCCCTCAGTAAAGTACTCCCTGTTGGGCAGGAAGGACGTCCCTGGGATTTCCATCAGTCCACGCATGTGTGCCGCAATGCACAACACTTACTGCATCACCCATACACTCACATTACCCCAAGCACCGTGCGTTAGGCGCGGTGCTTGCGGTAATGCGCTGTTGCCATTGCGTTGGATCGGATACTTCCGGCACGCAGTAACGGATGCCAATAATTGTGAAAGTCTCAATAGATTTTCATTGCTTTTGCAGCCCCTTGCCACAAAATAGAGTAAAGTAATGTATGTTTATAACTGCAAAAGAGAGAAAGAACAAGTGCGCACCTTCCGCCTTTCAAATTTAATGGCATGGAGTGACAGTCACAAAAAGTTCGTAACAGGCATAAATAACACTTCAAACAAAGTCAGAGTGTAACATCGGTGTGATGCTTGGCAACTCTTACGTGTCCATCCGGTGCAGGGTCTGCGGTGCAGGAGGTGGGTGTCAGGCACTAGATGGTGGGGCGGTGGCCGTTTCGCGAAAGAACAAGAAGCTTGTTCTTTCTCTCTTTTGCAGTTATATTCCATATTGTGTTTCTCATCCATGTTGAGCGGAGCACACGTCTAGGCGACAGTTGCAGTATAAAGTGCAGGGTGTTACAGGGCTGCGGAACGCTTTAGACCTGTGTAGTATACACAGCTTAATTTTTTGGGGAAGTGCCACACACATTTTTCTTTTTTCTTGATTTTTGTACTTTTAACCACTTTGTCTTTTTGATACAGTATATCTACGTCAGCTGTGGCTCTTTTCAAGCCACAGCGACGTAGATATACTGACCTGCTTGCAGCCCTGTTGTGCAGGAACAGGTGCGCTTCAGAGTGCACCTCCCGGCACTAACTGCTGCAATACTAATTGGTGAAAGGGAAAATGTTCCCTTGTAGCCAATTAGTAACCCCCCCGCGGATGAACGATCACCGCTGTAGCAAACAGCGGTGATCCTTCATCTCTCCCCTCGGTGGCCAGATCTGTAGGATTAGAAAGCAGCCTGACTCACCTTTTCCTGTTCCAGCGATCAGCCTGCAGCCCGAGCCTCCGATCGCCGCTCTGCACGCAGCCCTGTGATGCTGAATAGCCGAGTCCCGGCTTGATGACGTCATCAAGCCGGGACCCGGTAACCGGCATCACAGGGCTGCGTGCAGAGCGGCGATCAGAGGCTCGGGCTGCAGGCTGATCGCTGGAACAGGAAAAGGTGAGTCAGGCTGCTTTCTAATGCTTTTTTTTTTACAGATCTGGCCACCGAGGGGGCTGCCTGGGTGGGGGGTGGGACATCTGGCTGGCCCTTATGGGGGTTGTTGAACCCCTGGTGGGGGGTAAAATGTGCAGCTGGGGGGGAGGATAAAGTAAGAGGGGATACAATTTTAATTATGTGCATAATTTTATACTGGGGGCAGATCTGGCTATAATGGTGGGGGGGCCCTAATCCAGGGTGCACCCGCTAATCCTGAGGGCGCATCTGGCTATAATGGGGGACCACTATTCCTGGGGACACATTTAGTTATAATGAGGGGCAGTAATCCTGGGGATACATCTGTCTATCTATACTGGGAGGTGCCAAACAGAGGACACATCGGGCTATCCTGTGGGTGACTGATATTGGGGACACATCTGGCTATGGGGTGGGGGGGGGTTCTGATACTCGGGACACATTTTGCTATCTATACTGGGGGACAGAATACTGGTGACATGTTTTTATCTTCTGTGGCACTTTCTATTTTTAAACTGGAATTGATAAAAACTGAGCAAAAATGCATTTTTTTCATTTTTCCCATTAAAATGCATAGAAAACTTTTTTGGTCTAGGGACAAAATACCCGCCAATGAAAGTCTAGTTTGTCCTGAAAAAAACGATACCTAGATCATTTAGGTGTCGTGAGTAGGGATAAAGTTATGGCTGATTAAAAAGGGACATAGCTAAAACGTCAAAATTGCTCTGGTCAATAAGGGGAAAACAAGGTCTGGATGCGAAGTGGTTAATGTAGGTTTACCGTGTTTGTTTCAAGAGGTGCATAAAAATTAAAGTACATAACTCTGCTTCTGTAAGTAGTACATTCAGAGGGGACCGTTGGTCAAAGCACAATGTCCTACGCTAGTATATACTCCAACAATAAACCAGACTTTTGATCATGGTCTCTAGATATACAGTATGAAAAAGGGAACCCGGCCTCCAGCATAAAACACCACTGTGAATAGAGCCTGCTTTCCCAAACTCCTGTTCAATAATTTTGCAGTTCTGTTTGCACAAGTTTGTATATGGAATCAAAGACATGCTTATGGAAGCAGGTAATTTGGGTGCTGAAGGCGCTGTGGAAGTTTGGGAACCCATAGTAATATTGGCTATTTGGAAAAGAGGTATATTTATATGGGCACCTAGGGGGCACCCAAACTTTCATGGCACCCAAAATGTTTTGTTTTTTTGCGGGGGGGGGGGGGGGGTTCAGGTTAGGCATCAGATTAACCACTTCACCACTAATGGGTTTTTCCGCTTATGGACCACAGCAATTTTCACATTTCAGCGCTCTTCCCATTCATTCACCATTAACTGTATCATTACTTATCACATTTAAATGGTCTATATATTATTTTTTTCAACCACAACTTAGTCTTTCTTCGGGTGGTACTTTTGCTAAGAATTATATTATTTTATATGCATTTTAACAGGAATAATAAGAAAACATTTTAAAAATTCCTTATTTCTCAGTTTTCAGCCATGATCGTTTTAAATTAAAATATGCAACTATAGATAACACCCACACATTTTATTTGCCCATTTGTCCTGGCTATTACAACATTTAAATGATGTCCCTATTGCTATGTATAGTGACAATATATATGTATTTTCTTTAAAGAAAAGGTCTTTACAATTTTTTTTAGGTTGGTGGTGGTGGTGGTGGTGGTGGTGGTAGTGGTGGTGGTGGTGGTGGTGGTGTGTGTGTGTGTGTGTGTGTGTGTGTGTGTGTGTGTGTGTGTGTGTGTGTGTGTGTGTGTGTGTGTGTGTGTGTGTGTGTGTGTGTGTGTGTGTGTGTGTGTGTGCGGGGGGGGGGGGGGGGGAGTTAGAAAGTTTTCATAGGCTTTTTGCTTCTTTTCATGTACTTTTTTTATTTTATTCTTTGTCTACAATCTTAAATTTGGCCACTTGATGGTACCTGCTTTAGGATGCTGTGCATTCTAAAGCAGAACAGTATCGATAGTTTATTTATTTTTATTTTTTTACACACTTTTTTGGAATAATAAGTGCTGTTTGTTACAGCACTGATTATTCATGAATCAGGCACTTACCGTGGATTGGCTTTGGGAACACATGTTCCCATTCACCAACTTATACTAAAACGGCCATCAACAGGAACAAGCATGCACTGCTCATAAGAGGCAGAAGACAAACATCTACGCCCCTGGGACTTCAGATAAAGTATAGCAGAGCATAGATATACTGCCTTGGTAAGAAGGAGAGAGGTTACTGTTAGGGGGAGTCTTTTAAGGTTTAGCATCACTGAGGGTTATTTTTTTATGGTTAG